>NC_143014.1:176912904-177232071 GCF_055824585.1 Amblyomma mixtum
TTGTGAGGATCGTGTTTGCGTTTTGGGAAACGGCGCGATGAACGGGTGCACACAAGCTTGCAGTTCAGAAATGCGCCACTGCTTTCTTTTCCCGAGTTTCCTATATTTTAGAAAAGCTTGGAGCTGCATTGAGGGGGGGGGGGGGGGGGGGGGGGGGGGGATCAGCGTGGATCGGCTCGCGAATCTGAGGCGGTTAACAACTACAACAACGAAACACGGTTTATTTCGTGGAAGGTCGCGGACAAATGCTAATCATTTCACTGTAACTCAATGGCGCGAATCGCCTTGAACAACTCAGTGTCCCGGCATTTCCAAGAAAGCAAGCATTTTATGGCAGTTTCAGTTTTCAGCGAAAATAGTGATTAAACTTCTTCAGTTATCCAAACACAAGCGTTGACAATATTTAAATAATTTTGATTCATAGCACTTTTTTTTATGTCCTCGACGAAATGCAGAATTGGTATTACAAGGATTCGCACCTTAAAGGTTATTATTATATGGCATAATACTAAAAGTACTTCACCCCGCCTATTCCAACGTGTACATGTCTTAGAGAAAAATCAATGCCAATTACAAAAAAAAAGATATAGATATTACTGCGAGTGACCTGAAACAAAAGTACTGACTTAAGAAAACGCAGAAACTGACTGCCTCTTACTAGGTACTCCAACACAGTTGCAAACATACCAAAGGGGAGAAAGACAGCAAAGTGCAATTTAATAGATTTCATTCTGCTGAAAACATAAACACCGCAGAGGTAGGTACGCGCACATGGATCCGTAGCCAAACAAGCTATCGTCGAAACAAGTGTTTCATTTGCCACGAATCCTCATGTTTCTGATAAACCATACCCCAAATCTCGATCGAAGCTAGCACATGTCCTTGCAGCGCCTGAGGCCTCGTTCGAAAAAGGACGCCGAGAGAACTGCGACGATTTCTGAAGTGAAGAGAGTGCGAGTTTGTCGTCTCTGCAACGGTTCAGGGACTCGCTCCTTGTAGCGCAGATAACATTAAGAACAATCACTGTTCGCACCTCAGTTGTGACGCGGATGCCTTCATGACATCCGAATGCGAGTAAATATGCTCCGACGATCTACGTGGCCGTGGCTGGTCGCCTGCAGTAGCCGCCGATGTGTGTATGAACAACGTTGAGAATCATGCCAGGTGTATGAATCGTGTGAAATGATATGTCTAGTAAGGCTAACATGAATGACGTGGTGGTGATGGTTACATAAACTGACTACTGTGGCAACAGGCAACATACGTAGCGGCCGGTCGAGGTAGCATACATTGGCCCGGCTGCTGCTCAAACATATGAACGGTACTTTTTTTCTGTTTTTTCATGTTTTTTTTCTGTGTTCGCGTGTATGAAAGCCATGCCGTCATGCGTCATGCCTCTTTGCTCAGCGCTATCTCGTTCCACCCTCTCCTTTTCGGTATCGTGCCGTTGCGCTGGTTAACTAACAATTACGTCGGAACAACTCGCCCATCAGTTCATATTATGGCGGTTCCCACTGCATTTTTTCTTTACGCTATTTTGTCTGTTTGTGTGCCATATTCTTGGCCGTCTGTTTTGCGCCTGCAGCCACTGCGAGTAATGGCGTCGTCGCTGCGAAGGCTACACACAGCGGTGGCGCTCGCTCCATCCTCGCATGGAGCATTGTTTTAATTGCTGGCAAATCAAATGCACAAGCTGACACAAAAGCTAAGGTAAAATACATGTCACTTTTTGCAGCACAGGAATACCCCATTTTATCACCTAAAAAAAAACCGTTAACACATCCATAAGAAATAGTATTCGCCGAAAAAACAAACTGAGAACTGCACTATAGAATAAACACCGAAAAAAGCCCATCGAATTTTCGAATAATAAAAACCGGAACGTCAAACCCTTAACTATGCGCAACAGTCCTGCGTTAAAATGCTTTTCGGCCTTAATCAGTACAGCACATGCGAAAATTAGGTTCCTTCATCATACTTCAAAATGAGAGGAACCATCGGAGCCAGGTATCGAGGATTACTCCTATATAGTTACGAACACTAACTTTGGGTTGTTCACTAAAACGACTATGTCGCAAGCAATAACGCGAAATTTTCACACAATACCACTTTTTAGGCTTTGTGCGTGTCACTTAATGCGTCGTAGTTACAACTTGATATATGTTCAACAGAACTGGCATTCATTTGCCTTTTATTCGGCAGCCATCATGACACGGAAAAGTTACATGCCGCTGTAGCAGCCGTTCCCGCGTGTTGCGTTTCTTCTTTCGCCCTCATCTGCAAGCGCTGTCCTCTGCTGAGCACCCTCTGTTGTCTCCGAAAAGGCTGCACGCCGTTCCACAACAAGCCGGTTGTTGTCTCCGCAGACACAACAAACCGGTCTTGTTACCCGTTGGGCGCAGCTGAACTGGTCGCATGCAGGAGCAGAGCTCACCAAGAGCACTCTAGGTGACCGAACCGGTCGGCCGTGCTGTACCTTGGCTGTACCCGCCCGTGCGGCTATGTTGGCCCGAAAGACCGGCACAGGCGCGTGTTTATTTTGATTCCGAGACAAACATGCTCTCCGATCGTGGCGCGCGGGCGCGACAGAGGAGTCCCACTTCTCTTCCCCCCTCATCCCTTTGTCGCCCGCGAGAAGGGATTAGAGGCATGCGAGTTGAGCGCTCCCGAAGTCGAGACACTCGTTTCACGAGCACGCTTTCTGCGGGGGTGCGGCACGCATATTCTTTCCTACCTCGCGTACTCCCACTTCGTTTCGTGGGCGCTGCGCAAAAAAAAAAAAAAAAAAGGTGAGGGGGATTGGAAAGAAGGAAAGGAGGAGGATAAGACAGGAAGAACCGAGGTTCCCGGCCACTGGTCTTTCTCGGAGAATACCTGATTTGGTCTGCTCCAAACAGTGCACAGGCCGGTTTCGATTGATCGGGCCTTGCTGCGCAGCGGTCAAGGGAAGGAAAACCAACAGGCGCCGGCCGATTCCAATTGCCTGGCCGGCGGCACCACCGCGCCCGTAGGGTCAGTGGACCTGCGACCCGCGCACCTGAAACAACTTGGGGTCGCGCGTTTCAGACGGGAGCCGCCGGGGTCGATCGACACCAAGAGCACTTTGCGTTTGCACGTACACAGTGACCGCGTCGCGGTACAATGGCCGAGAAAATAACTTGGCGAGGGGTGGGTCATTCTGGCCGCTTTCAGAGCCGAGGAGAGATACGCGAGGAAGCTTCTCTTCTCGCCATTCCTCCCCCCTTTCTTCGCGGCACGCCGTAGCTAACCCCGACAGCGCAAGGGAGAGACACCTTTGAAGTTGTGCGCTGCGCGCCTTTTGTCACCACGGCGTCTTGGCTCCGAATGGTCCTCGCCTCGAGATGGCCTATGCGCACCGCTGCCCCCTGCTCTGGTATGGGAGGTGTAGAGTAAACGACCTGGCTTGCGTGATGCGATTTGTATGAGCAGGTTTGTGTAGGGGGTAGCTTTCTTTCGCTTCTCCTTCGGAATTTGTGTGTTCTTTATTTTCCGTAGATTTTCTTCGGACTCCTTTAGGGAGCGGTAGACTAAAAAAGAAAAAAAATGAAGCGTACGTGAGAATAAAGAAAAAGCAAAGATAGGGATTATTTTTCCCGGTTTTAATCTGCAATTGACCCCAATTTCTGATCTTCCGCTTCACTGCAACTGCGTGCACAGCCTGTAGAAGGAAATGATGGTTACCTAGCGCAGGCACTCAGATTCTCAGATTGCTATTAGCAGGTTGGATGGAATCTTCAGAGGTCATCGCCCGAGTGCTGGGCTGAAGAAAGGAGGAAGAAGAAGAGAAAATCAACAATGTAGCTTGTGCTTCACAGTGTGAAAATCGCGCACTATAATGCATGTTCTGCTGACACGCTGTGACTAGCTAGCTCACTGACAGAGAGGAGAAATTTTGATTGCTTGTTTTATCCCAAATGACAAATCTCAAACTTTGCCGTTATACTTGCAGACACGGGGCACATAGCTTGTTTGAAGTTCAGATGGGAGACGATATCACATACGAAACCATAACGGCTATCAACTATCTATCAATAAATTATATCAATAATCAATAAATTATAATACACTTTTCATACCTTAGTTCGTGATTTTTACCACATTGTCCCCTAAATTCTTGCCGTTTCTTTTTGCTTGCATTAGCTACTGTAGATAATCATATCATTGATTTTTTTTTTAGCGACCATTGCTTGTATATGCGCCATTTAAAAATCACCTCAAATTCCCCCCTCACCTCTGGCCGGAGTGGAGGGGGGCGCATTTAAGGAACAATAATTCCCTTTCGAGGGGGAACAGACAGATGATGATCGTTGTCATGATTTTGTGTCAGCTCTTTAAATTAGAGCTTCCGCATTCTCATCGTCGGAGTTCAGACAACTGACGCTGCCTCGAGTGGCATATGGAGGCATCATTTCTCTCCCTCAGACCTGCGTGACAGAAATACGCCTCTCATCGCTTTCTGCCCGCGACGCACACCCCGCCAATGTTTCCACGCTCAGTGCACACAGCGCTGCCAACTTCATTTAAAGTCCATAAACTCTACATCGCGGTTGCGCCCGCCCGGGCGTTGCAACGCGAAGAGTGAAACTCGCTTGCTTGGATAGGCAAAACTTGGACGCACTGGAAACGACGCGTTTGTGCGTTATGGCCAGGGGCGTTTCTGCAGCTTTTGACTGGGACCAGCCACGCCCACGACCGGGGCTGGTTCCTTGCGTCCTGTGCACCACCACAGCCGAGAGCGCGGGCGTCTTTCTCCCGGGCGGCTACAGGACCGGCCAGACCGGTTTCCGCCGGAACACCGAGCTCTTTTCCTCCGGGCTTCAGGACCCGGTGCTCACCGGCGACTCACGTATACCGTCGCTTCGTTGAGCACGACGCTGCCATACAGTGACGTGTTCCACGGTGCGTAACGCAACTGGTTTCCACTGCGGTGACGTAGGAAATGGATTGCCTCCTTTTTTTTTTTTACCGGTTCACGTTATCAATTGCTCGGCTATAGTGCTTAGAATATACTATAGCTCGGCGTTGCATTGAGACAGACGAACAATGACTTCAAGCTTCAACCCGTGTACTCGCCTTTTCCCGAATACCCCAAAAGTCTGCACTATTTCGGCGTTCTTCTTTTTCTTTGCGTTCCTTTTCTCTGCTTCATAACTGTAAGCAGTATCTGTACTGGATATATCGCCTGCGTTGCGGAAGGTATATAACTGCTAGTATGTAACCACCCCATATAACTGCGCTGCGAAAGAGAGGTCAGTGGACAACGGGTTGGGTGTTAGGTATAAAGAACCACTCGCCAGTGGGTAGCTCATGCCAATATTACTACTTACAGCCTACCATTATCGGGATATGAAATTCGCCGTCCTTTGAGGTCCATGCGAGTTTGTATGAGCGAAAAAATGTGGTTCGAGCCAAATTATTCAGCTTCTCCCCTTTATCCCGCCATCACTAAACAGAAAACTGGAAACGTTCATTCATCGCTTAAAGTTGGGAATAGCCCATATGAAACATTTTCTACATAGAACTGGGCGTCCAGACATCCCACGATGGATGCGTGTTCACGAGAACGAGGCATGCGATTCATATATACTACTGGATTGCCGGAAGCATGACAATTTCAGGACACTACAAAACGGGATTGACAAAAGGCCTTTCAGTTGCCAAAAATATTAGGTCGATGGCTAACGCATGCTCTATAGAAACGGGAAATCATAGCTCTGAAATCATTTCTCGAAGACCGCTGCATCTTTGCGTTACGTTAGCAATATGATTTAAAGGAAGGAACATTCCAAATTGATCCCTGTGAGCACTTTGAGAACGACCCCATGCCGTTTTAACCAAGTCGTGTATGAAAACCAAGTGCATAGGCGTAAAATCACAAACAGCTGAAGGAGCGAGATCATTTGTTTTAAAGAAAGGAACATTGTTATTCCCTGGTGCTGCCAGGAAATGAGAATGGATCGTGAATAAAGAGAGCATCGCGCCCTTTGCGCGTAGAATAGCAATTACCAAACTAGTACGCTGCACAGTTCCCCAACCAAGGTTAGCTTGCACTCTAGAAGCACTCATACGCTAGGGTCCGCGACCTATAGTTGTAGCGAGTTAGAAAATCTAAGGACGCAGTTGCCATGTCAGTAACTTTATATGTGGCCACGGATCAGTACAGCTTTTGCGAAAAGTACACTGGCCATATACCGTCGGCAGCAAGCCCCTGTAGTGTAACTCTTGCAGCACGGCTTCGCTACAAGACTTTGCCGCATGTTCCAGATATTTGGAGCGCAGAAGATGCAAAAGCCGCAATAATGCATCTATCAGAAGTAGGTTAAAGTCTCGTCTATTTTCGACAAAGGAAGCAGATCAAACAGGAGCCTTGTCTACAACGTCCAATTTAGCCTATAGCTTTTCTTTGTGCGTGTGTATATGTATGTTAGCAAATACTAGAGGTTATTCGAGCGAGTTTCAAGTCAAGTCAGCGACTGGCTCCCACACTGAGAGCACTGCGTGCGAGCCAGTAACAGCAGCGAAACTACTGTCGACTTCTGTTAAGGACAAGAGAGCGGAATATCTGGGGCGCGAAAGGCAATAACGCCGGTCTGTTCCTATCCTCATACAAACTCAAGTCAGGTAAATTGGGCTTTAACGAGGAAATTCACAAGCTGAGAAACCGTAAATGACCCCCTCTCACCCTCCCCCAAGACTGCGTAATACGCTTGCGCACTCGACTCATGTGCCTGATCAGACAGAGACGCGGCAGTGAGTGGTTGTAGCACTCCCGTATAGCAGTACTAGTAGTGAAAGTAGTAGTACGTCTGTGGCGAGCAGAGGTAATATAGTCTCACTAGCCTTCGTACTAGTACCAAAAGCAGCGATAAAAAGGTAATTGTAGGTCTGTCGCTCTTAGAGCCGTTTTCGAGTGTTCTCAGGAACTACATGAAACCTGCTAGGCCTCCGAAGACCTCGTAAGCGGAGGCTCCGGGCCTTCTTTTTTTATTGGCAATTATAGTCGATAGTTATGGTAGTCGCTATGGTAAATGAACCTCTTTGATTGTAGATTTTGAGAGCTGAAAATTATGGGTCACTTGGTGCACTACGGTGTTCTTGCACCATGGAAGCACTCTTCGTATACAGAGGACTCGTTTACTTTAATTCGAGTCAAAGAATTTGGCACTTCGTCGCAGCCACCCATGTCAAAATTTAACGCCCATACGATAGCTATGTTTCGTGTGGGTATTCGTTTGCAGCGGGATGCCCAAACGTTTAGTATTGTACGCAGGTCTATCCACTGTGGGCAGCCGATGAGGAAATTGTTGGAACTTTCATTATATTTTAAGGGAACTTAGTGAAGAGAATTTTGCACCTGTAATTTGGCGCTAGTAGTTAGCGCAATCGCAAAATCTAGAGCAATGAAACAAGAAACAAAAGCTAGCGCTGTGATATCTCTCTGCTTTGACGGCGAAGTTATTGAGGGGTGCTCGAGCGCAATCGCTGCGGACGCTTCACTGCACTTATCTTCTACGCGTGGAACCACGTTCACTTGGGCAAAGTCGAGATCAGCCAGGAGTCTGTGCGTTTGCCAATGTTAAACGCAAATTTCAGCGACGCTTCGAAGGCGACCCGCTCGCATATATACGTGCACTTCGTGTGATTTCTTGAGCCGGAATTGTGTGGCATGGGAGGCCTGTTATACTTGCTGGATGTATTGTTTTTCAATGTTTCCACACTGCGGGACAAAAAAAAAATGGAAAAATACCGTTTCGTCTTCTCAAGCGAAGAAAGCAGCTTCTCAGCTTGCAGGGTTTACAGGTTTTTACACTGTTTGGTTTCTCACCAATCGTCGGAAGTCCACTAGCCAGTATTGCAGTAGGCTTATACATTACGCACGTGCCGTAAGTAACTGAACTACTGATCACGGTATTGAAGAAATTTGTGGAGAATTTGAGATTTTTCAACTACAAAAATGTAAACGTTTGTTTTTATGTTCATATTTAGTAATGCCTGCACCGCATGTAAAAAAGTTCAGCATTTCAGCCGACGAGAACCGCCGATCTTCCTTTTTAGCGTCGTTTTCAGCCATAGGAGCCGAGTGGTAATGCCAAACGACAAAGGATCCCTTTTTACCGCACCAAAATGAAAAGGCGACGAGAGAGAACAAGAGACTCGCATCTATGAAAAGGCGCTAAGGTGGTCAGGAAGCCGTAACGACTGAGCACGCCCCTCACTAAGCGGCCGAATTTCCAGCTCTCGCGGCGCGGACAAAAGAAATGGGATGCTTTGTATCGAAACCAGTTTGTCACGCCGCTTCATTGGCTGGTGCACGTTTAATAGTACGGCTTCGTGCGAACAAGGAAAATCGCAACGTGCCGGAGCCGCCGGACATCAAATCGAACAAAAGAAGCCAAGACTTTGCGTACGTGTATTGGCGCTGGCTTTAGTTTTGTTTTCTTTTCGTTAATAACTTCTTTCTTCCAAGCTAGGGTGTGGTTGAAGCATGAATAAGAGAAACTGACAACTGACTAGGCTAGTACCAACCTGTTTAAACCACTCTGCTTGAAACAGAGAGAGACTTGACAAAAAAACCCGTGCCCATCGCGACTGATAGCCCTGTAACGGCGAAAAATTAACTTGACTTGCAACGATTGGCACTCGTGAGTAGCGTGTGAAACTCGCTCCGTCCGTATTAATTCTTTATATTTCTGCATCCCTACCATCCTGATGGTTCCCAACTGCTGATGATGAAATTTGTGTGAACGAGTTATCTTCGGGTGCGCGTGTGGCAAAACTCAAGAGGATAGGCTTTGCATTCCTCTGTGTGCCCTAAATGCTACAGACGGACATTGAAAGCTTAAAACGCGTAGCTAGCTTTTGTAGGAGAGTGCATCATATCTACTGCGCAAGAACTCGCATGATTGATGAGAAACAAATGATAATTTCACTTTAGTTCGGCATTACAGACCGTCATCTAACTACTGTAATGAGGTGAAACTAAGCGTTCAGCCTGAGTGCAAATTATGCGAAAAAATTGTTGTTCCTTCTATTTTTTTTTTATTCTGCATATCAAAGCACGGACTCCATCACTTTTGAACTTCTATGTCTTCCGGTGTCGTATTTGTCGTTCACTTCATGCACTATTTTCTTCAGGAGTGATTATAGCCATAAGGCGTCGAAGGGATCATTATATGAATGGAAAAATGTTTGTTGAACGAACGAAGTCATGAAGGGAGCGGTGATGGAGTCTCTGTGCCCAAGTAACACAGGACGTTGCATCGTGCAGCGAAAAATGTGCCGCTGCCAGGTGCCGGATTCTGGTTGATCTCAATGCTGGGCAGACCCACACCAAGTGGTGGACGGCGGCTTCGACTTCTCAGTAAAGCCACAAAGGACACCCAGTGCCACTTCATGCACTAATTCTGTCAAGAGAAGCAGCTACTGGCTCAGTGTTGAGACACAAACAGCTTCGTTCGCGCATTCATAAATTCAGCGAGAATCAACGAAGCTTGAGGGTGCTTCCAAAACAAGCCACTATCATTTGCAACCTGCCTATCGCATAAGTTGCAGCAGCAAGCGCACGGTCTACTTACCTGTCACGCAGCCGCTAGCGGAGGATGTACTTTTGTTGCCATAATTACTGCTCTAGTTGGGTTTGAACTTCAGTAATGCCATCATATTTTTTTTCTTCGTGTTGTCATCACAATATAGCGTCGCTTTTTCTCCGTAAGTAGTCATAATTATGCGGTTGTGCACACTTTGTCTGCGCGCTTAAAGATTTTGATGCATGGGATTCATTGCCAAATTCGCATGTTTTTTTTATTGTTCAAGCGAAGCAAACGCGCAACTAAAATATTTTCCATATTGATCACTTTTTCTGGCTCGCTAAATTAAATTTCTTTAGACCTGGGGTCTAGTACCATTTCCATAGCATCTTCATTGTACAGAAGTGTGCGCTAGGGACAACTCCGTCCTATTATTGTGATGAGTAAAAAATGATTCTCTGCCTCTTTCTGGCTATGTTGACGTTTGACAGGCAGCAAAATACGCGTATATAGGCCAGAAAGAATGAATTTAAAAACATTCTACCGCCAGCCGATTCAGACTCGTGACGTCCTTACCAACATGGACGAGTTGCCACCGCTTGAAGTGAATGGCGGTGCAGCATAGCCTCCGGGATTCGCATTAGGGATGCGCTGTCGACGCACACATTTTATTTGCCAAATCGGCCGCTGATGGCGGCACCTGTGTTTTGTTTTTTGGTCTTTCCCAGCTTATAAAAAATCCGTCTTCTGTTAGAGTGGTCTTTTTGTGACCAAAACGTGACAGGCTATCGACACAGGCCAACATCTATTTGTTCGCAGTGTCCCTTTAACCCGCCGAGGTAAGTACACAGGACATATATGTCCCCTGAATTAAAACTGGTGTAACTAAAGTAGCACGGCGTATACAACTGTATGGCTTGCGCATGCGACTCTTTTAGGCACACTTTAACGGAGTATAAGTTTCGGTTGGAACAAATGCAACGAAACCCCGCCAAACGAGGCAGTTTTGCAGCCGATGCGCAGCGGTTTTCGCCCAATGCAGCAAGCCAGATTTATTTCGAGTTCCATCAATCAAACAGCCAGCGAAATGAATTCGTAAGGCCGTATAATTGCTTAGAAAGCAGAAGAAATGGTATCATACTTTATTTGTAAAAAAACTGGCCTCGGACACATTTGTCTCTACGTACCATAACGGAACTTCGGTTCAGCTCTGAATTCGTTGACGTGAGAGCAGCTGGTGCCCTTTCGCCTTCATAAAAGTGAGATCAGAAAAATGTATCATATTTTTTTTCCCTCAGTGTGCGTCGGTGAACTATTCTCATTCTAGTTGCTAACCGCTGCTAATTGCCTTGCAGAAGGACAGCCGGAAAGTGGCGCAAATTTTTAGTGTCGGAGGAAGAGGTACATCAGATCGTGTTTGCCGGCGACAAGGATGACGTCACCCTATTAGAACTTGTCGACGACGATTCGGGCTTGTCGGAAAAGAGACGTGAATAACGCTGAGGCATAGATTGACACTGAGCACCCCCTAAAAAAAAGCAGCCTTCAAAAATCTCGCATAAGCGCATCAGAAGGCTCAGAGAGAGGTTATTTACTTTATCGTGGCATGTACACCGGGAAGAACACTGAACGCTCGAAGGAATTTCGGCAGTCAGTGTCCCGTTCTTTTATCGGTAGTTTTTGTGGTCAGCAACGAGCAGTTAGAGTTCGTGTGGGGACGCAGAGACGCGTCGCGACGTTGACGTTGAACAGTGCGTGAATGGCAGGGGATATAAGATCTCCATTTTGAGCAGACTAGAAGCGCGTAGGTTAGGGTATGCTGTAATGACGTCCTTATGCGCCCACACCTATTGTACACAACAAACGGAAACCAATCAGACGCCACGCGACTTCCGGGCGTGCGCACGTCTTCGACGTGGAGTGGACCTCGCGCACGTGCAGCTCGGGAGGGCACCGAGAATACGCACGTGGCCCTGTAGTACCACCCTCCGGGCCTCATCTAGGAGTGCTCGCAAGTTCAAACCCCTTCCTTCCGTTAGAGTGAATGGGTCATAAATGGCGCAGGGTACTCTTGGACCGAGCAATTGCGTGCAGCACTGCTCGGAACTTCAGCGGAGAGGAGCCTTAACATGTGGACTCTAGTAATAAACAACAACATAACCGTGGTTAATTCAGACTCATATGCGGCTCAACGAAAAAGACCAAATATGCGAGTCCGAGAATCCCTGCATAATCCCTGCGATAATCCCTGAAAATGACTGCACGCTGTCATTTTCTGCCATACGCAGATACTGAGCTGTTAATACAGATGTCAAGTACAGAGATAGTCATATAATGCTTACAATCAAATAGTTTCACGGAAGCTAGTCTGTCGAATGGTGGATTTGGAAGAAATAAAACGGCGCCGAATAATATTATAATGGAACGATGCTTCGGCTCGCATGAAGGAGCCTTGTTCACAATCTTTACTGGTGTACAAGGTTCCTCTGTGCGAGAAGAAACGTTATTACACTTGTAATTTCGTCGGCGTCGTTTCGTTTTGTTTTTCTCAGGGTCTTATACGCATTGCAAAACGCTAGTTTGTGCAAACTGGGTGCTTCCGGGAGCGATGTCGGCGCTGTAGAGTAAGTCCCGCCTACGACAAGCACGCTGTTCAATGACGACAGCAAAACTGCATATGGACCTAGTTGGTTTTTCATGCTTCACTTTCTTAGTGCGCTGCTCTGGGCACGAAACAAGGGACGAAAACAACCATGCAGACAGACAGAGCGGGACAGAGCGCAGGATGCGACTCTTCGGGACGACTGCGATGAGTAAACTACGTTAATGGGAAGACCTCAAGTAAATCCCGCCCAGCTCGCAGGGTGCACACACGCTGCTGTGTCATGCACACAGCCGATACTGCTGATTTGGGGAATGACCGGAGCCCACTCATTTCCATTCTAAAAGAATGGACATAAATGCCAAGCTGTAGAGATATCTTTATTTAAACGTTGTGTCTCGGAACGTGTAGACTGCTTTTAATTGTGTCTGCGCGAGGTTTGCTATGGCCGCGCGACCTATGCACTGAAACCTTAAAAGCCTAGAGGAGGGGCCACTTTCGGCACTTCCCGCCCGCTTCGAGTTGTTCGAATGCAGTGACCTGGACAGTGTACGCGAATTGACTGACAAATAACATCTTATTGGGTGCAATAAAAACAAGCTCGGTTTTTGCAGGTGCGTAATGCAGCCCTCATCCGCAAACAATGCACCTTCCAACCAACTCTGAACTTACCCACTACGTGACCATATTTCTCACATTCGTACAGCATGATTCTAATGACAAATTGACCCGTACAAGACTCACACAAACACTACGATCGTCGGCATGCGATGCACGGGGCGCAGGGAGTCTCGTTCCTTGTCACTGCGTGCGCGTATATCGTCGCTGCAGCACGCCCTGTGATGACACTGGCTCGCCAACGTGAGGCGCTTGCGCGTGTCGCGCGGGATTAGAGAAAGCCTCCCGGTCGCTTCTCCGCTGCGGCGGGGAGCACAGCTCGTATCCTCTTGACCATTGTCCCTCCTGGCTTGCGTGGAGAGCACCCACGTGCCCCTCCTGCATCCCTTCCCGCTGCTAGCCGAAACGTCAACGCATGGTGCGTCAGTGGCCCGCGAACATTTATAACCCTTTTCGACCATTTATCAAGCGGATCCCTGCCTGTCTCCTGCCCAGGGCCCCGCACGCGTCACTGTGCACGCGCGACCCTTTCTCCTCGTTCGCGTGTGTACCTTGCGTGCGGGCCGGAGGCGATGACTTGCCCTGCGAACGACTACGCTGGTTCCGTACAGCACTGACCAAGCTTAGTGCGCGAGAAGTCGCCGTCAGCCGCGCGCCACAAATCGTATACCAGATTTTAGCTGCCTGGTAAGGCTCTGACATGACGTTTAGACAGAGGACTCAGTCCCATAACTGAGCTTCTTCAGAAATATTGGGGACTTCCCATGCGCGCAACGTTTCGCGGTTTTCAGTTCGCAAGGCCTGCGGCGCAGTATGAAACATGCCATTATTAGAGTAACTTTATCCCTCGGCGTCAGATACGAATGTGCGAAGCAGCCAGGGCACTTTCTCAGCGCTCGAAGAGCCGCCGTTTGATGCGCAGCCTCCGGGACCGCTTTTGTATAGATTATGCAGGAAGCAACAAAACGCCACGTAAGAACTTCTCAAGTGCGTCGAAACCTGGACTTGCACACTTGGAAACTTCTGCGCTGACTGTCATCTTGCGAGTCATTTACGCATCGAAAAAAAGAATGAAAAAAAAATAGATTCTGGAGTGTCTGCGAGGTCGCTATAACATGAACAACAGCATACACCTCATCACACGTGAAATGCTTGTTCCGATCGCCTGTTGCACAAACTGTGCCCTGTTTGTGCACTGGAGTTGTGAGTCGCGTCAACAATGCTTCAGACCAAAATTGTTTAGGGACGAACGGCGATACTCCGAGACAGCCGCCAACAATTTTCGTCACGTCTTTGTGGCTGATCGTGCCGGCGATTTGAACAAGGACGAAGCCGAAGCTGAAATGTGCTGCACGGAACTGCGAGGACGAAGCCGAATCCCCGATCGCTGGTAGTTCTAGTGCGCGCGCACAGTCGTCGTTCGGCGTCCGCTTTTTGCTCTGGGGAGCCGGGGAATGAAAGAGAAGGAAGGGACGGCTCTCCACAACAATGGCCGCTGCGCGGCGCAGCGACCTGTTACGGGTTTGGAAAGCGGAGAGCGTTGGAAGAGGAGCGGACCTCTCGATGCCAGCGACCGGACCATAAAACCGTTGACCGGTCCGTCGAGTCGGCTTCACCTACCCGCAGTATAGACGGACATACAAACAAGTACGGCCACTACTCGGTTCGCGTGCGTCTCTGGACGCGTTGCTTCTCCCGGGGTGCCCACGTCTACCGAGGTTCATAAATCTGGCCGTTCTTTCTCGTCCCGCGTGTACGCATCCCGGGACTTTCTTCCTCAGCTGCGTTTGTGTTTGTCCACTCGCGCGACCATTATGCGCCTGCGTGTATAGCGCGGGCGTTGCTTTATATTTTTTTGTTCGCTTGACGAACCCCACAGGACGCGGTACAGGGCCGTCACGGCGTGCATCAGCGTACAGACCAGATCAACAAGCACAGCGGGAAAACTGCCCTGGCAGCCCCATCGGCGATTCAGGATCAATGATTTGTTGTGGCATTTTTCCGAAGCATCCCGATTTTATGCTTGCAGTGGTTGGAGGCTCCCGTTGAGTGTGCTCGGGACACTTTAGTTACATTACGCCATACTGGACTGCAGTTACACCACAGATGTGGGAGTAAACGGTTAGCGGCACGGAGTTAATTTAATTTCTGCCAGTAGGCTGAAAATCAGTCAAATATTTTGACACTAGATGGGATTCGTTTGTCGGACGTGGTTAGCATACGTCCCAGCAGTAGAACAGCTAGCGCGAAAGGCTTGCCTAAATAATGGCAATAGCGGGGGAAAGGCAAAACACCACTTGGGCTCAGATTTTCTAATCTGAGGCCGACTTTCTATTTATACCTACCCCCTCGGCCTGGGGTGTCTGTAATATTAGCTAGGTCGACCTTGCGTTTTTATTTTATGAAAAGACATCCTCCAGTACAAGGCAGTGCATTTCTCGAGCTTATTAAAGTATCGAAGTTAACAAGAGGTATACTGGCAGTGCACATTAATCCTAGCCTCACAGATGGAGCCTTTGTCGGCATCTTTCCTTCAAAACCTGCCGCAAGAATTCATCCTTAGAGCCCACTGAAGTTAGACGTGCGCTGGCAATGCTGCATAGTCCAGCCGGCCTTGGCGTGTTTGAGTTCAGCATTCGCACGACGTACAAAGATTTTCATCCGTAAAAGCAAAGACTCTATTTGCTTTAAAGTTTGCGTGATGCTCACGTGTAGCGAAGGCACCTCGGGCAATTAAGTGGGTGCTTTCACGTGGAATGCACGCAGATTTTGTACGACTGACCGTTGAAGAGTAGAGGCGCGGAGTAAAGTATACACAATTCGCTACTGTTTTTTAACTTCGCTAGCACCGTTGGTTCCGACATGCATAAGCGCATTTTCACACTTCCGGTACACCAAGAAACGCATCGGTGGCCTAGTGGTTTGTCTTAAGACGTTTTGGCGGGCTAGTTTGTTATGAAGCATCATGAAGTGAACAGCGCAATCTGAGACGCACGCGCACAGTAGGACTAGTAATGAGACAAACAGAGAGCTGTGTTCCTCATTCTTAGTCGTACTGTGTGTGCCTCAGACTGCGCTGTTGCCTTGATGATGCCGGTGGTTTGAGCATCCGCCTCGCGTGCACGAGGTGCGGTGTTCAATCCCCAGTGCCGCCGAGTACCCACCGGTGATGGATTTGGTACAAGCTTTTGCCCTCGCCTGGCGCTCGGTGGTTCCTTCGGGGTCAAATGTTTGGGAAATGGGTCTCTGACCCCACCTTGCGTACACGAAAATAGCATTTGCCATGACGCTCTTCGACCGCAGATGCCCTTGCGTCATAAAAATGCGTAATCATCATCTTCACTTGCAATACACTAAACATGGATGCAGTGGATAAATCACAGTGCTCCGCCTGCTTTTGTTAGCGTCGCCACAGCACGCGCAAAGTTTCAGTGAGCGTGTCTGATAATGCTCACGAGTATATATTCATTTGATGCGAAACTGTTTGTAAGCATTTTTTCATCCGCAGTGTTATGTACCTAAGAAATTTGGCGCAGCTAGCTTCATGTCAGCATCTCACGAGACTTAAATGCGAATTCGGGTAAAAACATCCGTTTTTACCCGTGAAGATCTCCCTCTACCTCCTATTTCTGTCAGCACTTCTAATACGTCAATGTCCGAAATATGTATCAGTGAGACCGGTATCTTATCCTTACTAGGGAAGCTTAAAACAACATCAGTATCAGATCACCTTGGCTTTAATAACAAAATACTCAAAAATTCATCTGATGGTATTCATCGCATCTTGTCCGATATTTTTTCACAATCACTATCATCAGGCGTGATTCCGCTGGACTGGCGCCTAGCTAAAGTTGTGCCAATTTTCAAGTCTGGCGATCGTTCCTCACCACTAAATTACCGACCCATTTCATTAACTAGCACTGTTTGCAAACTTCTTGAACACGTAATTCACTCGCAGGTAATTAACTATCTTGAAGAACATAATATTATCTTTAAATATCAACATGGGTTCCGTAAAGGTTACTCATGCGAAACGCAACTTGCCGGATTCATTCAAGACATACATTCATCGATTGATGCTGGCATTCAAGTAGACTGCATATTTCTTGATTTTTCTAAAGCTTTCGACAGAGTACCTCACAACCGGTTATTAATAAAACTAGCACTGCTTAATTTTCACCCTCTTGTCATTGCATGGGTTAAAGATTTTTTCTTTTCCAGGTCTCAATTTACAACTGTCAATAACCACAATTCGTCTTTCAGCCAAGTACACTCTGGCGTCCCACAAGGAAGTGTGCTTGGCCCCTTACTTTTCCTAATATTTATCAACGATTTACCGGATTCCATTTCTTCCCATATCAGGCTTTTTGCTGATGATTGTGTAATTTATCGCGAAATTTATTCTAACACCGATTGCCAATCCCTTCAATCTGACCTGGATTCAGTAACAGCATGGTGCTCAACCTGGCTTATGCAACTTAATCATTCAAACACTAAATTGATGTCTTTTACTAACCGAATGTCTCGAATTCAAATAGCATACTCCTTAAATAATAGCTCACTCGAGCTAGTCACCACGTATAAGTACTTAGGACTTCACCTTCATTCAGACTTAGCATGGAACCACCATATTAACCTTATGCTTGCATCTGCTAATCGGTCATTAGGTTTCTTAAAACATAACCTAAAGCATGCTCCTCCTCACCTGCGTGCCCATGCCTATACCACTCTAATTCGACCTAAAATTGAATATGCCTCGGCTATTTGGGACCCTTACGAATCTTACCTAATAAATAACATTGAATCATTGCAGAACCGCGCTGTTCGTTTTATTTACTCCGATTATTCACGTAACACCAGCATCACAGCCTTCCTAAGAGGATGCAAATCACCCGCGTTGTTCCCGTCTTCAAGCGCGGTGATAAAACTGCACTGAATAATTACCGGCCTATATCAATAGTTCCAGTATTTTCTAAGGGCATTGAGAAGATAATTCATGAGCGATTACTCTCATTCTTCAACCGCCACCATTTGATTGCAGACTTTCAACATGGTTTTAGAAAGCATCGCTCTACGGAAACAGCCCTCCTGAGCCAAAAATAAATAATTTTAGACACGTTCAGGTGTAAGCATATGGCGTTAGGCATATATATAGACTTCTCTAAGGCTTTTGATTTAATTAATCATTCCATTCTTCTTAACAAATTAGAAATGTATGGTGTGCGTGGAATCGCCCACTCACTTTTGTCATCTTATCTGTCCCACAGGTCACAGTTTGTAGATGTCAATAACGCAATATCTTCACGGAAGGCAGTTACCACTGGTGTGCCGCAAGGAAGCATTTTGGGCCCACTTTTATTCTTAATTTACATAAATGACATTGCAAGCTGCACAGATAATGCTACATTCGTTTCGTATGCCGATGACACAACCATTTTTATTACAGGCAACGTGGAAACAGATTTAGAAATAAAGGCTAATAAGACGCTGTCTGACTTAGAACGCTGGTCCGCGATAAACTGTTTAAAAATCAACCCGAAGAAAACAAAAGTAATCTTGTACACGCCTAGAGGTAAGATGTTGACAACTAATATGAATTTGTGTCTGGGCAGTGAGCAGTTAGAGATAGTGGACTCCGTTAACATCCTTGGGGTGCATTTTTCAAAGCACCTTACCTGGAATGAGCATGTTGATCACCTACAATCAAAATTGTCATCTGCCATTGGTGTCATTGCTCGTCTGCGTCGCATTCTCCCGACCAAGGTAAAATTAATGTTGTACAATGCACTGGTGGTATCTGTCATGCAGTATTGCATTGTGGTGTGGGGCACAACTGGCGTGACAAACTTGCAGAAACTACATTTGCTACAAAAAAGAGCTGTACGTTACATAGCTGATGTCCATTATACATACTCCACAAAACCACTTTTTCCAAAATATGAAATTCTTCCTGTGTTTTGTTTTTATAATTACAGGTTGATGTTGTGCTACAAAGGTTTTGTAAAGTTTGGCATTGATTACATAACTCATCTGGCAAAACTACAAGAAAACACAAATATTCGTCAGACCCGACATAAAGAAATGTGGTTTGTACACACCCCGAGAACCTCCTATGATGAACAATCTCTATCTTATACATTACCTTCGCTGTTAAACTTACTAGACCGACAAAATTTTGATCCCTCCAGAAACCGAAACTGTCGCATTAAACGTTTTTGTCAACTTCTTCATTTGCGAGACTAAACCATGCCTTCCTATTCGCCTAATTTTGTTCACTAATGTTGCTTATGTGTGTTGATTTAGCTGTATTACCTTTTGTTGCTTCTCCGATTGATTGCCATCTTGTTTCATTCTGTATTCCCCGTTGATTTGTGATATTTTTTCATTTTTGTGTAAGACTGGCCGTCATCCTGCTGTCATGCCAACTAACAAGGGGTCGGGACCTCGTCAAGCTGCTCGAGCTTTTAGTCCCGTTCTCCTCCTTTTCTAAGGAAATAAAATGATTGATTGATTGATTGATTGAAGAAACGCGCAGGTCTCCAGGATTTATGTCTCCGCCGCAAAGTTGCACGACTATCACTTTTTCATAAACTTTATCATCATCCATCACTTCATAACGACTTTTTCTCTTTGCCTCCTTCGATTTTTGATCGCCGCGATCATCCCTTTAAAGTTAGGCATTTCACGTGCAGAACATTTAACTATGCGCATTCATTCTTACCACGCAAAATATCTGACTGGAACACTCTGCCTTCACATATCGCAACCACCACTGATCCTGAAAAATAATTTAATCTTATATCTTCAATAACTACTGCTTAACTCTTCGCATACATTGTTATTTTATTTGTTCATGGCTTCCTTTTTTGCAGGGTAAGTTACTAAAATGATTCATTGCATTAGTGTTCTGTTTGTATAATTTTAATACTGCAGTAATCTTCGTTCTTTGCCGCGCTGCCATTCTTTTGATTCTTTTGCTTATTTATGTCATGCAAAGTGTCTTATTTGTGCTTTGTTGTTTTGTATTTGTGGCTTTGTTTTATTCTGTTCAATTGCCTGTGCCCCCCCACCCCCATATGTAATATCCTCCCGAGGGCCTTTAGGGGTATTCTGTATAAATAAATAAAAATAAATAAAGTAGTTTCTTTCCCATTTCATTCACAAGAACATAGCGAAAAGGTTTTTTTTTGTTTTTTTTTTTCGCTAGAGAGCGACCAAAACTTGCTTCGTGTTCCTGTTAACTTCTTCAAATGATGTGTCCGGCCTCGGAGGCGACATTTCAATGGAGACGAAATGCAGGAACGCCGGTGCCTGGAGTTTTTGGTACACACAAAATAACCAAAAGGTTGCCGAAATCATCTCAAGCTCTTCTCTGTGCCTCGCTTCATAGTCCAGGCCTTGCTTAACATGTGCTGATACCCCCCCCCCCCCCCCAAACCTTCCCAACCTTCCCAACAACGCTCTTTCTGTCATTGATATGAACATGTAAATGGCGACTGACAGTATTGCCGGCTATTCTTGCAATACATCGGGACTGCGATAACCGACAAACAATAAATTCACAGAAAGCACGTGAATGATACTGTTAGCAGGGAATGCTCGATTCACCCTAAAGAACAGGGTGAACATTAATAGCCATGAAAAAGACAACAAAATGCAAAGAGGAAACGTAGGTTGTTTTGCTCAATGAACAATCATAATCACAGTCATAAGAAGGCGCTGGCGTTTTCTTTCGTCAACTGATGCGAGGCGGATATAAGACGCGAAACTTGGTTGGTGGTTATCTCTAGAGTCAATACTGAGTAATAAATATTTCATGAGAGCATGACCTGTCGGAAATTATTGAAAATTCATGATAATTTTGTGGTTTATAAATTTTGATCCCTAAGGTATCATCTAAAATATAAGTCCGCTAAAAGAAAGCTGTAAGTAGCTAGGCGTCTTTCACTCCGTGGAGTTAAGCGAACCTTCTTCGCATGTGAGCAAACCCGTTCCATAAGAGCTTATGCTGCACGCACACGCAACAAGCAGGTCGCTTCGTATTCAATAGGAGCAGGTTCTTATGACTAATAAGGTCAAGGTAGAGCACGAAACATATGCGAACACCCAGATGACCCACACCAGAAATATCTGGACGCACGAATATAAATGCTTTAGGCTCTTTCTTGCCTACGTACGGACGCTTCGAAATTCGTGCTGTACGGCTGGCCGATGCCGCAAGCTATACAGCACCAAGCACGGCGTTTGCTGTTGGCACGCGATTCGTGCGTGCACGTGTCCGCACCGCCTGCTTGTCGTCGCTGAGCGCGGACACGGAAGCAATTGATTTTGATCTACGTTCGCTGCGCGCAGTTGCGCTCTCGGGTATCGTGTATTTAAAAAAGCTAAAAAGTATAACGCAAGCGCCTGTGCTGCCTACAACGTGCTCTCCGACCCCTTCCTGCTCTGCACGAACGCTGGAGACCCCTTCCCTTCATAGCGAGCAGGCTGGAAGCTTGTTGCATGCGCCATCTTCTCCTATCTTTCATCTTTGCGTTAGAAAAAAAAATTCAATTAAAAGTGGAGAGCCGGGCTTTGCAGCTGCAGAGAGAGAGTTACAGTGTGCCAGCGGACGCATTCACGCCGGTGCGGCGGCCGGCGCTCGAGAGCGGCAAAAAGACCGGCAAAAGGGTCGCGTGTAGGACAATGAATGGCCCGGAGGGTGTAGGGTTACTTGTTCACCGAGGAACGGCTGCTTCGCCGCGCTGCCATTTTGCAGCCTTTCACCGGGAGCGCGAGCTGTGCGGCGAGGGTTGAAAGGAGGCCGAGAGGTTACCCGCTCTCGTGCGTATCTGCGCGCACTCCCCAACTTTGTCGACGCGCAGACTCCGAGCGGAGCTACTCGAGGGCCAGGAATGCGCACGCCGGCTTGAACGGCGGCGCAGAAGCACTGTCGCGATAGCGATGAAACTAAGCCGGCCATATTGCGCGGAAGAGGCACTGGGGATTTACGACGAAACGCAGCAGGCGAGTGTAGAGAACGGGTAGTCGGCAGAAGCGAGCCGAGGGAATTCAAGAGGACGGGAGGTGCGCTTTTTTGAGTTATTTTTCTGTGTACCCTTCTACCTTTTAGTACTCTTATCTCTTGGCATCAGTTTTGTTTCCATTGTGCGTCCGGGGTTTCACCGCGTTGCGTGCTCACGGCGGAACGTTAGATGTAAATAAAATGCGGGAAATGAACGTGAGAGAATTTAAAATGGCAGTCCGTTAGGTGTTCAATGGATCACAATAGCCGATGTTACGCTGTTCGTCTTAGCCCGTTTCATCTTTATTTCTGTTCTGGCTTTCTGCGGCCTACTGCATTGCGTGGTAAACTATCGAAGATATTCGTAAAGTAACGATGGCCTGGGACTTCGTTGCTCTGATACGCACTTTCGTTTCACTCTGACGTTTGCTGATCAGGACGCTGGGATTTTGTCTGTGACCACGACTTCCTATTTTAAAATGGATATATTTGTCCTTTCTCGTTGAAAGGGAACGGAAGAGAACGGAATGTGCATATTTTAAGCGAAGCACTAAGAAATACTCATGCCATTGCGCTCTTTGGCCGCAGATGCCCTCGCGCCATAAAAATTCACTATCATCAAGAAATACTCGAATCAAAAAGTAGAGTGCCAACCTTCACGACTACTGAGGTCAGTTTTAGCGGGAATCCGACTATATATTGGCAAAATCTGATCAAGGACTGCCATCTTATTCATTTTTTGACTCAAATCCACACTGAATTTATTGTTGCAAAGTAAATTTGAGTCTTCCGGCTGTGCCTTTTTAACAGAGGACTTGTGGGAAACTACGGGGAACGGCCGGTCCAAGATTCATATGTAATTTTGATATTTAAAAATATTATATCTGTCTGGCGTCTCTACAGCCGCGCTGCGATCTGCCGGTCCCCCGCTGTTCTCCTTTGATTATTATATACAAATACACTGTATAAGCAAGCATCAGGAAGAGGAGATTTTAAAAACAATGCATGGGCGTCAGAGATGTGAGTTGTTAACCGGGCGAAAACGAAATTACTGTGTATTGCCGCCGATCATTGTGGTTTTGTTTGCCCATGTTGAAAGCCGCCGGCACGCGGGTTTATCACTTTGTGATGCTAGATGCGGCCACTCTTACCTCGAATGATCGAAACCACACACACCTGAGTCTACACTGTTCAATATTGTTGTAGCTGCTTTTGGAACTTTATCTCGAAGGCTCTTAGCCAGCTTTAAATTGAGCGCAGCCGAGAGCGGCGGTAATCCTTTCCTCGATGACCGTCGAGCGCGTTTGTCGCTATCGCCACCGCCCAGTTGTTCAGTTCTTTGTGGGTGCAGGTCACCCAATAGAGTTTTTCCAGGGAAGCCTTTCACTCTCTTCCTGACTACTGAACTGACGTCACTACTACGTGACGTCTGGTGATAGTGCTGCATCGTCAACCCTCCATGATTACAAAATGGAGACTGCACCCCAGTCCTCGTCGATGGTCTTCCAACAGTACTGGGAGCCGCCAATTTTCCGCGGCTTAGCTCTTCAAGACGTGCAAGAATGGTTGGATCAGTTTGATCAGGTGGCAACGTTGAACAGGTAGGATGATCAGACCAAACTGCAGAACTTCTTCTTTTCTCTTGATGGCGCAGCACGAACGTAGTTAGAGAATAATGAGAATTCCCTGCTAACGTGAAAAGAATCTAAGAAGGAACTCTTGAAGACATTTAATTCAAACATCCTTCGCAATGGAAGAGCCGGATTGATGCTGCAGGTGCGTATCCAGAACCCAAATGAAAGCGTCCTTGCATACGACGAAGAGATGAAACAACCTTTTTCTGGCACGCCAACCCTGAAATGACTGAAGGAAAGAAGGTCGTCTTTCTAAAGGAGCAGCTCTTCGCGTAAAGGAGCAGCTTTTCGACGGCCTGATACGAAATCTATCCAAAAAATCTTGCTGAATTCGGGGAAGAAGCTTTTACCGTCGGGAAGATCCTCATGCGGTCCTGTCAGTACTACCCACCACATCAAGTGATGTCGGCAAGCTACTCAGACGACACACCTGCAAGCGGGGACAGCTCGCGGGATGTTATCCGACACATTGTTAGAGACGAGCTGTGTCACCTGCTGCCACCTTCTCACAACCCTCATGTAGCGACGCCATGCACATATCGAGAATGAGGAGGTAACCCTTACAAAAACTGGTGTTTAAATTCTGTGGAATTTTTGTGAAGTTGCCTCAATAAGCACCGTTTAAAAGCTGCGGAAATTCTGTGCCATTTTTTTTTATGAACATTGAGCATGTATTGAAAATTGGCCTATCTGTTTAAGTTGTAATTCCGTTGTGGATTTTGGTGTTGATTTTCTGTTGATTATAGACGGAATACAAACTTAAAATCAAAAAAGAAATCCGAGGAATACATTCGTATTGCGCTAGATGGACCGACTACCGATGCAATTTTTGGCGGTATATTCACATTATTCTATTCACATTAATTAACGTGACGCTGACATACCCAGTTGTGTAGTGCTCCACACATACACACGCTCTCGCCTTATACATCCATCAGATGAACAGCATGGAGCAGTATTTCACCCGAGGCTAAACTAAGAGTCATACCTTTTCCATCTTAAGCGCAATCTCGGCTTTACCCTTATATAGTCCTACCCAATGGTGTCCGGATCTGCGTAGGTAGTGGCCTACCGATCAGCAAAGTTATGTAAGTTATTACTATTAATATTTATTTATTTTATGTGTAGTAGAAGTAATCAAGTTCACATGCAGCGTTCTGCCGGTTGAAGACCTTGATTCATTCATAAACAATTAACAGAAATAAAGCACTAATTAAGCGCACTTTTTTATGAGTGCACATACGAATCCTCCGAAGTAGGTATGCCTGATAGAGCATATTGCACTACTAGCACTTTGGTCTATGCAAGAAAATCTCCATGCAGCGCCACGCGTGGCGCTGGTACTGTCGTGTATATATCTCTTTTGTGCCCGCATTTCGCGCAGTTTTATTTGTGCATAAATCAAGAGTAGCAGCTCATTTCTAACATCGCATTACATTCTCCTGTCAGAACAGCTCATAATCGCACACAGTGCCATGGATGGTTGCAAAGCACTTACTGTTGAACATTTTTCTGGTGGGTGCCCAAAGAAAAAACAGAAATTCAGCAGAAATTATGCACCGTGTTTGTGTTGAGTTTTTGGGCACAGAAATTCTATTGAGTGAGTGTTGTGTAAACTCAACACAACTTGACTTTCCATTGAATTTCTGTTGGCTCAGCACATGCTCAACATTGCGTCAACAGAAATTCAAAGCTCATTTTTATAAGGGAAACAAGCATTTGGAACTCCGGGAACAACGAATGCTACGGCTACGGTGCCAGCCATAACGTAGGACGCCCCAAGCCCTCCTCAACGTGAATCTTCTGCGCTAGAATGCCGCCCCATAGTCCACAGCCCCTAGCCGCACAGCCTACGAATGACGCTCCAGCCGCAGTTAGTGCAACGCCTGGAAGTAATCCGACAACCTTCCGCTGTATTTCACCACGGTGAAGCCGGCCACATCCTCCGCCGCCACCCATACCGAAGAATGGGCCTACAAGGCTTCTTCTATGAAGCACCGTGACCACAGCACGGCCAGCTATCTCGCGAAGTCAAGAGTACCTATGTGATGCAAATACACGCCAAGCAGCTCATGGAAGTCCCCGTCGACATGTTCTGCATGGTTTGCATCGCAACGCCACGATTACGCAGCGGCAGTGTGAGGAAGGTCCCCCAGCCCCCGCAGGGAAAATTAAAAAGAACAAACTTTGGAAATAAAGTTGCTTCAGACGAAACCACGGAGATCTTCCAACAACGAGGACACATGACCACCCGGCATCCATAGCGATCGTCCTCTACGACGAGCGACGAAACATCGAGATCATCACGCCTCGCAACGAAAGGACAGCGCCGAGCCCCAGCCGCAGTATCCGACGAAGCCTTGACCCACTCCAAAACCAACCTGTAATTCGCGGACATGAACCACTGTCCTTGATGTCACTATCGACAGCCGCATGGTTAAAATGAGAAAAACCAGAGAAAAAAGGGCGCAGGACCAGGAGAAGACACACACAGACTGTCGCCGGACTTGCAACTACTTTATTGTTGGTGCAACCATGTATTTAAAACCACTTGCCTAGTTTGCCGATGAAGCTTGGACGTCAGAGTCTTACAGGTGCGCTTCCAGTGTCTTGTCGAGGGAAGAAGGGGGCCAAACAGCTGGAGAGTTTCCAAAGGTGGAATGCCAATCTTGAGGCAGTAGGACACAGTGAGTGCCCTACAGGTAGTTAGGGCGATGGCGCTGACGCAAGAGGACAAGACGTCCGTGGAAGAAGGCACATGTAGAAAGGAGCCCAGGGTACAAGAATAGTATCTCAGAAGCGCGAACTGCTGGGCGAGTTGGTACATATTCAAATGAGAAAAACCAGCGAACAGTGGGTCCTCTCTTCTGGTGGGGCCCTCCTGGTGATTTCATGGTTACTGCCTTGATTCGCATGGTTACTGCCTTGATTGACGCAAGCGCAGACTACAACGGCATCAATGGACGATTCGCCGCTCAGGTGAAGAAATTTACTCTACCCCATGAGACTGCCCACAAATCTGCACCGCGAAACACAGCCTTATTACGCCAGCAGGACAATGCGTCGCAAGGGTTATGGTCAACGGACATCCTTACTCTGTCAGCTTCGTAGTCCAGCTGTAGTGGTCGAGTGACGTAATCTTGAGCATGAACTTCCTGACTGAACATCAAGCCATTATCGAGCTTCGATATTCGTGCTCGCTTTAAACGGACGAAGCGGTACGTTTCGAAGACAGCACTATACAATCACGTTGCCCTGAATGCCCTTGAGGAAGAAGTGAGCGTCTCACCCCGGTCAAACATCCTAGTTTCCGTAGGAGTCGATAGTGCCAAGAATATACGTAGATGATGTAGTCGAGGGGAACACGCAGTTACTGTTTGACCGAGTACTCGGCATCGAAAGAGCGAACTTCAGCAAAAAATACCGATATCTCAAGAAAGGCATGGCGATTGTTTCCGTGGGCGAACTAAAAGACATTTGCAGACGTCTTTGCCCTCGCCGACCAATCAGCCGAAGAGCCTCCAAACCGAGAGCATAAGTCCACCTTCGACATTGAGTGGGAAGCGCCACAAGTGGAAACCTTCAAAAAACATAGGCGTCGTTTACTCGTGGGCCAAGGAGCCGTCTTCATTCAGAAAAACGACGGACAGGAAAAAATAATCGCGTAAGCTAGACTTCCCTGTCGAAGGCTGAGGCTAACTATTCGACGACAGAGAAAGAATGTCGAAATTCCACCCGTATAGCTGCACAGGCGACCATCAATCACCACGCTCTGTGCTAGCCTGCCAATTTGAAGGACCTCTCCGGCCGCCTCACTCGTTGGAGCCTGCGCCTCCACGAGTTCGACATAACCGTCGTCTAGAAATCTGGATGCAAGCACATTAATGCGGACTGCCTACCTCGATCCAAGACACCGGAAGAGGACGACGAGGACGAATTTTTGGGACCGATAAGCACCAGCGACTTTGCGCTACACCAGCGCTCGGACCCCGACTTACAGCGTCTCGCTCAGTATCTGGAAGGCAAGGCTTCTCACCTCCGGCAGCATTCTCGCGTGGTTTACCTTCTTCCAGTCTGTAAAACGGCATCCTTGTGAAAAGCTTCGCCCCCCCCCCCCCCCCCCCACCAAAAAAAAAAAAAAGACCGCGCATCTTCTTGTCGTTCCGAACAGTTTACGAGAAGAAATTCTGCAGGCTTCGCCCGACAGTTGGGCGCCTTGTGTTTACCCGCAGTTTACGCCGCATCTAAGATAAATGCACTGGTCACGGCTGGCTGCCGACGTTGCACTGTACGTCAAAACATGCCGTGATTGTCAACGACAAAAGATGCCACCGGTCAGGCTAGCGGGACTATTGTGCCCATACCGTGGATCATCGTGCGCCAAAGCAAAAGCCCTGCCGAATGGTACTGCAATAGAAGTCGCAATTTTTTTTTGTGGAGCGGGTCCTTTTGCGCCACGGCGGAACAGAAGTTCTCATCATAGATAGAGGAACAGCACTTCCACCCGAGATTGTCGAAGTCATTATGAACTACAGCCACACAAGCACCCGTGCATTACTGCATACCATCCGCAGACCAATTGACTTACAGAGCGTCTGAACAAAACTATCTCTGACATACTCGCCAAGTATGTGGACGCCGAACAAAAGACCTGGGATGCTATCCTCCTCTACATAGTCTTTACATACAACTCCGTTGTGAAGGAAGCCACCTAGATGATCTTGTCCACGGCAGGGAGGAAACCACAACGTCGACGCCTTGCTCCCAAACGTCACCGGTTAAGACAACTTCGACGTCGCCGCCTATTTTCAGCGCGCAGAAGCCCGACGACTTGCCCAGAAGCGCCCCGAGGGCCGACGAATCTACGCCGACGCTAGACGGAATACAAGCTCAGTTGAGCGTGTGGGGGTGTGAACACCCGTTCGCCGCCGCGGATTCAGCGAAAAGCTACTGCGCCGCTATTTCGTCCCGTAAAAAATTCTTACGTCGAATCGGAACTTGACAACGAGGTCGTCCCAGATGGAGTGACAGAATATCAGCGGCGCCGTTCAATCCCAGAAGTTTCGCATGTTGTCAGCCTGACGCCTCATTATGGACGCTAATGGACGCTTTGTGCTTGCATTCTTAGTGTTTATTTTTGCCCGCCTTTCTTTTTGTTGTAATAACATCTGGCTGACGCTTTTTTGTGTGGGGAGTAATGCCGCGAAGCATTGCATGTATTTTTATTTGTTCCCGCTGAAAGCCGCCGGCACACTTTAACACTTTATGACGCGAGATGCGCCCAGTTTTATCTCGAATAATCGCAGCCTCACGCAACTGCTTCTTCGTCACCGCCTAGTTGTTCAGTTCTTTGTGGGCCCAGTTCAGCCCCAATAAAGTGTTTTTTTTTTTGGGAAGCCTTTCACTCTCTTCCTGACTGCTGGAATGCCGCCACTAATACGTGACAGTATTCATAACCTGCATTAAAAACCTGAATTAGGAAAATCCCTGCATATTTGCACACTGCCGAATCCGATACTTCTTTTGCGACACTAGCGTAAAGCAAAACTGCAAAGTACTTGGGCATTATTTTAGACAGCACACATTTATGGACGAGCCACATGAACTATATTTGCATGACGATGCATGCTGTTAGTGCGCAGCTCCATCGCAATACGTTTTACGCCTCGGCACTTCAGAAAACTGAGTTATCGGTCACTGGCAGAATCCATAATAAATTACGGAATGTGCGGCTTTACCTAAAATCCACGAAGGAATCAAGTAAATCGAGTAATATATGTCTGAAAAATATATTAGTATTGGTATGGACAATGAACATTCGATAAAAAATCCCTCACCAGGGCATTAAACCATCAAGGGAGGACGCGGCTTTCAGCGTTTGTTTCTATCTTTTGATGTATTTACGTAAAACCTTTGGATCATATTAGAAATAATTTTATCACTGCTCCCACAGCTTCACTGTTACATTTCCAGAAAATTGTTTTCTAATACATACTTTTCCTCTGAATCTTGTGAAAAGGCTTCACAGTCAAGAAAATGCGGCAGAAGGCAGGTTCAACATTCACTACGTTCGTACTGACCTGCTACAGGTGAAATGACTCGTAATTTTTTTTTTGTGGAAAGAACATATTCTGGTTTTCAGTTGTTGCGATCCAATGTCCGCTGACATATCTAGAGGGAGAAAAACATTTTACAGAAGAAATTTTAAATTCACATATTTGTAAAACAAAGAATGTCTTGAACTGCACTGTGGTCCTAGGAGTGCAACAAAACGAACGGGGTCAAAATAGATAAACCAGTAGTGAAGAAATATGCTCCGCAAGCTCAGTATTTTTTAACAAAACTTCTGTTTGGGCTAGATGGTGCATAGCTTATTTTGAAACGAATTCAAGCGCACAACAACACGCACACAAGAGAGGAAAGACACAGGACAGGCGCTAACTTCATCTGATTTATTCGCAGGTAAGAGAGCAGATTATATACATAAATGGAGACATGCGCAGTAAAGAAACACATCGTCAGTTCACAATGCGTGCTCGAGATACCTGTATTCTGCGTGCAAAAGATTAACAGACGTGTCACTCACACAGTCATGCCCCCTCTTCCTGATGTGAAAGGCTTCTAATAGTTCACGTGCCGTCTTATCACCGCCTCTGCCAAGTATCTTTATCTCTTTCAGCCGCGGCTCGCACGCTCTGCAGTTCGCACAATGCTCTGCCAAATGTGTCCCTCCGCCCCTTAACGCCCGCAAATGTTCCCCTGCCCGGTCATAGCGCCTGTCCTGTGTCTTTCCTCTCTTGTGTGCGTGTTGTTGTGCGCTTGAATTCGTTTCAAAATAAGCTCAGTATTTAGGTGGATTTAAGTAGAAATCGCATATCCAGCCCAATACAGGAGGCTTAACGTGTAATCGTGAAAGTTTAAGTCGAAGTCATTGATGGGGAACATTGTCAAAAGCCTTTCGAAAATCCAAAAAGAGAGCTTCTACAGGTATACTTAAATCCAGGTTAGATATATAGAATATGACGGAGGACGCTGTAGTGGAGGGCTCCGGATTAAAGGGAAGCTGAAACGGTTTTTTGAGAATTCGAGGTTATTCAAGAATCAGAACCTATCAAGCTTCTAGATGAAGCATGCAAAGTGTTTTTGAACTAGCATTTAAAATGGTGACATAATCGTCGATTAAAACCGCGACGACGTTTAGGCTTCTCCTCACTACGATGGTGGAGTGCGAGGAAACTCGGTAGTGACGTCACTGTTGCCAAAATTTCAGATGTGCGCTGCTTACGCCTGCATGCTGCTGTGCGTCGTCAGATGGCGCCAAACAATGCATCGTGAGCTTCCCCCCCCTTCGATGGCGTCGGTTTTCTTCCATGGAATAACCGTTTCTTCGCTGGAAACTTAGTGCCGTCATACGTGACGTCATTATCGGGGCCTCTGCCCGTCGCTGTGCGCTTCAGAGAAGCTGAACGCCGACGACGACTTTATTCGGCGATCACGCCACCATTTCAAATCCTAGAGCAAAACGATTTCGCAGGCTTTACGTGCACATTTTCAATATTCGGCAACCTTAAACTCATCCAATTCTAAAACCGTTTCAGTTGCCCTTTAATTCCGACCACCTGAGGGGCCATTAAAGTGCACTGGTATCGCATAGCACACGGGTGCCTTTGGCGTTTCTCCTCCATCGAAACGCGGCCACCGCGGCCACGATGAAACCAGAGTCCTCCGGCTCAGTAGCCGAGCGCCCTGCCGCTGAATCCCCGCGGCGGATTGTTGTCGTATGTTGATGCGGTATTAACAGTGCGTGGACGCAAAGGAGAAACTGATGGTTGTATATGCATGCAGCACCTCCGTTGAAATGAGTTTGGCACCGTAATATTTTTATTTCAGCTTCTCTGCATTCGAATTAACTGTGCTGACCTCCACGCCTATTGGCTGTACCAGATGTTTCAGAGAAGCCGTTCACTGATTTTTTAAAACAAGGTTTTTGAGGTAAAGTGAAGCCTTTTGCGGCATAGTTATACCTGTTTCGGCGAACGTCAAAAAACAGGCGAATCATGTTAACTGCTAAAGTGATCAACTAAATTCTAAGAGCTGACTTTTTAGCTATCATCGACAGGCGCCTTATTGCAATTAGAGATTTGCAACCGGCCGTTAGTAACAGACATGTCTGTTTTTAGAATTTCGAACAAACGATTACCCTCGCCGCTGGGACTCAGGTAATAGTGGCCACTTTTCGCACCATTCGAAAACCGCGCGCCTGCGAGAGGGTGCAAAGCGACGTCAATTAAATCGCCTTAGTCCGTGACGCACGTACCACACAACAATCGCTGCCCCGCCCCGCCGCTTCGCAGCTCCAAAGCGGGCAGTACAGAGAATGTCATGTACAGTGGTGAGCATCCTTGTCTAGAGCGCTTGAGCAGTGCGCACTTGGTAACAAAAACCGAAATTAGAGAGCAGCCCCTCATTACAGGGCAAAGTTTTCGTGCCTTCTTTGTTTACGAGGCTATCTGGCGCTACTTCCGTGCAAGCGTTGCAGCTGGACCCTAGAGGCTGCCACAAAATCTGGATTTGTTTGCAAGGAAGTGCACCGCCCGAGCGCTCTAGACAAGGCTGCTCACCACTGTACGTGCATCACGGAGTGACTCGATTTTATTGACGTCGCTTGTTAGCCCTCATGCAGGCGCAGAGTTTTCGAATGGCGTGAGAAGTGGTCTAAATTAGTTGAGGCAGAGCAGCGAGGGTAATCGTATGTTCGAAATTCTAAAAGCTGATATTGGTATTACTAACGGCCGGCTGCAAATCTTTATTTGCTGCCAGACACCCATCGGTGTTAGTTAAGATTTTACCTATTCGAATTTAGTTAATCACACCAGTTAGCATTATTCGCCTGTTTTTTGATGTCCGCCAGCACTGGTATCTTTTTGCTGCAAAAAGTTTGTTTACCTCAAAAACCCTAGTTATTAGTATTAGTGCCTGGCTTCCTTCAAACACCTGGTAGTTGGCTTAATTCTTTCAAAACATGCACCTTTCTAGTAGGGTAATTATTCACTGAGAAAAAGTAAGAAAGAAGATAACAAGACTTGTGCTGCCATTTTTAGATCGATATAATCTGGCAGTGCGACGCCGGACTGCAACTTCTGACATTCGGCTATTAATGTATTTCAAACTCGGAAGATAGACAAATGAATATATGCTATACGATCACATAATTTAAAACGCAATGCTGGCGTAAAATATCTCTGTCGACCGCTGTATTTTATTTAATAATAATAAATGTTTAAGCCGCCATATTTAACGCCAGCAAAAAACTTGATAATTATAAACTCCCATTATGTAGTTTTTACACATTTCTGCTATATAAAAGCAGATTAAATGCTCCTTTATACTAAAGCATCGATCGATGATGTACTTGCGTTCCTTCTGGCATCTCTGAATACCGAATTCCCCGGGAAGGGACATTCGCATTGGAATACAGGTGGAATGTGTGCCATTCCTGCACATCCAGGTGGAATGTGTGTAATTCCTGGTTAGACTTCCGCGGCCTTATACCAGTTCTGCAAACCTTCTGAAAACCTTATTTCATTTGGCACCCACACTCCTTCCTGTCTCACTGCCTTGCACTTTCTGCCTTTTTAGCTGATTTAAGGGCCTATACGATGTCATGTATATTGGTGAGGCATGCTTCGGAGAAGATCTTACGTCATGATTTCTTCAGTTGAAATAATGTCCATGTAAATGTCCCATAGTAAAGTTGAATATATAATTTGTTTCATTCGGCTCTTCCAGAATATACTGCGTCCCGACAGTAAACGAAGGAGTGCATTTCCAAACGTAAGCCCTCCTGCCAAAGGCTCATTGAGAACCTCGTATTATTTTCCCTTCAAATTTAAGTTACTGCTTGTCGCCTCCTTTCTCGCGCCCCTACATCCCCATAAGTCCTTTGCGTGCTTTTGAATACACCGGAGAAGCGCACGCCTATACTCTAACCATTTGTCCACTTTTGCCACTGTGTTTAACTACTATTACTTGGCACTACCATCTCAGCTGAAAAGGTTAGCTGGTACTAACTGGTTTATGGAACACTTCCCAGTTGGTTCTAACTGGAACCATTTTGAACCACTGAAGTGTAAAAAGCCTTTATGTAACTCTCAGCATAGAAATGGTGATGTGTCTAGAGATACGTCCGACGGACCCATTTCATTCTTATTAAAGGTACGGCGGACGTCACTGTAGGTCCATGGCTAAAGTCATGTGCAGCACGTGTATGCGCGTCATGTTGCCAGTGCCAGTTGCTTGCTACGCGACTTCTCTGGGAGCGTTTGCCTTGCAAGGTTCACGTCACGTTCTCTACTTTCGTGGAGCTGCAAAGAGAAGTTTGCCCATTGTTACATCTCCGGTTGTAGCTCAGTTGATGCGGCGACGAGGAATCATGTCTAGCTCCTCCGCTGGTCGCGACTAAAAGCATCTGACATGAACGAAGGGTCTGCGATCAGCGCTCCCAAAAGTCGCACAGACAGGCGCTTTCAGGCCCGGTTGTGCGCGTCAAACAGCAGCGTTACTTGCACCACGTCGCATAAGCAAGCGGCAAGCGAGGCGACGTATGCCACCAGATGTGTATTCGCTCGGTGCCTTCGTCCAGCTCAGTAAACAGTCTCGTAATCTGTCACCTCGTTTTGCTAGTAATTTAAGCAAGTTATCGCCAGTATTTGTACCGGCGGCAATTGTGCACCGACCTGTGAAACGCAGTGGCATGCTTTCTGGGGATCGAGTGCAAGTACTCATCACAACGCATCTCACCCTGCAGAGCAATCGCCCGTAGTATGCAATAAATATCATTCAAGCTTTTTTGCCGTCAAATATTTACAATTTTTATATTCCGCCTCGCAGCCATGACAAAAGAAATAGTATGTAGAATTTATTTGAGGATTAATGTTACTAACGGGGATGAACAGGCCAACGCGGATGCAGAGTTGAGGATGTACTCCACCACGATACACGGAGACGCTGGGGAGGAGCACACGCAACGTCTGAAGCGTGTATGGGTCACCTCTGGGCAAACATCGACATTTTTGAGAAGGCGAGGAAAGTGAGCTGCTCGCAGCTCGGTCTTTTGCACGGAAGTTCGCGCACAATGAGTTTAAACGCCAGCTGGTTAGAGCGTAGCGCGAGCAGAATGGTCTCCAAAGCCATCGCCACACGACACTGAGCACGGATGCGGAGTGCAACTCAACTTTGACTGGATGACAACGACTCGCCGCAACGAAACAAGCCTGAAGTTCACGAATCTGACTTCGTCACATGGCAAAAAAGCACATGAGCCTCATATACGTTGGCCTGCAACTATGCAGGAAAAAATTTGGAGTTCGCACGACGCAACCAAACAACGTGCGGCAAACAGTGCAACCAGAAGATCCGTCATGGTGTTTGAAATGCGCGTAGAACATGTGAACAGTTCATTGCATGACACTCTCAAAGTATGTGCACAATCCGAACGCAGATCAGGCTATTCCGGGCAACGAGTAAATATTCTTGAACCAAAGGTATGCCTATCCTTGTAGATATGGTAATCCAAAGGAGCGCAACGAGAACAAACCGAGCAGACCATCGAGCGAGAACCAAATGGCCGGAATTTGAAGCATACTATCAGATCTGCCCGACGTATTCGGGAAAAGAATGCTCGAGGTCCGCCCGACGCACCTCTAGCCATGCCCTTGAAAAACACTGGGTCGGATCCGCCTGACGTACTCGAGGAAGAAATGTACCGGGTCCGTCCGACGTACCTTTAGCCACAGCCTAGAAATAATAATTTCTGCGACAATCGGCTGATTGTTTGTGAATATGTTTACTGTCGCTATCATAGGCAGTTTCGTGAGGAGGAAGGGCGGTTAAAGGAGACCTCCAACCTCTTTCCACGAGCAAGAAATTTGCCACTGAAAAACCACGCGGCGGCCTTTTTTTTTTCGCAAATAAAGAAAAAAAGTGCATTTCTCATGCGAAACTGCTCCCTATTGCTTCTGCTCAGCATTGCTCCAGAATGTGTTCAACTGAGACACATTCGCATTGGCTACAAGACGTCTTCGGGAGACGTTGCCCCAAAAGTTGAACTTGAAGTAGTGACGTTCGTGCAAGTGATATTTCAATATTTGCTTTGGGACTGCCAGGTCTACCCTACTCTGCCCTGAGGAAAAATAACTAAGTAGGGAGCGTGATGTCACGCGGACAGCGTTCGCAAGCCGAGTGTTTAGGAAGCCGTTTTCTCCCTCAATTTTACGCTCTCCCAGTTTAGTCCTTTATGTTTTGGTTCTGATATGTTTTAGTGCGTGCGTATGCGCGGCTCGTGGCGCGGCGCGTCTACAGCAAGGAGGTTGATCTACAGTCAGTTTGCCGCGCTAATCCACGCATGCGCGCGCGCAGCGGGGCTAGATTTTACCGCACGCTATCACGTGGTGTGATCACGGGAGGACAAACATTACTTTTTTTACAATATTTTTACTTGTTAAGACTAGGCTTCAAGGCTGTCGCCGGACGCTCCCTCCTCAGTTTTTTTTTCTCCATGACCCTACTCAAAGCAACAACATAGTAATTGGTGGCGCCATCTAGCCATAGCATACAATTCGTGCGGCGTACGCAGTGTGCAACTTCAACGTGTGATGGCGCCACATACCCACTTTATCTAAAATCGCTTCATTTTTTCTGCAGTTATGGCCACCGTTGTCAGTTGTCATGGTCGTATTGTAGTCGGATGTTACAATGTTTTTATCTTTCTCCTCTGACGTTTCCACCTGTTGTTGTTTAGAACAACGTGCAAGTTCACACATGTTCACGTTGGGTTATAATTTGTTCGAGCCCAAGCAGCTTGCTTTCGTGCTACAAAGTTGTCTGAAGGGCCAATGCAGGCATATTTTAGTGGGTCGTTATTTAAAGAGAGACGGTTCTGACACGACTTCGCTTGCGTGCAGTAAATACTATGCGAAAAAATAGCTTTATCTCAGGGTTTACGATTGGACTGAGGTAGCTGGTTGGAAGCTGTCATGACATCAGTGCTAATTTGTAATGCTTCACAAAGTTTAAAAAGAAGGACATTAATAGTAATGCATTAACGTTTTACTAAAACAAACGAGAAACATTGTTTTAATGTCGCGGGTAATGCCTGGACGTGTATTCGTTTACCTTTTGCTTGCGTGTGCGTGCTTCGTGTGTCTGTTTTTCTTGCATAAATACTTGTAAATGGTCTACCCTTCATCCCTTCTACCTTTTCTTCCCTATTTTCTCTTCTCTGTGTCTAAATATCTCTCCTTTCCTCCGTTCTTAGTTTCTAGCTTTTTTCATCTCCTCCTGTCTATCCTTCTACTCTGACCCCTTTCACTTCCTACCAGCTGTCGTTTAGGTGTCCGGCAGTTTCGGTGGCTTAACATTTGGTCCACGGCACCTCGGACAAAAATCTAGTGCCAAAGCAAGTAGAAACTGTTGAAGTGTTGTCAAGTACTAAGAAAAGCAAGACGACGAAGAAAACGAAACGAAGCAAAAATTGAAAAACTAATGACACTGTACACGACTTATGCTAATATACCTAAGCAACGCGCACTAAAGATGGTCTCAAGTGCTAGGTTAGTAAGGAAACAGACGAGATGCAGTAATGCAGTGTTCCACAGACATAAATGCATTCTTGAGTACAAGACGAAGCAGCCAGCTACGAAAGGTATAATGATCAAGGTTGTGTGCAGACATGTCAGATATAGGCTCAACGATGGAGGCGAAATTCTAGAGGCCCGTGTACTGCATGTGCGGTGTCAGTGCACGTTAAAGAACCCCAGGTTGTCGAAATTTCTGGAGCCCTTCCCTACGGCGTCTCTCATAGGCCGAGTCGCCTTGAGACGTTAAATCTCCATAAGTCAAACCATACCAAACCAAACCAACGTATCAAGAAGCCGAGGCAGAGCTGAATGCCGCTGATGCGTTATTGTTTCGAGGACACGACCCTAAGTATTCATAAAAACGAATTTTTGGTATACCTCTTGGACATGACACATACTGAAAAAAGCGCTATTTCCATCTCGCACGTATCCAGCCCTCCGGCACTCATAGTGTGCGGAAAGCCTGAGTTCGCGACAGAAAAAAACAGAGGGTATACTCAGAAATGCGCTACCTAAACAGGAAAAAAAAAGAAAAGTCTGCTCCACAGAACTTCTCGCACGTAAGAGCGCAACTTTGCTGGTCAGCATTTGAACACCAACCATTTGCAACAATGGTTGGTTATAAAATCTGCCGACCTAACGGTACCCTATTCCTGGTAGGGCCAAACGCACTGAATTGTCTCAACGGGCAGGTATGTGACTTACAGTCAGTGAAAAGCATGCCAGAAAACTTAGAAAGCGTGCTGCGCTGTGTTTTATGACGGAAAACCAACTATGGCCATCATGCGGCAAGCTCAAATAAGGAAAGCGCGACCGCGTTGTTGGAAGAAGGTACTTGCACGAAAATTGTGTGCACTCCCAACGGCTGACCCACCACCTGAATTTCGGTGGTGCTATGGTGCGCAGCCGACTGAGGACAAATGAGAGCAACCGACCAGTAGAATAATAGTTTAAGGTTATTAATCATTTTTATTGCGATTAATTAGATACTTCACTGTGACCTTCTTTCCGCTTGTGGCGCTGCTGTCACTATGCTTGGCTGTCACGTGCCATTCGCTACGACGCGCCTCGCTGTCCGAAGGGGCGATGAAGAAGAAAAGCCAGGGAGGAGGCCATGTCTTTGTCGCGGGCGTCCAAGTCCTCGCGGTCGTCAGCCAGCTCCGGAGCGCCTGATTTGTCGGTGAGCAGCGTCGCTGCCACAGGACCTATCGACGCGGGTGGGACCGCACCCGAACACTCGGAGAAGAAGAAGCGGAAGCATCGAGGAAGCGTCGCCAGCTCCAAGCTCCGTAAGCGCCAACGACGCAAGCCGCAGGACATGGCCGAGCCTACAGATGGTGCGAAGACCGGGCACGTACGTGCATACCGTTTTCCTGCTAGTGCTCTTATCTAGCACACTGCACGTATCTCTAGCTGACTGATTGTGATTTGGCTTAATTGCTAGTAAACAACTGGGACACAGTTACATTCTGGATATTAGAACTTCATGCGGCTACGCACATCTGTGTGGTGCTGAAAAATATCCTTAAAAAAAAAAAACGCGAACTAAGCTGACCTGCTCTTATTTTGCTACTAACAACTGTCTTTTGCAATCGCTGATGGTGCACGCAAATACGTTCGCTCATATTCAGTTCTATCTTGCACATATGTCAGTCTCGAGAGTACGTTACGTTGTCCTTGGTTGTAACTTTCGTTATTATTAGTTGTTATATATCCCAGTGTTCTGATTTTTTTCCGCAAATAAATTAAGAACTTGAAAGTCAATTTGTAGGGTGTTGACAGAATTTAGTAAGCACTTCCACGTGCTCTTTCATCAGCTTCTGACGGCAGATTCTTAGTCTATCCGTCTATCATACAAAAAAAAAAGTGAAACGGTTGTGTGCTCCACTCCCACCCTTGCTTCTTTAATACGCCTCAGTATTCTTGGATGCACACAGAAAAAGAGCAGGTGGGAATGCTAGAGGCCCTCAGCCAAGGGGGCCTGCATACCACTTTCACAGACGAAAGCGGCAGCCTATTCCCACAGACTTCCATGAAGTACCGGTGGGTTATTGCAGGGCAACAGAGACGGTGGCAAACGCGGTAACTGTCAGAAGCACGAGGAGAAAGCGTGGCAATGCCCCCGAACAGACAATCACCACTACCCGCATAGGGCGTGGAAGAAAAGTTAATAAACGCGTTTCAACTATTTAGTTGCCATTTCATCGCCGCGACTATATAGTTTACACCGTGCAATCGTTTACTGTTAGTTAACTGGCTGATTTCTGGGGCTTAACGTCCGAAAGCGACTCGGGCTATGAGGAACGCCGTAGTGGAGTGGTCAGGATAATTTCGACCACCTGGGGTTCTTTAACGTGCACTAACATCGCATAGCACACGAGCCTTTGGTATTTCGCCTCCGTCAAAATGCGACCGCTGGGGCCGGGATCCAACCCGCGTCTTTCGGGTCAGCAATTTAAGAGAGCACGTTGTTGGGCAAGTCGGTCGTACATACTTAAACAAGGGAATTGCGCTAAAAAAGACACGGACGAGAAGAGGAGCACCGAGCACCATAACCACTGAGCCACCGCGGCGGCATTAATTAACTAGCGCTGTGCGAGTAACTATATTAGGTTTATACTGATGCACATTTTAATTGCCGGTGTGATAGGGCTTGAGCACCGCCTACAAGCAGCAGGGCGGAGGGAGGTGGCTGAAGATGACTAAAATCGATAGTGACAAGACAAAATATTCCCGGGAAAACAATGCCAGTCTACACAGTCGTAAAGGTGGGCCCAGCGTCTTGTGCTTATTTTTCTTGCACGCCCTGCCACGCTCATGTCAAAACCTGCATCCAGGCATACCTCGCAGTAATCCTCGCCTGAAACAAAATAAGGAGATGAAGGGGAATTAAAGCAAAAGCGATTACCAACAGTCCTGGGGCCATATTTTGTAGAAATGCATTTTCCGATACATGGTTTCCGGTTAAGTGGCTCTGTTTCATGAGGAAGTGGTTTCCGTCAAGAATTATCGTCTGCTCCGAGACATAGTTTGTCTTTGTAGTGTGCAGCAGTATAGTGCAATTACGAACAGAAGTAAACTGAATACGTAATTCACTTCAGTGCGAAAAAAATCAGGACGCACGATGCCTTCCTGTGTCGACGTATATGTAATACCACAGCGTTTTCCCAGAGACCATATAGTATCCCAGTTCCAGCTCGGGAAAGCGTGACGAAGGTTAGATCGCTGCAGTGTGCCCATAGTGTCATTGCACGAGCCCGGCAGGGATGGGCTGATTGTAAGTTTTGGGGCAAGTAAAATGTATGTTTCGGGGCAAGTAAAGTCGTCCCAACCCTACTGTTTTGCCCGTTGTATGCGAACGCATCACTAGCTAGTCGTGATCGCAGTAGCGGCGAGCGGTGCGACTGCCGGTACTGCCAGCATGCAGACGGCGCCTGCAATGGCACGAAAAGCTCTGTTAAGCGCAACACCAGTCCCTGTTTGTTGTGTGCCCTTCCGCTAATCCGAGTTCCTTGTTATACCACGTTTACTTCTGCTTCACCAAGCGCATTAGGCAGAGCGAGCCTCTCCTGTGCAAGTGTGCTGACTCAGCCGGACCCGACGCTCGCTTTGAAAGTTGATAACGTTTACGTGAGCCCTATATGACGGGCAAACTTCAGCCCGACAAATCGATTCGGGTCGCTCATGTCGGCTTCGCGTTTGCGCAGGGCATTTAAATGCCTCTTATGTCCAGACATATCGCCAAACAAAAATTCTCTGAAACATTCCGCTTACGGAAAGGTCTGCGTGTGCAAAGTGCATTTCTGTACAAGATAGCCGGGCGAGCATGCCAAACCAATCTGAATGCCCGGGAGATGACGGCAGAAACGGGCGACTTTAGAAGGTACCGCTAAAGTAAAGACTGGCAGGGAGAATACAAAGGCACTTAATGGCTCATGCAGCAAGAGCAACTCTTTTTTCTTTCTGAATCTTCTGGACCAATAATGACGTTTACAATAACAAGAGAGAGAGAGGAGGTTCTTCGTTTTCATCAAGAGGAGAACGAAACGAAGGTAGGAAGGCCCGTAAGCGTCTCTAAAGTCGCCGTAAAAGGGGACATTAAAGGGACATGTCGAAATGACAAGAGCGGGACTTTGCGAGAGACACGGAGCGAGAGCGCATGCGAGGTGGCTAAGAAGTATCATGCCGTGAGGTTCCACGAAACGGAAGCAGCTGTGAGCATAAACCTCAGAGTGAGAGCATTCCTTTTATTTCAGGGGGAAATACATTCGCGAGTTACAGCTCACAATTGAGGCGCGGTACTCGCAGGCTGATGAGACGGGGGAAATCATGGTGGCTGGCGCAGGAGTGGCGGAGGATGCGTCGCAAACCCCCTCGCGGCTGCCAACGCCAAACGATCCGTTGAATCCGAAATCCTCCGACCTCATCTCCCCAACTGAAGCATCAGCCTCGGCGGCTTGTTCCACCCCGAAAGGTACGTGGTTGAGGGCGGCCAGAGCCTTCTGACATAGCCTCGCAGGCGCAGCGGCACACTGCTCAGCCCGCACAATACGTATTCATGCTGCGCCTTGCTCAAAGAGGGCAGTCAGAGCGGATAGTGCGAGGCAACTAACTGCAAGGATATCATAAATACTTTCTTGTATCTGTCAGTGTTCTTTGCACCTGCAAGACCCCGCTGTCTTGCAGATGAAGGTAAAACTCGTGCCCCTCTTTCAGCCGTGTAGTCAACTTTGTTTGCCACGAATATCTTTATTGTGAACCGGGGTGTTTCCAAACCCTCATCTGTACAGTAAATGTCATCCGGAAGTCTTCAATCCTAGATGTACGCATTGCAATAGCATTGCAGACCTAGTCCACATGGTCTAGACCTGCCCTTCCAATAACGACCCGAATAGAAATGTAGAATCTTGGGACACCTTGTCACTCAAGCACGGAGCAGAAGAGCAACGCAAATTCATCGGCGTCACCCTGACCGCAGCCGAGTCCCAAGGGATTCTGGCCGACGGTTAGGGGAATGAATGGAGGTGTAGGCTAAAGCCTTATCCCACGTCACTTTTGACGGGTGCAAATAAAAGTTATTTCGCTCTCTGTCGCATTTTAGAACAGAGGATATCAGATCTGAAACCAGTTTTTTTACTAGGAGTGAGGTAGAGTAAGTTGGTGTATGGTTTTTGGGGTTTAACGTCCCAAAGCGACTCAGGTTATGACGGACGCCGTAGTTAAGGGCTCCGGAAATTTCGACCACTTGAGGTTCTTTGACGTGCACTGATATCGCACAGTATACGGGCCTCTAGTACTTCGCCTCCATCGAAATTCGACCGCTGCGGCCGGGATCGAACCCGCGTCTTTCGTTTCAGCAGCCGATCGCCATGACCAGAGAGCCACCGCGGCGGCTGAGACAGAGTAAGTTTATTGTTCAGAGGCTCTAACCTGTTCACCCTATAGCTTCTGTGGCTATCGGACAAAAACCTTACGCGAAAGATCGATCAAACCTTCATGTACCTACCAGAGGAGCTCCGTGACTTAGTGCCACACAAGCGCACTGTGCTTAGGAGCAAGTCTATTCTTTTATACAAAATTTCATAGATCTACAAAAGAAACATACAAACAAACAAAAGGCCGGCGAAGACAGAGAGGTAAAGGAGGCAAGAACGAGCCCAAGTTGCATCGTTCGTCCCATCTGTTTGCTCCTCTGTTGTTTTCTTGTTCTTATATTCACTGTTCTTCTAGTTCCTGCGTCTGAATTAAGCATCGGCTAGACCAGTCGGTTGCTATAATTTTTACACATTACTGGTGCGCTAATAATCAAATCTCTATTTTATTCTATTGGACCAATGAGCACAAAAGAAGTAGCTAAAAAATTGGAAGAATTTTTAATCGAGCCTCTCAAACCAAATGTGCCTGAGAGGTACGAAAAAAAATTTCACAGACGATTAGTCGGTATTGCGAAATTTGAGCGCAGCTCTTCACGTATTTTAGTTTTGAGATGCTGAGGTAAAGAATTTCAGAGAGACATGTTTTTCATACGTTGCCACCCTTCTCCTCGCCGCGGCAGGTGGCGTTTCGCTCTGCTGCTACCTGCCACGGTTGTCAGGTGGCGTGTTACGCCGAATACACCGACAACGTCATTACTATACGACGCGGAATGCAGGAATGGGCGCCTAAGAGCTGCGCTAAGAACTTTATTTGCCAGCCACAATTGAACGCTTGCCAGATCAGAAACCTATTGGTTTATACCGTATACGGGTGCAGAGATTGACCGCATAGAATTAGAATCCGCATAGCCGCTTTGTGTGTACAAAGAAGAGAGCGAAAAAAACCGGGAATCGTTTTCAGTGCATATTAGGGCTATACTACGATAAAAGAGAGGAATGTTTAGCGAACAACCCTGTGTCTTGGGAAACGGTGGCCCTGCGACAGTGAGGTGAAAAGGCTGGTTACGATCCTTCCATGTAAACCCGTCCTCAAAGCTAAAAAATGAAATTAGCTTTGAAATTTTCGGATGCGCAGCGGTTGAAGAAGCTGCGAAACTGCCGTTTGAGTTGAACCATCTGCTGATGGTGGTCAGTGCGCTTGCTGAGAAAGTAGTACGATCAGCCGATGTCCTGCCGGACGGTGTTGATGCTCAACATTCTTAACCTCCCGTCATTTGTGAAATGTATCTAGTGACTCAGTAAAACGACGTTTTGAGCGAGTTGGTTTGAATATGACACATAACTTCAGTGGGCGGGGGGAAAAGGAAGCCAAAGAAAAGGTCGTCAAGGAGGAGTAGAAGGCACTCACGCTAGTTACCGTTAAATGTCTGGGACTCCCAGCAGAAGCGCTGCGCTGCTGCCACTTTCAGAGCCGTCCGTGGTGGCGACGGGGCCTTCAGCGGTGACACCTCCCCCCGAGGAACGCCGGAGGCAGGAAAACCGCCCAGACTCGCTGCGGCGCACGCAGCCCCTGGCCGCCATGGCGAAGTCGCACCGGTCGCTGAGCAAGGTCAACCCCGACGATCTGCCGCCGCCCTTTACTCCACCACAACCGGGGGACTCGGATGAGTTGTCAACTGCGCCTGCGTGGCTGTTCGCGCGGGGGAGCCCCGTGCTGGTGACAGAACAATCGCGGCCATCGCAGCAATCGCTGCCGTGGGTTATTGCGCCAGCGGCCCCTTCCACACCGCGAATGGGCCAACGTTCGATGGCGGCAGCTTCTGGCCGCCAGAAATGTATGCGACCTTGTCCACTCGCTTGCTTATGACACCTCATCTACTTTCTCCGTGCTTAGTATCGGTTCCGCGATCGCATTGACCGTAGTTTAGGGTAACTATCCGCTGTTGTAGTCCGAAACTAGCAGATATAGTGCTGTGAAAAGGAATTATAGTGTGAAAAATACCGATATAGATAACGTGTGAAGAAAGCCAGTATTGGGGGCTTATTTGATGCAAAAGCAGAAAGATCACGCCGCTCGCGCCTCTGCATCTATTCTTTACAACAGTTGTCTAGCGTTGCCCTAAAGTACATGATATATAAGCTCTTATCTCCATGATAGAGTTCCGTTCATACTTCCATTTGAGTCTTCATGTTCTGTAGATGCCAGTGAAAAATGAATTTAGGGAACATTCTGCCAGGAACAGGTTTATAGACAACCTTTAGAGGCGGGGGGGTGGGCTCTCCGTACGCAGTGAATTTCTAGAACTTTATTCGATAAAATGAGGGCCAGTGCGCTATTTCCATACCAAAACAGTTATATTGGGGAGTCCTTTGGCATATTTTTTCAACATGCATTACAAAAAAAGAAAAAGGAAAGGTACAGCGGACGCTGCCTGCCGTTCAACTGGCAGAAATTTCTGCACCTGTCATGAACCGTGTATTTCTCGCTTCTCGGTTTTAATGCGAAAACATTATACCGTATTGTGCGTTTTTATCGTAAAGACTTTCAAAAATTTTCCCGCCTCAACCGCTCGATCGTTTGCGGTGAAACTGCGCACAGAGCTTGCGCAATATGGTAACTTTTGTATCGTAGCAAGTTTTACAACGGTGCTTACTTAGTTGAGCCGTGCATGATGCGAAATCGTAGTTGTCTGCGTTGAGATCGTCGAACCAAAACTCGCAGACGCCGTTTTTTCGCTGAAGAGCGGCAGTGGCGCCATCTGTTTTCAGCAGTGAAAAGCGTCACGACAAAGTGCCGCGGCGATTTTGCAAATAATATCACCTGAAAGGTAAAGCCTCGTTAAATCAGTTGTTCTGATATTTTTTTCGCTCAGTTAGCCGAAAAAGCGGCATATTCAAAGGTCACGCGTACAGTGTAGGCACGCGCTTCATGCAACGCTCACCTCGGCTACCTCGGCGCCTTGTCGTGACGCTTTTCACTGCTGAAAACAGATGGCGCCACTGCCGCCCTTCAGCGAAAAAACGGCGTCTGCGGGTTTTGGTTCGACGATCTCTACGCAGTCAAGTACGATTTCGCATCATGCACGGCTCAACTAAGTAAGCACCGTTGTAAAACTTGCTACGATACAAAAGTTACCATATTGCGCAAGCTCTGTGCGCAGTTTCACCGCAAACGAGCGAGCGGTTGAGGCGGGAAAATTTTTGAAAGTCTTGACGATAAAAACGCACAATACGGTATGTCCCATTAGCATAAAAGCCGTCCGCCGCCGTCTATGGCAACAAATTCGGATAATGCAGTACGCCGGTGTGCGATGCCACAACACATGCAAGCGAACACGTATACCTAGTCAGGAATGATAAAATGTAACGTACTATGACCATTGAAAGTCATGACTTTTAGTTAGTCGTGACTCACTACCTTAGTTATGATGCGTAATCATAGTCATGACGCACGACTCAGCACTTTACTTCTGCAACGTAGCACGACACAGCGCTTTACAAGCACCGCAATGTAAGTTGCACAGAGTGTGGACAGAGTATGCAGAGTCATTCCTCGCAGTCATAGTCATGACTCATAGTTATTCTGCAACGCACATGCCTGCCAACCTGAAGGCTTTGAAATCCGTAAAACCTTCGCGACAAGCACACATTTTTTTAAAAGAAAATTTTCGCGTTGCGTCGCTGCTTTCGACGCGATAGCGCTGGAGCTTCTTCACACGTGGCGTCGCACGTGACGAAACGCACGAACGGCGAACAGCACGTGACGAGCGCGGACTTTGACCGCGCTGTACGAATGCAAGTATCATGCGGACGGAAGCGAGGGGCGCCTCCAATAAATAAGCTAGAAAACAAAAAAAATTGTCCGCGGCAACGCAGTCGTAGTTCTAAACGGCGTGTAGCTCGGCTGGCTGAGTGATAAGCGCAGAGGATCGCCGCCGCTGCTCCGGGCTGGCGGCGAAACTCCGAAAACGAAACTACGCGGCCAGACTGTCTATCGGCCTATCACCGGGGGTCTGCCGATCGTCAAAACGTGTGCAGTTGCGCGCATGTCAGAGGGACGCCGGAAGCAATCTAACATGCATTTGAGGCCTGGGGACGGATATATGGGCGATCTGTTCGTGGAGCACGCCATACGGCGACATAGCGGCACCACTTCGGGAGCTCGTCCTAACTGACCGATGCCAGCCTATGGGCGTCCGAATAAACGAGCTCCTGAGAGGCGGGCGTTTGGCGAGACTCAAGCTACAGTCCAGATTATCAGAATTAGGGTTGAGGATTAGGAGTAAACGTCGATTTAGGCGGGTCGAATTAACCATGCTTTAATGTACAGTGTTCCAGCTGGTGCTTCCAATTTCACAGATGGTACTACATATTCCTCTCTGGTGACGGCGCAGTGTACCACCAGCAACGCTGTGGCACTTTTATAGAATTTCAAAGGTTTTCCGTGAATAAGATTTATGTTACGTAAAATTTGAGGCAAGATTCGCAAAATTGTAATACGCAACCAAATTCGTACGTATTACGGAAGATTCAGAAGAGTTGGCAGGTATGCAGTGGCAGCTCAGCATTTAATGGTTTCGCATTCTCACACGTAAGCAGTCTTCAACCGTGGACTCAAGTGTCTCTGCCGAATTTGATTTTTTATTTCTTGGAAACAGCCGGCTTCAACACTGCTTTTTTTATGTAAAATTTCCCTGGTAGGATGGCGAAAGCTCATTTAGAAAAATGTATGCACCTGAGGATGAGGCATAGCACAGAGAGGCCGGTGCCCCTTCTTCGCAGCCGGGAAGTCTTCCCGTCCGGCCGGCATTCTGAAGGTCCCTTCGGTGGGCCGGCACACCACCTCCGCTGGACAGCAGGCTGTCCCCGACATGGGCGTGGTACCGCTGCCTTCTTGGGCCGGCACACCCGATGGAACAGCGGACAGGAAATGCATGCCAGAGCCCGAGTCACCCGCAGCGTGCACTACAGGCGTTCAGTCGTCAGACACGTCGCTTCTAACTCACCAAGGAAAAAAGGCCCGCTTCGGAGTGCCGTCGCTTAAGGTACGCACCTTTTCCTCAGAGTCATGGTGCTAGATAATCATGAAATAGGTCAGCCTTCTCTTCCTTGTCGTGAAAACGGCTTGTGCCATGAAGGACTCCGGCCATACCCAGCTTAAAGCTACCAGAGTCCTGCGTAAGTAGAATGCATGGCGATTTCACGTAGCACGAAGCTTAAACATGATTAGTAGTATATTTTGCAAAAATAAAACTGTACCTGTGTACCCCGCGGTGGCCCGGCGCAGTTTGTTGTGTTCCTTTTTAGTGCGAAAACACTACTGTTATTAATTACATAGGTATTTCGTAAAGCTAAGAACAAACGGCTGTTGGTTGAAGTCGATAGCGAGAATTCCATCATTCATTTCCTGTTGGTTCATCGTGCTTACTCACGTTGGACACAGAGTGAACGCTCTCCAAAACGTACCACGTCTTCCCGGTGGACTGCTCGCCATAAATTGGGCGCTGTTAAAGTGTAGGGGTTAGGCTTAAAGGACCGCGGTACTGCTGTCGCTGTTATACCTTCGCTCTAAGGGAGGACGGAATGCGTGATAGTTTTTCGTAATTGCCAATGTGCGATAAACTTCACTGAGAAAGGTGCAGCTAGTCGCAGCATTCTGCTAATGGCGTACCTTTTATAGGAGCTAATAAGGAAACAAGGGAAGGGGAATGAGGGGCTCGTTATAAATATGACAGAAGCCAACAGCCACAGAAACCAAGGGGCACAGGGGATTTTTTTTATTTATTTATTTTGTGGTGTTGATCAATTTAGAATATTACTGAATATGTTATCGCTTAAAGGAAATTGATTAGAAAAGCAGAAGAAAAAACAACCACATGCCGCCGGTGGGATCCGAACCCACGACCTCCGAATTACGCGTCCGGTGCTCTACCTTTGAGCTACGGCGACGGCTGTCAAATCTTCTGCTTTCGGGGGTATTTATGTTTACAAGTAACCTAACCTTGAGAGTGTTCATCAGCGCCACCTACGTTCATAAGCGTCGTGGTGTAGCGTTATTCTTAGCCCTCTTTCCCGCCTAACGTAAACACTCATAGCAAAGTATGCTGCATAAGCGCCTCTGATAAGAATATCGCTTTGGTAAGCCATAGATTTGGAGATGAGTGGAAATCCGGGCCACCTGGTATACTATGAATAGGAGAACCAGTCATAAAGGAGAAGGACGAGAAGAGCGACGCACACAACGACGACTTGACTAGCAACTGCGCTTTAATGAAGACTGCAACCTCCCAGCAAGGCTAGCATAACAGAGGGAAGATAAGCAGCGTATCTACCGCCGGCAATCGAAGAAAGCAAATTGTTTTAAGCGCACTGAAACATTCTGATACAATTATCGCCATGCATACCAATGAAGTATGTTTGTAGAATTTCGCGCTCTTCTTTGCCCCTATCTGTGCCAAGAATATCGCCATGCGTACCGATGAAGTATGCTTATATACTTCGCGTATTCCTTTGTCCCTACCTCTGTTAAGAATATCTCTATGCATAGTGACGAAGTGTGCTTGTAGAATTTCGCGCTTTTCTTTGCCCCTACCTCTGCCAATGATGTTGGCATTCTTGGGAGAGGTAGGGGCAAAGAAGAGCGCGAAATGCTACAAGCATACTTCATCAGTATGCACTGCGTTAACTGTATCAGTACCACTTCAGTGCGCTGAAAAGAATTTCTCTTAGATCGCCGCCGACAGATGCGCTGCTTATCTTCCCTTTGTTATTTCCCGATTGTTGCGATGGTTGTGCCGCGCATTCCGATGGTAGCCTTACTGGATGTTGCTGTTTTCATTAAAGCACAGTCGCTAGTCCAGTCGTCGTGGTGTACCTTTCTTTTCTCGTCTTTGTCCTTTTTTTGACTGAATCTCCTCTTCACCATAGATTTGGTGGCCGCTGTAGTGGCTCGTTCAAGTTAGCTCAGTCACGGTCGCTGTCATCATGAGCGAGCAGCAGTAATATTAAGCGCCTCTGTAGTGTTGCACATTTCATCTAGAGCGTGCAGACACTATGAGAATCCTTTTTTTATTCAGGAATTGCACTGTTTAGTGCTTCTTTTAACGGTCTTACAAATTTCTCTAGTAAAACTTTTCACGTACGTCCAGCGCTTCAAAGGATACACAATAAATCACCTAGCAGATCTAATTCAGAAAATACAAAAAAATATCCGTGCGTTTGTAAAGCGAACGTCAGTACTACTACTTGAGTTCCATTCTCATGATATGAACCAAGGCATTTTTAAACCTTGGTTCATTCCTCCGTTCTTGCATGCAAGTAAATACAGCAGTAAATAAGGAAGTATGATATTCCATTTTCTCGAACGTAAATGTTTTTTTTTTACCAGCTAGAACTTTCGCACGAGCTTTATAGAAATACAATATCAGACATTTCACGCAATGAAAACAGTATTTATCACCATGCTACCTCACAATTCGTTCTCAAAAAAATGTTTTTTGGTGAACTGCTTTTTGCACTACGTGAATGCACCAGCGATGAAATTGGTTTTTATTACAAAATGATGCATCGGTGTCAAGAATGCCTTCTCTAAATAACGTAATGGCGTCAGTACTTCACACTCAAGCCTTCTACGTTGATCACTGTTTGGCACAGTCGAGGCATTCAATCCAGGAAGCTATCAGTGAACTGCTAGTCTATATTTCCCCGCTCTAGCCATATGTAGCCGAATTTCTCCTCGGCGCAGTTGACTTTTTTTATCCCTCGGACGACGTGCGAAACCTAGCCAAAGATGTTCAATTGAATTAATTAATGTCACTAGAACGAGTTCGCCTCTCCATAAGCTCCACCCTCTTTCTTCTTCTTCAACCAATTTTTCAGAATAAACGTACAAGTGCTTCGGGTGGTCGTTCTTTTGAAACGCATACAAAAATCATAAATTCTGAGGTGCCTAGACAAGCATAATCTTTTCAATAATTCCCAATAAACCTCTTCGCTCATGGTACCTTGGATTCGGTGAGGGGGGCCAACTCCATGAGCGGAGAATCAGTCCTCTGCTATTAGGCTCCCACCTGTATGGTTTAACGTGCCAAGTTGATGACAAGGTCCAAATCAAGTGCACTTGGGGCGACTTAAATAAGTTATCCCATCACTCCCAGAAGACAAGTACTTCAATTCGTCTAACGAAATCATTGTTTTATTTCTCACATATCTAACCCGTTGTTCCTTTGCGCGCATTATCCTGGCAGCCAAATTCTTTTCATTGATGTACAGCTTTTGAGCTGGGCTCCAGGCGTTTAGCTTAGCCCATTGCACATGACGCCTTGCAGTCCATAGAAAGACTATATAGACCATATGCAGCGTGGAGTTCTTCCGTTAGAGACCAGATGGCGCCACAGGCGCGCTCAGAACTCTGCGCCATTACGGGCCTCGTAAGTCGCCGGCGCCAACGCACCCACGCAGCTGTAGAAATATCGCGGGTGGCTGCCGAATGTGCTCTTTCTACGAAGATGTGAAAAGGCAGAGAAAGTATGTGTTGTGTTCTGGAATGAGATCATTTGCAAGCTAGACGGCCCCGAACAGCACAGGGGACGTACTGCGCTGTTCGGGCTCGTTCGCCATGCACCCTTTCCGAACGGGCGAACGCAACTGCGGCTTATTGGATCAAAATATACTCAGAAAGAACAAATAGGCATACTATTTCCAGGATATTTAGAATTTATACGCAAAACATGGAAAGTATAATATATTTTTGGCCGCTACTGATACCGTGCAATTCTTTTTGTATTCACAGCTTTTTACTTTAAGAACCGCGAGAGCTGGGTTAATTAAATTGCGAAATTTGTAATAATTTATTTCTGAGCCATAATGTAATTACACAAGTTCTTATTGATCAGCAAAAGATGAGAAAGAAAGCAACATTCCCCCATGTTTTCTTTGGGTTTCAGTGGCTGCGGGTTTGCTTCATTTGTATGTCCTAAGAAATCCCTCATATTCTTACCTTTGTCTGCTCAATCGATTAATAGACTGAGTTAACTAAAATGAACTAACCAACCTTTCAGTTATTGGATTTAGAGCGCAGGATTATGCTGCGAAATTGAAAGCCGTCAACACCGAAGGCAAACATAGTTTTAAATTTTCTGAATAGGAGCTGTGGTTCGAAACATCGAGAGTCAAAAATACGGTTTTGAAAACTCGTTCAATTGGCTTTTCCTCGTTGCGCATTGACAAAATGGCATCGGTCTCATTTTTATTGCGACAAACAGAAATGTAGTTAGTGTATTTTGTGATGTAAAAGACGTTACGTGATTTCGACGGCATTACCACGCGCAGCGATGCCACTTTATTAATGTGCAACGCGGCTACGCCCGCACAACAAGCTTTCAAAAGCGTGTCTTGACGCTCAGGATTTCAAACAAAGTGCCCAAAGTTGCGACCGACGTTCCCAGTCGACTCCGGTTGGAGGTACGGCGGATGTCGCTGTAGGCCCGCGGCTATGGTGAAGTCCAGCGTATGCCCGTTATACCGCGTCATTCTGCTTGCTACGTGTACTTGGAGCTCAGTCTCCGCGGTTTCTGGGGAGCTGAAAAAAAGTATTTCGTCCATTCTTACATCTCCACACTCCAACAAATGAACACAGTTCGTCGTCTTTACGCCCCGTTGCGCGCAGCGAGCACCACTGTCCCTCGCACCGAGTTGCATGCAAGCTACGCGACCCGGCAGAGGTACGCAATCGCTCGGTGCTTTCGCTACGCACTTAGTGAAGAGTCCCGTAATCTGTCACCTCGAGCTTCTGGTCATTTAAGCAGCCGGCTATCACTCTAGTATAGCAAATGTGTCGTCTGCGCTTCTGCACCGGTCTCTCGCCGTGCAGAACAATCCGTAAGCAATAAATGCCATGCTAGCTTCTCTTTATCGGCAAACAGAGCAGATAGGATGTCCATCACCTATTTTTTTATTTTTTTAGATTCTATCTTATAGCCATAGGCAAGGGCATGTAGAAGCGGCGATGAACAAGCTGGCGAGCCTGCCGAGGCGAAGACGAGCTCCACCGCAATGCACAAGGGAATGACCGGAAAGCCGGAAGCGTGAACGATCCGCTTCCGGGTAAACAGCCACGCCATGTTTGGGTAGTTTGCGAGAGACTAAGCCGGCACCATGCCCGAAGCTTTGTCTCCTCGCGTAAGTTTGGGTATGTGGAGTTTAAACCTCGCGGGTTAGACCTTAGCGCCAGACGAACGGACCCGCTCAGCCGTCGTCACACGCGAGCGGAGATGCGGCGCGCGCACTCAACTTGGACTGGTGTACACGGCTCGCCACAAAGAAAGCCACAACGTTTATGAAGCAAACTTTGGAATACACAGGAAGTCACATGTGCCTTATATACTTTGCACGGAAACAGCCAGCAGTAATTTTGCAGTTCGCACGCTGTAACCAAAGACGTGTACCATATCCGAAGCTCCGTCGCGACTAAAACCACTGACATACGCTTAGAATCCGCGTTAATAAACGCGCACGATTATGTTATGACGCAGGGAAACACTCGCAGTGCTCTAAAAAATTGTACACATCGGCGATTTCACAGCCAGTCGTGCATGGCGCGCCGTAACTCACTTGAAGAGGCGGCGGCCTGGCGACGCGACGGCTAACAGAGATATGTATTCGGTCGGTTCTTACTTCGGCTTAGTAAAGAGTCTCGTAATCTTTCACCTCGTTCTGCTGGTAATTTAAGGAAGTTATCGGCCGCATTTGTGCTGCCGGAAATTCTGCGGCGACCCCTAAAGTATACCTTATACTTGCCAGGGGTCTAGCCGTCGTACCCGAAACAACGCGCATCTTACTCTGCAAGCCACCCGAAAGTAATACGTAAGAAATAGCATGTCCTAGACAAACAGAATGCTCATCTTTAAAGTTTTAAGAATATGCCTCACAGCCATGACAGAAGCAACACAAATTTTTTAGGCCTACGGTTACTGGCACAACGGCAATGACTAGCTCAGGCTCCTTTCGAGGCGAAGGCGCGCTCCACCACAATGCACAGGGGAGGAGCAAACGCAAGGCCGGAAGCACTTATGAGCCACTTCCGGGCAAACATCGATGCATTTACGGTGAAGACCAGAAACGCACCCTGCCCACCAGTTGTCCCCGCACATGAAGTTTAAACCCCCGCGGATTTGAGCTTAGCGTGATCCAAAAGGCGCCCGCTCAGCCATCGCCACAACTGTGTATTTGGAGAACCGATGCAGCGTTCACTTAACTTCGAATCGAGGACAGTGGCTTGCCGCAAGGAAACAAGCCTCCATGTTGTCGAAGCGCATTTTGGCAACGGCAGAAAAGCACATATGTTGACATGGAAATAGCAGAAGTAATTTTTTTCAAAATTTGCATGCTGCAATCAAACGAAATAAGACAAACGATGCAACCGGTGTAGTACAGTGGTGAGCAGCCTTGTCTAGAGCGCTTGAGCAGTGCGCACTTGGTAACAAAAACCGAAATTAGAGAGCAGCCCCTCATTACAGGGCAAAGTTTTCGTGCCTGCTTTGTTTACGAGGCTATCTGGCGCTACTTCCGTGCAAGCGTTGCAGCTGGACCCTAGAGGCTGCCACAAAATCTGGATTTGTTTGCAAGGAAGTGCACCGCCCGAGCGCTCTAGACAAGGCTGCTCACCACTGTACATGGTGTTTGTGATGCGCGTAGCATGACTGCCGGGGTCTCGAAGTGCGCGCACCGAACTACAATCGCGCCATTCCGGGCAGTGATCGTAAAATTCGTGAACCAACTTAAAGTTTAACTAACCCCGTAGATGGTAAACGAAAGGGGCCCAGCGAGAGCAAAATCAAGCAGATCGCCAAGCGAGCATCAAAGGGCCGAACCTCGAAAAACACGTTGGTCAGATCCGCCCGACGTACCCGGGAAAAAAATGTACCTTGTCCGTCCGACGTACCCTTAGGCAGAGCCTATTTCGAACCATAATGCCGATTCAGAAAATTTAAAACCTGGACTCGTCTTTGGTGTTGACGGCCTTAAATTTCGGAACATAATCTCGCTTCCTTAAACCAAAAATAATGAAATCATTACTTACTTTTAATTGAGTAATCGTCCACTGTTTGAACTCTATTACGTAGATAATGTCCGCCTTGTTGTACATTCCACCTGCACAGACTTCACCCACAGGTTAATCATGGTTTTTAAAATACAAATTTGCGATTGCTAGAGAGAATCACTCATTATATTTCATGCTGGAAAGGCAGGATTCATGAACCAAGGTGTAAAAATGTCATGGAATAATAAATCGGGTTCACTTTTTAATTCTCTTTTCGTTGCGCAGCTTGTTTCTCCTTTGACACTGACATCGTCCAGGAGGGGAGTAATAATCCTGAAAATGGCAGCTGTTCTCGCCCTGCTCACGTGCGCTGTAGGAGCCACACTCATCATAATCTTCTGGCTGCGTGGTGATGGCCCACCTGATGACATGTACTGCAACAGCGCCGACTGTCGCCACCATGAGGCACTGATAGGCGCCAGGCTCAACAGGAGCATCAACCCGTGCGACGACTTTGGAGCATTCGTGTGCTCTGCCTGGATGACATCAAGCGCCTATCACCGCGGGTCACCTTCCACTCAGCAGGATGTCGTGGACGCCTGGTCAACGCGGTTCGAGTCCATCCTGCAAGCGGGACAAACTAAGATTAAAGCGCCAGGTTCGAAAGCCTTCGATATGTTCAAGTTGTGCAAAGAGATGCCTCCCAGCACCTACGTTCCCGCGATCAAAGCCCTCCGCAAGTTCATGGACGACCATAACATTAGCTGGCCGCAGCAGCCCGTGCCAAGTGCCCGGCCACTTGCGCTCCTGCTTGACTTGGAGCTGAACTGCGATGTGACGCTATGGTTCCACGTCCGGAACTTGCGGAACGAAGGCAAGCGTGAGCGCGCCTTGATTCTTAGGCCTGCTAAGCGCATTTCCGATTGGCTGCAGCTTCACAGAGAGCTCGTGGCCAGCGGCGGCTTCTTCGAATACTGGCGCAGGCACTACGAGCTGCTGGCTCCGCCAGGAACTGCCAGCGCGACGGAAAATGAGAGCAGAAGGGTTGCGAACATGCAGACTGTTGTGCTGCAGAAGCTCCTAGATGCCGGCCGCACGGAATCTCCAGCACAGGTCTTGCTGAAGGACATAGAAAAGAACATCACCAGTATCCCTTCCCAAGAGTGGATTGCTTTATTGAACAAGAATTTGAAAGCGGAACGACCGTTCGCCGGCGAGGACCGTATTATTGTGACCCACTCCGCGCTTGTGGATGCTCTCGACGAGATCACCCGCACCTATGGAAACAGGGAGATAGTTGACAGCCTCGCCTGGTTGTTCGTGCATGCGTTCGCTCCTGCCACAGACATCGGGCTACTGGCGCCTGTGCGGGGCAACGTAACAGGTGGACCCGGTGGCGCAGCAGCGGCGGCCGCAGCACAGCACGCGGCCTTCTGCGCGGCCCGAGTCGAGTCGGCGTATCGATTCCTCATCATTTCGCTGATCACGCTGTTAAACTTTTCCAACGAGGAGCGTCAGGAGATCGACGCGCGGCTGCGAGCGATCCGCGGGGCTGCTGCCGACAAGGTCGCCGCTGCCGGGCGCCTGGATCTTCTGTCCAAGCGGCGTGCCCAGGAGAAGCTGAACAAGACCACGACGCAGCTGTGGCCCATTGCAGAGCTGTTTGACAAGACAGCAATATCCATCATGTATGCAAGCTTCCCCGAAAACGATACTAGTTTCGTGGCATTCTGGCTGCGCACTCTCACGTCTCTCCGTGGCCTGTCTCGCAGTTACGTGCACGACGAGACGCTGTATCTGCCAGCCAATTTGGCACTGCCGCTTCTCGACTATGACTATGTGCTGAATGACGTTCGCATCTCCATGCAAGCACTGTCGCCGCCTGTCTTTTACTTGCAGGGCACACATGCTATGTTTTACGGAGGTTTGGGATTTCTCTACGCCAGCCAGCTAGTGCGTGCGCTGGACTCCCGCGGGATGCGGATCGGCAGCGACGCCCAGGTCACTGGACTGTGGCTCTCGTCCACATGGCGTCACGCGGCCATGGATGTGGATGGCTGCTTGGGCGCTGGAGAAAGCCACTTTCCCGAAATCCCCGCGCTCGAGGTCAGTTACGGCGCCCTCGAGCAGGCCCTGGGCCAAAGCGATGATCTGCACCAGCGCTTACGAGACGGCTTCACTGAGCGGCAGTTGTTCTTCATCACCCTATGCTTCCTCATGTGCAGCCGACCCGGCACGGACCCCACGGGAAACTGCAACAAGGCTGTGATGAACTTCCCGCCTTTCGCCCAAGAATTCGGCTGCTCGACTAACTCGAAAATGAAGCCCGCCAAATATTGCCCCTTCTTTGACCAGAGCGTTATGTAGTCATGTGTGCTGTTTGTGACGGCTGTAAGTTGCTTAGAGCCAAATCAGCACCAGCAATTGTGACGCTTATTTATGGAAGCAGTGTGTAGTGTCTCCGTTGTTTTTTTTTTTATGGGTATAAATTATAACTGTGTACGGATTTTGATGCTTTGGATTGTGAGAGTTAGATAGATGGGGACAGCGACCTATGCAAAGCCTGCCGGTTTCGCAAAGGAATTGCTTATTCTGCCTATTTCATACCCTTTCTACATGTTTGTTTTCTGGTTTTGGTGATTTTTGTGCCTGCGGCATATGCGTTTCTACCTGCGAGAAATTTACGATTTTTTGCGGCGCTTGAAAATTGGTGGTTTGTTACTTGTGACCATGTTTGAACACAATTTGTTGCAATTTTGTTGAAAGCTTTAATTAACAGATTATGCAATAAATGATTACAAACCTTTATTTTTACTTGATCACCTACAAGGTCTGTACTTTGGATACCCGCACTGGGTCTGCGGCAGGGGGAAAGGCCAACTATTGTGCACTCGGGTGTGTATAGTTCTTCCAGTGGTGCTCTTTCATACAGTGTTCGCAAGGTGTCTGAACTGATGTTGAGCTGATGTTGATGTTGAACTGATGTTGAACTGATCATGATGTTCCACTGCTGGTAAGCACCTCTGTGACGAAGTAAAAAAAAAGAGGCCATGGTTAGTATTCTTATTCATGAGTCGTCGTTGCTACTGTAAAGCCATGGTTTCATATCAGCTAGTAGCTAAAAATAAAGTTCCAAACAATATCAATAGCAATAGCAGTAAAGCATTCTGCCGACCTGTCTGCGTGAAAGAATATTAATGAAGGGATCTTGCATTTAATTTCTATACCTTCATCTCTGGTGGCGTCCTGCTAGTGTGTGCTCCTATCCATGGGTGCCGACCCGGGCAAGATTGTGAGCGACAGAAGCGAAAGTGGCGATGAGGGTCAGGCAGTGCCACAAACACATCGAACAATGCCAAAGCCTCATCGGTTAACAGTGTTGTCTCCAGCTTGTGCAGGCACAAAGTTTACTAAAGCTGAGGCAAGTGTAACGATTAAAATGATGCATAGCTGAGCCAAACTGTTAACACAGCGCGGGGTACCCGAATTCATGACCACAAGGCCATATGCGCGCCTTCTCGCGGTCGCGGTTTCACGTTAGGCGTAACTGCAAATGCTCGCCGGTGTTTCTTTTCGTTTTTACGACACCTGTATGAAAAGGAAAATTTGCTCTTCTCGAGCACCTTCTCGGGACCAATAATTTAACTGCTACCTGCCACACTGGTCAGTTTGCTCACAATCGGATGGGCAGGTTGTGAGGACGCCACAAGATCACGCGGTCTAGGTAGCCCATCTAGGTTGGTTCTCCATGGATTTTTCGCTCACAACGCCGCCGCCGATGACGATGCCAGATTTTCCCACATAACGGGAGCCTTAACGCTATCGCGTTAAACTTTTTTCCTGAAAACTGTGTTGACAACGTCGCTATATATCGTTAAAAAGCGCCCGCGTTCGCCTTCTGGCCAGGGAGAACGTTGTAGACCTAGGCCTTGCACACATTGGCATTCCAGCATTCGAGGGAGGTATTGCTGCCATTTGTTCGCCTTGCAGGGGAGAGGAAAGCCGAAATTTATTGCTCACACCGCAGTTTTTTTTTGGACTAGCTCCGAAAAGAAAAGGGAGACTAGAAAAGTGCAGTTATTACTTGGGCTAGTTAGTAGGCTGACATTCCATTCCTATTATTTAGCGCAAACGGACAGAACACAACATCCGTGTTCGTCTTCCTTTCTGTTGTCCTGACCGTTTGCGCAAATTAAGATGAATGGCTTCTTACCTGCCACCATGTGCACACATGCAAGAGAAAGAAAAGGGACCCTTGCATTGATTATTAAAAGAAACAGACAGAGAAATCTTTAAGGTCCTGCAGGACACTGTCTTGAGGTTGTCTTATATGTTCTATTGCATATCGTGCTCTCCTCGACTGTGTGCCGGCGTAACTCAGAGGTGTTATCTCGCTTGTGCACGCAACGCTGAAGTGCCCCAGTTTCTGACATTTCAGGCACTGCAAATGCGCATGTGGGCACAGTGGACGCCGTACGAACCCTACTTTACATGCGACGGTAAACTGGTCCCTTGGAACGCTAGTTTCACGTAGCTGGACCGCTGAAAGCTGTGAATATAATTGATTTGAACAATAGATGACAGTAGATCCGTCAAGTGCATTTCATTTCACTCCACGCAGAAAATGAGACCTGGTGTTGTACTTCACTGAGTGAAAAATGAGCGCAACCGTATGCTGCATATAAGCTCGACATGGACTTCAGGGTTTCCGAGGTTGCCTGTTCGACACGTCAACAGAAAGGATATTATTACTGGCTTGGATCTGGACGTCACTGACTAGACCAGAAACCAGTCTTTCAAGACAGTTGGTTTGCCTTTTGAGGGAGTTCAAGTTCTCAGTGGCTGCAACAGGCGCGTGGGAGACGTGTGTAGAGGAGTTTACTCACTGGAATTTTGTTTGCAAGGACGCTTAGTGAAATCCAGGCCCACGCTTTCACTCGGAGTCCCGTGGAGCTTCCTTTTTGAGCCGCCGGTTCACGACCCCGGTGTACCCACCATCGTATTCAGTGTCTACCACTGAGTCAGATAACCTCGACTACCATAGGATCTCAAAAGTAAAGCATTCAGTTTCTCCTCGCTGGCTTGAGGCTTGAGGTCTGCTGCCATTGTGAGCAGCCGAGGCAGACAGCCATCCACCATCGTTTCGGATTGTGAGCCCTTAACAGTTCACTTAGTAGAAGAAATAAGGCATAAAAAGGAGGGGATGAATGAAAAGCTACCGTTAATAGCCTCATCTTCTTCATCCTACTGATTCCTGGAATTCATATTGTGGATCAGCGCAAAACGGACAAGGGACCAAGGAAAGAGAACACGACACAGGCGCTGTGTCGTGTGTCGTGTTCTCTGTGTCGCCTGTGTCGTGTTCTCTTTCCTTGGTCCCTTGTTCATTTTGCGCTGATCCACAATATGAATTACTTCCAACTTGCCCAGCAAAACGTATTGTTAAATTATTGGAATGTTCAAAGTTCCCATGGCAGAATGTCAGCCCTATTTCAACTGATAGCAGTTCACCGGCACGTTTGGCGCGCCTACTAGCGGCGTATAGACCTGCACGAAAATCGACCACTAAAACAATTAGGAATGTTGGTGACTCAACCACGTGACCCCATTTAGTTTGAATCCATGTGCAAGTGGCCGCGACCAAACAAAGTCAAGATGTCACGTTGCATCCGTTTAGTAGACCGGTTGCGTACTTGCTTCAAGAGGGGCCGCGGTGCCATTCATTCGGTTCGAACAAAGGACGTCCCTAAGAGACAAGATCCCTCATCATTGTGGCCTTCGTGCCCATTGCCGCAGTCCAACAGCCTGCAGACCAGATCCTGGCCTCGTTGACACGCAGTTGGTAGCTGTTGTGATGTTTTTTCGAGTAGCACTGAGGGCTGCGCGCTAACCAAAAGGAGATAGACTTGAATGAGGCCGTAATGCGGATAACATAACTGATTATCTTGATAGTGTACTCCACTGTGCACTCCAAGGGAAACGGATCAAAGGGTGGCAGAGAGTCAGACTAGGAAATATGGCGGGATGGAAGGGCCGCGGCTGACGCAGGGTGGCTGCTGATTGGAAGTAAATTGGAGAAGCATCTGTACTTCAGTGGAGGTAACATCTGGTAGCATGGCTGCTGCTGATGATGACACATGATTTACTGTACAACCAAATGCGCGAGATATACACGTACGTAAGAGCTGTTCTGGTCTCATAGCACCGGACTCAGTGTTTCACTAACAACGTTCTCTGTTTCTCTGCTGCCCAAGAGCAGACGTCCATCAGTACACGGAGAAGTGTTACTGCCTCGACGATACGGAGTCAATAGAGAATTCTAAAAAAAACAAAAACAAATATGAGCTTGCAAGTAATGCATATAGGCGAGTACCTTCTGTGTCAACTTTCCCTCCGGTTTGTATCAGGTGTGCATGACAGTTCGAAGCCCGCGAGGGCAATGTGGCCAATAAGCTAGGCGGCACGCAAACCGGCGAACGAAAGATGTTACTAAAGCCCCGTGGCTGCCAAAAAAGAAGCCCTTAAACTGTACGGCTGAATTGGCGCTATGTCAAAGGTAATCACTATAGCCCCGTGTATGATAGCCAAGACGCCGGCCATTCGCAGCCCGTTGTATATAACCCTCACTCTGTGCATTAATGGCGTTATGCTGCCGCTGTGTAGAGACAGCGTAAGATGGTAACCGCACCATGGTGGCGTCGGCGTGAAGGTAAATGTAGAGTGGTAGCGTAGATTCCATAGAATCCCATATGTTCAAAATATGGCGGCTTCTGGCGCAGAGCCAGCGCCCTCTTCGAAGTCAGTGGACAACTACATAATGACGTCACATCCACAGACAGGTGGTTTCTGGCGAGAAAAATAAAATTCTTGAATATCTCGATGTTCAACATGGTGTTGTGACCGTACTTCGGACAACGTGGGCCCGATCAAGCAGCTACCGTGAACAATCAACAAGGCCGACAACCTCGCGACGACCATGGGAAGTGGGATGCTTGGAATGCCCCTCCGAGCCTCAGCGGATTAGTGTAGCAGGAATGTCTAGGGCCATTGTCAGCAGTAACCCCAGCGAAATTCCTTGAGCGGAGGTGACCACTATAGCGGCGAAGGCCGGGGACGCGCAGGAGGTATTGTCCGAGCGACCACAGCGGAGGCGACGTGCCGGCGCCGGTCACGCTGGCGGATAATTGAAGAATTCTGTGTCCCCGACTCGCGTTCTGGGCAATCGGCGGGGAAGCAAGTTCATTCACCTGCTGGAAGACTTCGGGAGATTCCTTTCCCGCAGGGCTGGATGAGTCAGCATCTCCCCCTCTCATCGACCCAGCTGCGAGAGAGTGAAAAAAACCCGCACCTGCCCAGCCGTGGGTGGTAACAAGAACGTCCCCTTCGGTCCATCCGATTGGACAGTGCTCGTCGACCATTATTCCCCAGCCAGGGATCTGGGGAAACCGAACGATATTTAACTCGGCCGTGAGTGTGGCCGAGAGAAGCCTGCTAGCTCCAGTCGACTACGGTTGACGAAGACGTTCCCCTTCCACTGAGATCCATTCTCAGTCCCGCTCTATGTAAATAATGTAAATAATCATGTAACAATGTAAATACAGTTTTTCCTTCACTTCCCCTACTCCCCGTCTCCGGCCCACGTTCCCTTCCTCCTTCGGCACTGCGGCGGTGCTCCTGGACCCGATGCCTGGTGGGACACGCTACAAGCACGGCAAAACATATCAATGGGACAAGGACGAAGAAACGGACGACGAGTGCAGACTACCGGCGCTATTTTTGGATAGTCAGCGCTCGTTGTGTCATATTCCTTCCTTTCGCCTCGTGTGTCGCACTGCATTTCAAAGTGTTGACGTGCAACAAGCCCAACTATTTGTCTTAATGCATTAGAGGTACAGTTACTAGTATAGTTGTATTTCCTTGTTTGGGACCTCTTCTTGAGCACCCGATTTTGCGAGCAATGGGTTGTGAAAGAATTCTGTCGATCGAATTTAGCTCACAGAAAAAAAGACAATAGGTAAAATTTTCAATCATAGTCATAATTCAACATTATGTACAGCGCGAAAAACTAAGACAGGGGAAGAAACACGCAAACAAAGAAGCGCTGACTATCAACTGAAAATTTTAATAGGAAACTCGTGGTTATAAAGGCTTCAACCCAGCACGCGCAGGCGTACAAAGCATGAAACAACAAAACAACAAAAACAGCAAAACAGAAACAGCAAACCAAACCACACGTGCGCATTAGCCTCATTGCACTGCCGCAGTACTATCAAGATATTCCAGTTCTACCTGGTGTAACGCCACCGAAGGTTTTGCAACGCATGGAATGCGCGATGTGGCGATCAGATACGCCTCTACTATTTCCCGGCACTTCTGATCCCTGTGCCTGAAGACGACGTCAGCACGCCCCAAGTCAGGAGTACACACGCTGTCATTTTCCTTACTGCTGTCACGGCAGTGCAGAGCGAGATTAGAAGAAGCGGCAGACGTCCCCAGCGACCTCTCGTGCTCTCTCAGGCGGACGTTGAGGCATCTTCCAGTCTGCCCATAATAAATTTTCCCACATGATACGGGTATTCTGTACACAATTTGTTAGTTGAAATCCAGAGCACACAATAATCGGAATAGTGGCACAAGAGGTTGCTGAACTAACCCACGAGATGAATATAAAATTTGCACGCGCAGAGAACGAGCTAATTGCCTGATGTACACACATGACATAATCATGCCGTAAGCTGCACTTTCCCAGTGAAACTATGGCTGCTTTACAAACACATGGAGGACAAATATTTTTACCAATACAATGAAAAGCTATGCACAACAAATGAAATAAAATTAAGCGCTCACAGAATGTGAAAGGAAAGGAAGGCACGGGAGAGTGAACAAATACGAATAGTGAGTTTTGCAGTCATAGGAAACGTGCAAGCAAGCACTACCTCCAGAAGATCACTCAGGAAGATTTCAATAAATGAGCTGACCTCTTTAAAAACTATTCTGTGCCGAACACACATGGAGGAATAGCATACATATTCCATATTACAGCTGTAATAGAGCTCATTGTTGAGCTAGTTGGTCAAGACTAAAACAATAGAAACGTGCAGAGACCCGCGCACAAGGGAGATAATTGAAGCCCTGCGGTTACATCAAGAAGGAGACACTTGCGTCTGCACACCTTCGATATGACTAAAAAAAAGAAATCATGTACCTTGGAGGCTAGGAGTGTTTTGTGCTGTGTTTTATTTTGCTTTAATTCCTTTGACACGTCACTATTAGCCACTCTGTTATCCATTCAAGTAGTGGTGATGGTGGGGTATGCTGTAGTGTCGCTCATGTATCTTTCTCGTCACCCTTCTTTCTTTCCTGCAATACATTTCAATGCGTTCGAATAAAAGTGATCAGTTGTTAGTCAGCGTGCGTACGTGTTACTTTCTTCCCGTCCTCATTTTTTGGGCGCTGTTTCCCACATGAGCATGCAAAATTTTGCAAAGGGAGAGACCATGACATGTTACATACAGCACTATGAGAACAACAGGGCAGTATCACGTCGTCGTAACGTCTAAAAAACTTGGTCTGTACAAAATTATTTTCGGTTGAAGCTTCAAGCACTCAGTAACATGTAAGTTGAGCAAACCTTCAAAGCAGCATTCACTTCGTATTTGCATGAGATAGTGCTACATATCTCTCTATTATGAAAGCCGTGTTCAGAATTTAGAGGGATATGAAGCATGTGTATGCTTCAAATCACTGCCGAGTGCACGCTCGTCATAGCATTTGTTCGCCACGAGGACAAATAATCCTAATGCATTATTTTACTAAGTAAAGTCAACACAAAGCACAATCATTCAGAATGAACATAGTCCACAATGCAACAGGCTCTTTCGTGCGAAATACCAAGTGATCATCCGAAAGTCACATCTGACACCTCCCATACTGGCGTTATAAGGCAACTTTCTAGTTTTTATTGCCACATAGTGAAAACGGCATGCCAGAGTGATTGTAATACACTACCGTCGCAGTGTGAGGCCAGCAGAGCAGTTCGCACTCGGACACTTTCAAACAAAGCATAGTTCTTAGCGTGATATGGGCTGTTAGTCTCGAACCACACCATCCTTTCGAAGGCAGCAGCACCAAAACCTACTGGAACTGTGGCTGGTATGGCAAAAAGCAAGCGCACAAACTTACCCGACGAGAACATAGTGGACGACAAAAAGCAACCAAGCACTTAAAATTGACGCTGAAAAGGTAAGCAGCCGCATACAACTAATTCATGAAATGATGAAGACCTACACAAGCTAACTAAGGCCGGCAGCTAGCTGTAAAACAAATCGACCTCGGTCAAAGTGGATGGCATAAGAGCCGCTGCCGCTGCTTTGCGAGAACGCGAACGTATATATAGTATATATATATATATTTCTTAAACAGACGTATTTTCTAGCAAAATGTACGCAACTCTGACATTCCAAAAACCCTGAGCTAGGACAGTTTTAAATGGTTAGAAAATAAAAATATGCAACCAGCAATTTATCTCTTATTTATGTTTGTCCACTAAACTCATTTCAGTGCTTCAGTTCCACAGCCCTAACTGATGTCACTGGCGCTTGATTCTAGACCATAATCGAGCTCTGCCTTTGAGACCTATGTAAACTGACCTTGTCGGCGTCATGTGTACCGTAATTCTCCGCTTTATCCTGCCTGCCAACGAGGGTGTTGTACAGGTGGGAATGGAAGCCCTCGAGGATGTGCGTTCATTTGGGCGGGCTTTTGAGTGCTCAATTTCATGGGTAGGGGAAAAAAGGGCGCCGTGCGGCTACGATTGCAGATTGTCCTTCAACGCCAGTACAGTGCACATAAAGTGAACAGCAAAAACCCCTTTGAGACACGCGAGATGCGGTATGTCAACAAGTTCGTGGTATGCACAGGAGTAATGGTACACAGAATTCCACCTTCCAGTGGTTAGGAATATGTGGGCCAGACACGCCGTTGCCTGAATTAAAGACTCAAAGCGCACAAGCTGGGGTGTGCTTAAGAGCGCTCCGCATCCCCACAGGTAACAAATTTCCTGCAGAAAATTACATTTGCCCGGATGCTTTTCGACGAAAAAGTTCCAGGAAATAGATTACACAAATAGGACGGCTCCCTCTAAGAGCCGCCGATAAATCCGCCCGTGAGCAAAGGCACACATGCACGCTTCCAAGAAACTTCACAGTGCATTGAGGCAGATGATCCCCAGTTCCCGGAAATATGCAATGGTCGAAGGATAATGGGACTCGAGAGGTGTCATATTAAACGACTTTAGGAAAAAGAATGGAAGTGCGTATAAGTGAGCTTTCGGTTTTAGTGTCGATGCAGCAGATCAACTTTTTGTATGAACAATGATAAGGTCTTCACATGCACCAGTTGACGTAGGATAAGATTTTCATTATTTCCGAGTGGATGTATTTTTTTCTAGTGTCTTTAAGGAGAAGTTCAAATGTTTTAGAATTCGACGAGGTTTAAGGGATGTGTGAAAGTTGGAGGTAAAGCAAGCGAAGTCTTCCTGTGATAGCATTTGAAATGGTGACGTAATAGTCGAATAAAACGGCTTCGACGTTCTGGCTGCTCCGTAGCGCACAGCCCCGGGCAGAGGCGACAACGATAGACGTCATGCACGGCGGCGCTACGTTTCAAGCGAAGAAGATGTTGCTTGAACGAAGAAAACCAACTCCACCGAAGGTGAAGCCTACGAAGCGTTGTTTGGCGGTATCCGACGACCCGCAGCAGCATGTGGGAGAAGGCAGCGGCAATCTGAAATTTAGAGAACGATGATTTCGCCACCGAACTTCTTCGCACTTCTCGGACGCTGTGAGGGAAAGCAGGAGACTCATTAGGCGAGTCGCCATTCCAAATGCTAGCGCAAAACTACTTGGCATCCTTCACCTAGAAGCTTCATACTTTCGAATCCTTGAATATCGCCCAGTTCGCGAATTATATTTCAATTCGCGCTGTATTACACAATGGATTAGCAACTCGCTCAAGCCTCCGTTCTACGCTGTTGACTGCTAATTATAGAGATTTTTGTTCAGAGCAGAAAATCAACGATTCTTTGCCCACGAATCGATTAGCATGAGCCGGCGTTTGAGGAAAAACGGCGGTAAACTTACTTATTGCCATGCTTATTGCTATTGGAATTATCGTGTTAGGACTTGGGAGCACGGTCAACGTTGGGACTGTGTGCTTGGGAGTAATTTGCTAGAGTGATTTCTTCCTTACATAGATGGCACCACGGGGATTACGCATGATCCATTTTTCACCAAGTGTTCATGGTAAAAGTGTTTGTATTGGCTTGGAGATGGCGCCACTGGTACTGGTGCCGGCGTTTCTGGAATGCTGCTAAAGGGTAGGGCATTGGTTCATTGTGGCCTGTGGGTGGCGGCTCACGATGGTATCGACTCGAGGCTAAATCGAAATTCCAATTTTTGAAAGCAGAACGGAGTGTCTGATCTGTTTTTCCAATGGGCAAACTTTTGTGCCATTCAACAGGGTGGGCCAACATCCAACAGTGGATTTTTTTTTCTCTCCGCACTTGGTGCATGAGGTTAACACTGTTTTTTTTTCTTCTTCGCGAACAAGTATCCTAGCAGCGGCAGTAGGTCGTGGAATACTAGCTTTCCTGTCACGCCAGTTTACCAACATTCGGATTCGGATGACTTTCCAACCTTCATAACTTACAAGAGTTAGCAGGGCCTCTGTGGCATTCAGCCAATTTCACAAAGAACAGAAACTTGTCTTTGTGGTCTCACAGTAGGAGCTGTCTTGCTCAGTTGGGTTTTTCTTTTCTGCGGAACAACTGTATTGCCTGAACGTTTTTAAAGACGTTAGTACTCCTACATAGGAGTTATGCGTATCGATGCGCAATGTGAAATAAGTTTTTACGGCTGCACTTGTATTTGAAAGCTCTGCGGGGACCCTATAATTAGACATAAATTTTAAAAATCGCTGCTCGCAGAAGCTCGCAACCGATTAGGGCGACACAGCTCGACGTGCGTCCCCTGCCCCAATGACGTCAGTGGGCAGAAGAGCCAGCTTTCAAGCTCGCCCAGTCTGCCCACTGACGTTATCGGGGTAGGGGACAAGCAGTGAGGTTTGCTGGCCTCATCGGTATCGAGGTACTACTACGAGCAACGATTTTTAAAAATTATTTCTAAATTATAGGGTCTATGCAGAGCTTTCAAATTTGACTCGAGTGCCCACATAGACCACCTCTACGGATCTGTTCCACTAGAATATTCCTATTGAAATCATTAATCATTTGAGGGCCCCTTTAAGGTGCACCTTGCGTTGTGTACACGTTTATTTCAGGGCGAGCAATTGTCTAGCCTCAAAAGGGGCTGTCGGAACGTCGCACGCGGACGTAAGAGCTGTCATGTGACGTCCATACTGCACACGCGCATCGTTTAACGATAGCGTTTACATGATCAGTCATCCAGCTTTACACTTACGTTTTTGCATGCAACCGATCTCACTTCAACGCGGCGAAGACGCACCTCGCAAGTACAGTATATATTGAATTTCTACGAAACACCTTGCCTTAAGCCACGTTATGTGTTAGCTTATGTTAGTCGATGTTTTTGTCTATGCTAGCCTATGTCGTTAGTCTATGTGTTTTAAATGAAGGAGACACAAACTGCCTATCCCGTCGATCTTCTTGCTCGATCTGCTTCCTTGTCTTCCTTGTCTTGTCTTGCTTCCTTGACAATTATTAGTGTCAACCGCTACAGTGGCTCGCTACAGGTGCAGTGTCTCATGGGTGTTGTGTTATGACTGCAGCTTTCTACTGCATAGAATGATAAAGCAATGAGAAGCGAAAAAAAGAAAAGTGCATAGGCAACATTTCTTTATCGCTTTATTTACCGTATTCTCCATTTTTCTTCCCGGCATAGCGTCTGCATCTTTATCACTTGCTTATCCAAGAATACTGGGCATATTTTTCAGTAAGCTTTACGTTTAGAAGTATAAATTGGGAATAATTTTTTTCAGTATTTATAGCAATGGAAAAACCGAGGCCATCTCATGTACTTGTTGTATTGCTGATTGATGCATAGATTGCTGATTGGATTGGAGAATGGTGTATCGATTTTCTTCTGCTCTTCTGACCTCATGTTGGATGCGATTTTTTATAAATCGCATAAGTAATATTATAATATAATATAAAGTAATATTATAAATCGAACAACAGCACAAAACAAATAAATTAAAAAATCCCCCGTGTCTCTTGGTGTCCGTGGCTGTTGGCTTCTCTCATATTTGTAACGAGCCCCTCATTCCCCTTCCCTTGTTTACTTAATTGCTTAGCGAGGGCCTCGGTTCAGGCAGCCTTGACGCCATAGGAAGCATAAGCGGGTTCTCACACAGCTTCCACCCTCGCCGTTCGATGACGTTCTACGTCACGTCACTCAGGACGACGTGCTACGTCCGCCGGTTAAGAACGTGGGTGGCGCTGATGAACACTCTCAAGGTTAGGTTATTTGTAAACATAAATACCCCCGAAAGCAGAAGATTTGACAGCCGTCGCCGTAGCTCAGCGGTAGAGCACCGGACGCGTAATTCGGAGGTCGTGGGTACGGATCCCACCGGCGGCATGTGGTTGTTTTTCTTCTGCTTTTCTAATCAATTAGGTTTAAGCGATAACATATTCAGTAATATTATAAATCGAACAACATCACAAAATAAATAAATTAAAAAATCCCCTGTGTCTCTTGGTTTCAGTGGCTGTTGGCCTCTCTCTCTCTCTCTCACACACATACACACACACACACACACACACACGCACACACGCACACACACGCACACACGCACACACGCACACGCACACACGCACACGCACACACGCACACACGCGCACACACACACACACACACACACACACACACACACACACACACACACACACACACACACACACACACACACACACACACACACACACACACACATATATATATATATATATATATAATGTGCATGTATGTGTGCCTGTGCACGGGTATGTGCGCGCGCATTTTACGGAGGTACTCTGCATCTTCGCGGCTTGAGCTCGGTCGATAGTCTTTACGACGCATCCCACCTCGCGGAAAACGCGTGAGCGCACGGATACAAGCAAAAATGCGCTTCCTGACCCGCCAAAAAGACTCCACTTCCACCCGCGCGGTACATGTACTGGACTTCTGCTTAGCTCGTTAGTCGAGACAGCGGCGGGTCGTCCAGGCGCGCCGGGTCTCATGCCGTCCGAAGTGAAGGGAGCGTCCTTCTCGCACCGTGCCCCTCAGCTACTCAGGGAAGAACCCCGGCACCCCACATGGATTTACGGGCGCCTCCTTCCTGACTGCGCACATTTACGACCGGCCGTTGATCGCGACGCGTAGCCGGACACCGCCAGCTTCGTTATCCCGCCACTCCGGCGCAGCTCGCGGGAAGAAAAACAGAACAGACCGGCCGGGTCAGAGAGCGTGGCTCCAGAGCGGTGCGCGTACCTGTTGACCACCCTCGGCGCTACCGTTTGTGGTATGCCTCATTCTTTCGAAAGCGCTTGCGCTTGCCGGTGGTTCGCCGCCTCGCTGCGATTTCTCACTTATCTGCTTCCTGTGTGCAGGGGAGTGATATCTTGTCGAAAGTGCAAGGCCGCGGCCACTATCACAGGCAGCGCATAACTGGGGAGACCTGGCTAGGCAACGGTACCTCATCAGGCTCCTCGCGGAAATATAAAACACACTCTGCTCCAAGCTGCGAGCAGCAGGAATGACAAGAGATGATCAAGGCATAAATTATGGTTTATTAGCGCCCGTGAAGCTAACTTGCCCAAGGATTCTCCAGAGATAACGGGAAGGTGGGCTAGTTGGTTTCGCATATACATGGCAAGGCAAGACTACCAGGACGACAGACTAGAAGACGGGATGAGCGCTAATAACGAAAAAAAACTTATTTATCGGATATCACAGGTCGGAGGTTTTTAGGCGCCACGTACCTTGCAACAGGTGGGAAGCTCCAGCGAGTGCTGCCTCCTTTCTAGGGCTTCATGATAGCTGTCAGGCAATGTTGATCTTCCTTGGCGTGTCGGGCGATGTCCCAGACAACGTCTCCAGAGGTTGCACACGTGGCTCGATGCAAAACTTTGGGCCTAGCGCGAGGGTTTTCTGGCAGGAATCGACAGCAGTGGCATACCCGACACCAGAATTTTCCCAGAGGTAGCAGCCGAACGAGCGCTCGGTCCGTCTTCTAGTGTGTCGTATTTGTCTTGAGCTACCATATAGAAGGTGATCACTTAAAACTTTACAAAATTTTTAAAATAGGCTTTTGTGTTAGAAGAAGCCTTTTCTCATAGAGCGTTGTCAGCGGTGTAGTACATCAGAATACAGCTAAGATGTGCCATCTCTGTTGCACGAACAAAACCAAAGCTGCAGTACGCAGTGCAAGTAAAGGGCTTATAAGTTTGGGCTTCCTGCTCTAAACGTGTCCAATTCTATAGCATAACGCTTTAAGAGTTGAAAGCGCAGGCAATATTATGCAACATGTCACCGACCTCATGGACAGGCGCAGCTTCCAGTGCGATTGTTAAATGAGGTTAATAACCGCCTGGTATCCCTGAAACTACTTGACACGGCTCCTGGCTTTCGACTGGCAGAAGCCTGCGAAGCCTTAAAGAAAAGCTTTCCTTTTCCCAAGAAAAGCAGTCGTTTCCCGATGTGATCACCGCCATTCATTAAAGGCGAGTGTGTTGCTTGCCCCCTCCACAGTAAAGCGTCTGTTCTCGCAGTAGTGGCGGCATGTGCGCTTACCGCTTCTCTGATTGCTCTCTGCAGCTCCGTATTCCAGGTATTATTTTCTGATTTAGAATGAAAGCCATTCATGCAAATATATTTACAGTGGTACAACCACCAAGAGTGGTTACCACGCCGATATTTTTAAGAATGGACACAATGATTTACGACAACAAAAAAGGAATGAATAAGGTGGCACCAATTGATCAGTCAGTGAGATCTGTTGTTTCATTATAATCGAGTCTGGAATAGTGCCCGGGCAAGTATTCGCACACTAGAGTAGGACGAACTGCGAATCACAGAAAAATTGTAGGCTCGAGTGATTGCTTCACATACTCGTCGCTTCTGGAAGGATAGATAACATGGCACTTTTCCAAAAGACAAAATAAGTTCAAATTGCTTGTATTGTAACGTGACAGGTAAAGTGACACGTAATTGTTTATGCAATCCGTGAATCGTTATAAGTATTTGGGAGTTAGCGCTTGAGTTGTCTTCATATTTTTTGTGTGCCTTGTCCAGTTCGCGCTGTTTTCTACCACTGTCGTGAAAGTACACCAACTAGCCCAAACCTCTGCCTTGATACTTCACTGTAACAGAGCGACACTCCGAGAAATTAATTTTTTTCGGCCGAAGATTTGCCGATTCAGTGCGAAAAATTGAAGGTCCCAGTTCGGTAAAAAGCACACAAGTGAGCTGTAAACATGATGCGGAAAGCAGTGGCTAGCTCTCTCTATGGACCAGGAGGACAGCGTTTCTGTGAAGTCGAAGGGAAAACATACAGCGTGTCCGTCGTACACGAGACCTGCGATATGCTTTTTCGCTGCCCACGTTGACGAGGAATCATCATAAATATTGCGGAATCGGACTCGTTTCCTCTGTCCACGCCAACATGTTCCTTTGGACAACAAGCTTCTGACAGCAGTGTCATAGACGCACCACAAACAATTAAGGGCAGCTGAAGCAATGAGCCAACGCATAATTTTCAATGGGAACCTAATGCGAACGTAAAGAGGCTTACAGATAATGACGAGCGATTATGACAATGTGGTTGCCAAATTTTCACTTTCCAAAGATGCATTGAAGAAAGCGACGCCGTGTTGGAAGGCTCCGGAATAATTCTGAGCACCTTGGGTTATTTAACGGGTGCCGGAGTCACAGTGCACGGGCTCTTGTGCATTTCGCGCTAATCTAAAAGCTGTCTCCGCGGCCGTGTTCCAACTCCCGAACGTCGTGCTCAGTATCAGAACATCGCGGCCTCAGAGCCACCTCTGGGGGTCGTCCATTAAGAGGAAAGCTGGGCTACTTTTCGGCGGGTTTCACACAGCAGGGCTCTATTAACGGAAACTGATCGTCAGTGGCCACGAAATGAGAACGAGCCGAGTCCCGCACTTCGTCAGCGGCCCTCACATCGTCTTCGATTTGACAGGAACGCCGTGACGCACAGCCCACACATTAGCGGCTTTGCAAGTGGAAACCTTATGTAACTCGGAGCGCTGGAAACAAAAAGCAAAGAATGCGAAAACGCGTTCATCGCTTTTGAACTAAAAGCAAAACGCGCGCGTGCCAAGCTAGTACCTCTACACCGGATATCAGTGGCTTAATTCCTCGCTGGAGCTGCGTGCCAGCCGTGACGCTGGGAGTGCGCAGTGCGCAATGGGAAGTTCTTGTTTATGCGAACCGATGGTCCTTGTTTAGTCGGTGATTACCTGAGCGGAAACATCGATCCCCATGCGTATTTCAGGTGCTTCGCTTGAAAAAAGGGCAAAAGGGCGAGGAGTTCGGAATCGGACGCTTTCCGCTTTTGCTTTGTTTCTTTTCGATGGTATATTAGCCCCTAATAAGCATGAGTGCGGAAACAGCACGCGGATGTGCAGCTGGCGTGCTAATGCGCGCCGGCATTTACTTTCCACCGCGTTATTTCCGTCATTAGCGCCTTTAGTTGAATACACGGTGTGACTTCGTGTGCGGCGCCAGTGCACTCGAAGGGTTTATTGGACAAAATTAGTCCAGGCATGTGCACGAGCACCCAGAAACCTGCATAAGATTTTTTTGCACCTTTTCATTAGCAAAGAGAGCGCACCTAATTAGTTATACGGACTGCCGCAAGTGCACTTGGAGCGCGTACTCTGTGTGCTCCGTCTGCATTGCAGACAGCTACATGTGGACTCGAGATTACATGTCTGTTAGCATATAAGCGCACAGTGGTATGGAAATAACGGGCTCGTTGTTGTGTACGTATGAAAGAAACTGGCAGTAATGGAAATCACGAAAGCATCGGGGATTTTTTTAAATGATGGTGTTGATCAAAGTGTGAAATTAGTAGCGTAATTGTTTGTTGCATAATCAACATCATCATCATCATCATAAGCCTGACTACGCCCATGCTGGAGAAAGGCCGCTCCTATATGTCTCCAATTAACCCTGTACTGTGCCAGCTGCGGCTACATACCTCCCAGTCTTCTTAATCTGATCCACTCAACTAACTTTATGCCGCCCCTGCTACGCTCGCCTTCTCTTGGAATTCAGTTCATTACCCCTAATGACCATCGGATATCTTGCCTTCGCATTACACGCGCTGCCCAAGTCCTTTTCCTCTGGGTTTCGACTAGGATGACTTTAACCCACGCTTGTTTCTTGACCCACTCTGCTCTCTTCCAATCTTTTAACGTTGCACCTATCTTCGTCCTTTTCGTAGCTTGGTGCGTTGTCCTCAAATAATTTTAAGTTGAACCCTTTTCATAAGCCTGCACGTTTATGCCCAATAGGTAAGATACAGCTGTTGCATTCTTTTTCTCTTGAGGGATAATGGTAAACTGACATTCATGACCTGAATGGGAGAACCTGCGTAATGCGCTCCACCTCATTCTTATTCGTTTATTATTTATTTCACTCTGCTGGGTCGCATCTGCGGTCAGTACCTGCCTTAAGTAGATGTATGCCCTTATCACTTCCAGAGCCTCGCTACCAATTGTAAACTGCTGTTTCCTTCCGAGACTGATAAACATTGCTTTAGTTTTCTGCATATTAATTTTTTGACCCATCGTTCTACTTTGCCTGCCTAAATTTTTATTGAATGGGTAATATTGAATGGGTAGGTTGAATGGGTAATAGCGGGACCGCTTAGCGAGGCGTTGTTGTGACAGCCATCACGTGCGCCTGATAAGCTGCGCCCGGAAAGCTAGCAGTGGGCTAAAGAAACACGATGCTCTCGGAAATAAACACGGTTATTCTGTTAGACAGCGTATTTATTTATACTTGACAATGTATTTATACTTGTATGATCAGCAATAAACCCTCAGTTGTTAGTCAGCGCTGTGTCGTCCGTTTTCTTGTCGTTTGTGCTCGTCTTCGTTCGCGCTGTTTATTCAAGATGTTAGACAACGCCATTACTCCTCGTAGTTATTTGAGAATGGAACAGCGTTAAAGACACAGGATAAAGAGAAAGGCGGATACACCGGACCGCGTTTTTTTCCACACCTCTATTACAATGTTCTTCCACCAACTCGTCCAGTTTTTTATTCTAATTACGCATCTAGCTCTCATGAACTATAAAAACGCTTGAAATAGTACGTCTAGAGCCTGACCAGCATTTTTCTCCCGTCATTATTTAAACATTGATGCGTAGTACATGGGGCGCGCAAAAGTATTCCATTGACTGCGCAAGCTTCTTTATAACCGTGCACTTGGCAACTGTGCTGACTGAACAGTGGCGTAGCCAGAAATTTTGTTCGGGGCAGGGCTCATGTTGCAGCGCGGCCTCCTCATAGAATTTGTGGAGGGATCAAACGCAAGAATAATAACTGTATTGCCATTGACAATGCCATTGTGTATTAGATAACGCTACGCATTGTCTAGACAAGTGAAATATGTATTTTTTTCAACAAAAGAATGTATTCGTATGTCTTAAAAATCATGGCAGAAATAGCTGATACCAATGCTTCCATGTTTTTGCGTATTTAATAAGTAAAGAAAATATCGCACGAGGTCTAGAACTATACGAGTCCGAAACCAGCAAAGCAGTGCATGCCGCTGATATGAAAAACTTAAAGGCCATGAAATGAGCAAGTACAGGATAAATATTTGAATGAATCTTTGTCGTTCAAGAACCTTTACATTTTTGTACATATGCAATGGCCAGGGAAAAATCTCAGTGACGCCGTCCTTCGTTCCAGTGTACTGCGCAGCAGCAGCTGTCACCGGTCATGTATTGCGAGTAATTTCACCGAAATTTTAGTCGCTACAGCGAGCACATGTATAAACGAGGAGTTCTGCAAAATATACATTAGAAGTGCGAAGAAAGAAATGGAGTATTAGAGGTGCGAAGGTACAACTTGATAAAGCACAGAAAAGTGTCACTGGAAACAAAGTCACTGTATGTATACACAGAACCTCGCAACAAGATATTTAAATACACGTATGTCTCTATTAAATCTACGTATCTAAGAAAAAATCACTCTATTAATGCGTCAAACGAGGTAAATAAACGTCTTGCGCAATCACAGATAGTAGACTTTACACACGGAAAGACAGACGATCCAGGCAAGAACAAAACTGTGATAGCAGAAGTCGCGATATGTACTTGGGCCATGCTGCGGTCGGTGACAGTTCGATATTAATTTCGGGGCGGGGCTGAAGACCCACAAGCACCCCGGCTACGCCCCTGTGACTGAATGAGGAATGAGGTGGAATGAGTGTCCACCTTCCAAGGCACATCACTTTAAAATATTTTTTTAAACACACGAACACAATTAAGTGACTGTTTCATAAAGTTGTCCTTTCAAGCTAAATGAAGTAGTGAGTGACCATTCGCTCTGAGCTCTGTAACCGTAGTGATTTTGATGATGCGCGAACGAAATTAGACAAAAAAAAAGTAATTACAGGCGAGGTCTATTTAGTATGAATTTCTTACTTCTTATAATCTCGAAATGAACAATGGAGGGGAAAACCTCAGGGTGCTTCCCAACATTTCGACAAGAGAACTTGTCTTCGTCTGGGCAAAGGGTTCATCATTGCCGGGGTTTCACTTGCCTCCCTTACTTACTTCCCTTACTTAACTTTGTAAACACTGCAAAAAGGAAGAACTGGCAGTATGATGCGTACTTGCTCAGCGCCCTTTCTTTATGAGCTCGTGTGTGTTCTCTCTGGATCCTTGGTAAACTTTTCAGCCAGTTCATAAGAGAGGAGGCAACTATAGCCAACAAAAAGGTAGCCACAGTTTCTTAGAATAACGCACATAAAAAAGAAAAAGGAAAGAAAAATTCAAAGCAATAACCGGACAGAAGATCGAAGGCGAAAGATGTGAACTAAAGCATATTTCTCTTTGAGAAGCCTAGAAAATGGCGCATGTCCAAGGCCGGCAAAAAAAGAAAAGCGCGTGGTTCAATAGCACAATGTGCACCTGGAAGTCTACCTATTGAGTGGACCTCCCAGGAAGCGCGCTCACCCCTGCGAAGGATCTCTGCTGCCGAAGAAGCAAAAACAACTGCGTGCTACGCCACCCAAACACATCTGGAAGACGGGTGTTAAGCTCTTGACATTAATTGTCACGCCTGCAAACGCAATTCCACGACATCGATTTGGCCTTGAACTTCAGCAGCGCCCACGGTGGCGTGACGAACAAGCTGCCTATGTATGGTTGTGTATTATCCGTATTCCTTGCCATTTTTAACACGTCGGAAATCAACAAGAAAATTTGGCGCCAGTGTTTTTTTTGTTTCTCGATAGCTTTGTGCTCGAGCTATATACAGTAGTGAACACAAAGGAAATACTATTTGAAATTTCTTTTCTATAAATCTAAAGTATCACGGATGTAAAAACCTGTTTTTTATTTCTTAAGGTATTATGATGCAATAATGCCCTGTTCTTCCTAGAGGAGTTCTTGGAGGCATAACGGTTTGCCCTCAGGCCGTTTTTTTTTATTTTTATCCGTTCATGCGCTGTTCGCATTGCATTCATTTTCCACCTGTTCTAAATTCATGTCCAACATTCTCGAACAAAATTTTTGAAAACTGGGAAATTGTAAGATACTGTTATGGAAATATTGAAGGCAATGGTTTATTCTTCTGATATGCAGCAAAGTGTTTCGTTTAAAATGTTTCCATCGATTTCATCGAACATTTAAGACTGCCATAGAAAACAAACGGGGAACGCTTTTGACGACAACAAAAACGTTAGTCGAAAAAAATGCAAGACTGCCGTCGGGTGATCTGCAGATATATTGATTGTTATAGTGAAATCTTACATTATATGAAAAAATTGCGTTCATAAACGGCTTCCCGCTTAAAAATGCTTTTGTTCACAATTGTTGGGTATGTATTCACTTGCTGTCATTTTCAGATGGCATATTCTGCGGTTACGTGTATCTTTATAAGCAGTGGACGGAGTGTGAGGCCAACATATAGTCATGAAGACAGCTGAAATGGCAAATTATCCGCGGCCACAACCTAGAATAAAACACCCTCTGCTTTCACTGGATTTCAGAGTAGCGCAGTCCATGCCTTCGCCTGTTTTGAAAAGATACAAGTTCAGAGGAGCCCCGGTTTTTCGGTCTTCGCAGAACAGACCCCACAATGACCAAGTTGCCGAAAAATATCGCGCGAGCCTAAAAAACTGACTGACTTTTGCCGATATTTCCTAATATTTGCCTTGTTATGAGGCTGTACAATACCATGGGCTATGAGACGTTATGTGCAATCTTCAGAGGACGCCAGCTCTAACTCTGCACATCTGTGAAAAAAATTGAGATGTAGGGCAAGAAACACCCGGTGTGGACATGTCATCAATGGAAAAGAGTGATTTCATTAGACGAATCGATGTTATTGTTGTGCGGGAATGATGGGACTCGTTTTATACGTCGCCGTAAAGGCATTTATATAGACGTTGTTATAAACCTCCTACGTTAAACCAGAGCCGGGAACATAATGGCACAAGCTGATTCTCCGCTAGTGGAGGTTTTCTCCTTGACTGAATTCAAGGTACCGTGAGCGATGAGGTTGACCAGGGCATTCTTGAAAAGGTTATGCTTCTATAGCCACGCAAGAATCTGGAATTGGATATGTGTTCTAACAGAATTAAGACCCGAATCACTTTTCTACTCTTGTGAAAAATTTAATGAAGAAGAGATGGTGGACCTCATGGAGTGGTCAAGTCGGCCTACTGAGATTATTTCAATTGAATATATTTGCATAAGCATCGAACATTGTATCAGGAACAAAAAAGCCAGTAGCGCCGAGCAGAAAGTTCAGAACCTGCAAAAGTCTACATGGACTAGACGTTCACTGACAGCTTCTTGGACACTATATGGTTTTATATATGCGTATAAACTTTTACTTCTGCTTTGTAATCATTCATCTTTAAGTGATAAACACACACACACACACACACACACACACACACACACACACACACACACACACACACACACACACACACACACACACACACACACACACACACACACACACACACACACACACACACACACACACACACACACACACACACACACACACACGCGCACGCGCCCGCACACGCGCCCGCGCACGCGCCCGCACACACACACACACACACACACACACACACACACACACACACACACACACACACGCGCGCGCGCGCGCGCACGCGCACGCACACACACACACACACACACACACACACACACACACACACACACACACACACACACACACACGCACGCGCGCGCGCGCGCGCGCGCACGCACAAAGACGACCGATTTCCGGTGCAGGAAAAATGTAATACAATATCTACGGAGCGAGAAAAGTAAACAGCGGAGAAAAGCGTGGGGTGGGAATGTGAACAATGATTTATGTACAGTGAATGAAGCCTCATCGGAATGGCCATTAGCAGTTGTTCGACCTAACGTTACCAGCTCGTTGTTCGCTATATTTAGCAAATGATATTTCTCTGCACTTCTTAGTGGCTAGAGCGCGCACAATCTGGCGTCGACGCGACTTTCCTCACCACGAAAACAAACGATCGCACTATGAGGGAAAACCACGGGCTACAGTTTTTCACTTCGAATTGCGATCTCATATAGCGGTGTGCGCCTCTATTAATGCGAGACAAAGCATCTTGCAACCAATGCGCTGCCCTCTGCTTTCACCGAAGGCTGATTCAAATGCCGGGACGGAAGCATCGGCCGCTATCACTACAACTGACATTATCTTTTTAGTTGTTGTTGTTTGCCTCTTAGTTGAGCAGCCTTTCTTTCTTCGTTTTCTTTCTCTTTCTCACTGGCCATCCTGCTGCTTTTTTTTTTACTGTGTTATGCTGCGGGAAGTAATAATTCAACGGCACCAAAAGCTGCCGCTGGCTGGGTGCAGGGGAAGGCGAGTCTGATGGGCGGGTGGATGCAGAGGCGCCGCTGGCGGAGTTGTGAGGAGAGGGAGAGCGGACATTGCTTGATGGAGTGTTTTCTCCCCGGGCACGCTCAGCGGTATCGATGTAGTGAAGCAGAAGGTACCCTCAGCCCTCAGTCTCCCGAAGAACCGGAAGACGGGAGAGAGTGAGTTGCTCGCGGGGACGAAATACGCCGAGGAGACGCACTTCGCTTTCTCCCTCTTCGAACTCAACCTCCTGGCATTTATTTTTACACCTGCGTTTTACCATTCATACATGCCATTCTGGCAGCGGTCATACTGAAAGTGCGAAGAGTCAAGGTCAATTTATGGCTCCAGTTTGTTGTCCAGGGCAGCGAAAAAAGACAGCGGCTGAGAAAAAGCAAGGGACTTCGAAAGGGACCGCCGACAGCGGAAAGAGACACCGACAGCGCAAGCACAGAAAGTAATCAGTGGCCGCACATCTCTTTTAATGAAAGTCTCTTCATTGATGCCCCCACTCTTTCCAGCGTCGCATGCACGTTTTTTTTTTTAAATTTAGTTCATTTAACTTGCGCATGTCAGTCTATGCGTCTATACACATTGGAAAACCGATAAGCAGAACTTCCTAAAAAAAATATCATAAAACGAGGTGCTTGGGTTGGGGTGGGTGTGGAGGGTGGCACAAAGAAAGCGGCCTTAGTCTGAACCCGGCACGCGCACGGATCAGACTTCTTTAGAAAGCAGGAACGCTTTTAAGCGCCCGCTTATCCGTCAGAAATGAAGGAGCAGGCTTTCTTCTCGCCTTAAGCGCCGCTTTGTTCCTACCGCGCTCCGCTTTGAGCGCCGCAGCCGAGCCTCATTGGGGCTACGAGAGTGTTTGCGCAAGCCGCCGCTGAAGTGGAAGCTGCTCTACCGTGCGTCGGCTGTCCTCCCTAAACGAGACGCTCGGCAGGTTTCTGCTGGCGGAACACACACACGCACACGCAGACGCTAAATCGCCGAATCAATTTACCTGAAGCGCGGCTTTACAAACAAGGACACGCTTGAAAAGTCAACGCCTCACATCTGCGCACTTCATGTGCCCACAGCCTACAGTATATCCAGTATGGATCGCAACTTTTGAGGTGGAAATGAAAATGACAGGATCAAAAGCAACTTTACAGAGTAAGGAGAGGCTACATGCAGAATTCTGAACGGCACTTTCCAGAGCCTACGGCAATAAATGGAAAGTTTTTTCTTGGTGGCGCGGCAAGAAAGTAGTGCACTTTAAGCACACGCTTGTCGAAGTTTTAAGCATGAAATGCTTTTAGCTCCCGTTGTCGGCAGTGTGCTGACGTGAATGAAACGGGCAATGAAACGAGAGCATCCGGGCACCGTACGAGATTTAACGAGACTCTCTAAGAGAGAGGGCCGCGCTTCCGCGCCGTCCCCAAGGATGGCGCTGCGGTCCCACACTCACGCACGTAAAAGACCGGCCGCTGAGCCTTCAGCTCATAAAGGTTCCCCCTTTGGCAGGCAGCTCGCGGAGTATTCGAACGCGCTGCAGATACATTCCTGTCAGGCCTGCGTCTCGTCGTGTCCGCGTACGCTTCTGCATCATCCTGCATTTCATTGCCGCCACCGTCACAGCTGCTTAAGCCGAGCAATGGAGCCTGACGAAAGGAGAGATAGGAAGCGTCTTGCGGAAAGCGATCGCTTTTCAAGTGATACGCCACAGCAAAAGACTGCTCGCCCCTGCCGACAACGCCATGATTATGCGGCCGCTCCCGAAAGCGACAAGGGCGCCACGGTTCGCGGCTGCCTACCTAAGCCCGCACTATTGCAGGCGATCGCTTCGACGCAACAAGAAGAGTGTGGTGTGGTGTGGTGTGTTGAACACTAGACCCATTTCAAGATTTTGACTAGTAGCATCTACAACCAATGTGTTATGCCCGTAAACATTGCATGCTTACTCTAATCTCGGTTACAGGAGAGGCAGAGATTTTTTTCGTCAACGTCAGTTCCTTGTAGATGTACCTGATTTGCAACAGTGAATACTGACGGCATCCCCTTTACTAAATTTAGCTCACGAAGGGAGCAAGAAACATGATTTGTGGAGGTAGTCTTGCATCGACGTACAAAAATCTATGCTGAGTTCGCAGAATTCTCAGAGGGTGCATTTTTAAAATAGGACACTTTGACGGGTTTTTTATCATCACCGACTGACCTACGTGCAACCTCTGGTTTGGTTTTAAAAATGTTTACCGGGAGGGTTATCAAATGCAGTAGCGCTACTCAAATGCTACATTTTAGTGTCCTTTTCTACTTGAGGCATTTTTCAGTGGCATACGAGGGTCTCAATTCATCCGCACAAAGCTTTCACGAAGGTTGATTTAGAGCTCGCCAAAATTTCCTACTATCGAGGTTGAACCCATGATCGTACATGTAGGGATGAAGCCGCGTTGCTTTCACACTCAAGGTTAGGTTACGTGAAACATAAATAGCCCCGAAAGCAGAAAATTGGACAGACGTCGCCGTTCAGTTGGTAGAACACCGGACACGAAATTCGTAGTTCGTGCGTTCGGATCCCACCGGCGGCATGTGGCTGTTTTTTCTTCTGCTTTCTAACCAGTCATCTTTCAGCAGTAATATAGTTACACTATTATTTATCATTGATGAACACCACAATTAAAAAAGGGTAGAGACATTCCCTTGTCCCCCTTAGTTTGGGTGACTGTTGGCTTTCTTAGTACTTATTCCGCTTGCATTTTCACAAAGGGGTAATGTATTTCAGTTTTTCTCGGAGAAATTAAGGAACGAGTGATTCTTGAAACTCATTTGCTTAGTTAAAGTGAAGGAAACGTAAACATTTTTGGTGAGAAACACTTAAGGTCCTCTATATGCCCCGTGCACGCCCATAGCGCAGAGGAAATGAGGTAAGCAGATATTTTGAGAGCTCCTTAGCTCCATCAGTTGACCCAGACAAAAGCATAACTTCCGGCCTTCCTCGGCAGGTGCCACGGCGAGAGCACATACGGGGAGCAGCTGTCAGATAGCTCTTTGTAAACGTTGCAAGGCGCCGTAATTCTAGACATAATTCGCAGTGATGGAGTTTACTTAACCTGTGTGTTTCACTGAAGCCATTGTGTCCATTGGCGATTGCTTTTGCAGTCATTATTGCAGCGCAACGACGGCACAGAACAAGAGGGGACACAACAGCGCTGTGGAACACATGTAAAAGAGCCCTTTGTACTAGAAATAAAGTTCTATAATACGACATTTTGGGCGAGTTGGTTACCTACATTCATTATTACAGCGCAACGACGGCACAGAACAAGAGGGGACGCAACAGCGTACGAACGCGCTGTTGTGTCCCCCTTTTGTTCTGTGCCGTCGTTGCGCTGTAATAATGAATGTAGGTAACTAACTCGCCCAAAATGTTGTATTATGGTGCTTTTGCAGACCCTTCGTCTGCAACCGGGGCAAATGCCTCCGATATGTTCAAGAACTTTGCATGCGATTTTTTCTCAAAGCACGTGTTGTTGAAAGTCCCGACAAGATGAGGAAGGGTTCAATAACGCAGTGAGCATTGCTAGAAGCCATTAATCTGCATGCGTGCCCTTTGGGCGATCATGCGGGAATACCAGTACAAATAGAAGGTCTCATATGGTTTCCTCAAGGTTGTACCTCAAACGCTCCGAGGCTGGCACTTGTTGCGAGCGACAAATTGCGAGCAGGCTTAACCACGAGATTCTGAAATTTGGGATATACGATGATTCGGGGGACCCTGACGGACGAACCGTTACTCAGTTATGTAACACTTGAACGCTCAAGCTACAAATGCAAGCGAGGCGGCTGCAACGATCAAAAGGGTCCCATGGTGGATCGCCCCACTCTACCGAATTCGTTTGCTCCTGTCGATCGTACTGATAGCCACCGCCTTATTTTCACTGCCGCCACATACATTGACGCCAATAACGTTTTAACACATCAAACCAACTCTGTAGCTGCGGGCTGCACTTGTCTGTCTTCTATAACAGAGATGCAGCATTGGTACAGGGTTTCACACGGTCGGTATTTTGTCGACAAAAGACTCCAAGCATACCTGTAGGTCCCCATAACACGTTCACTGATTGCTAAAAGTATTGGGATGACCGCGCAGTTAGACCGACTGTTTCAAACACGGTACTTACTCGCGCGTTCTTACTTGGCTCGTAATTCTTTCTGTGCACCGCAGCAATCGATTTTTGATGGAGGTCGTAATTTTTAAGGCCTGATAGGTAACGATGCAGGCTCAACAGTCTGCAGCGGCAGAGCTCTCGACAAACGTCTTGCTCGCCGCACGCAGCACTCTAAAATCCAGCTGCTTCCTTTCCTCCAGTTGTTGCTGGATCCGTAGACAACGCAGTAGTGTCCAGATGCCTTCTTATACTTCGAGGAAGATGACCCGAACATGCTTGAAGGAACACTAAGTACGAACAGAGGTTAGCCTGTATTGATAGAGTACCCGGTTCTAATCACAAAAAGACGCCACTCTCACCGAAAGCGGAGTTTTTATAGAAAACGAAAAACAAATACAGGTGTTCCCGCCATCACCTGATTCCGCAAGTAAAGTGCTTGCGTCGACACCAATTTTTGGGGCGGATCTCAGAGGCTACACACACTGCCACACACCTGAAAACGGTGGCAACTCGTCCTTTTTGGTAAAGACGTCACGAGATTGAATCGACCAGCGGGAAGATTTCTAAATTCGATTTCCTCGCCCATAAGTGCGTCTTTATCCAGAAAAAAAGCAAACAGGAAATTCATTTCTATTGAAATCATTAATTGACTGGAGTGGTTCTCCGAGGTTACAACATCTGCTTGCTCTGCATGGCGCGAACACACTTCGTAGAATTTTGGCAGCTTGAGGAAAGATGGCGCCAAGCATCCGGCGCCTGCTGATGCTGCGAGTCGGTCTCGGTGCAGGAGTCGTTATAGTGTACTCTATAGCTCCGTCGGATTCTGGTTCATAGGGGAGCCACTGAAAGCTGTCTAGCAGTCGCTTTCGAAAATGCGCTCAAGGCGGCTGTTGCCACCGTCCATTCGTCGCTACTAGGGTGGCCGACGTTTGCGGATGCTATTAATAGTTTTTTGACAGCTTCTGTAGTATGCAGCAGCAAAGGGGTGCCCTTGTATAAAAGTTAGCGCGCTCATGACGTTGCAGACATTTGGGAGAGTTCAATGCATACATGCGCCAGCGTCAACAAAAAACAAACTTGTATGCCAAACGGTTCCTCATCCTTTTTTATTTAAAATTCTGTTTATCCTTATTCCAAATTCGCAAATGGAAGGAACGCGATAATGCGAGCTCTTGTCCTTCGGCAAATTCTGCGCATAATAAAACCTGCATGCTTTGGAAGGCAGCCAGAAACATTCGAACGACAATAACACTGAACAAAAATCACAGTATTAAATACATGTAGCGTGAGCTTGGCGCCCTATATTTCAAATCGTTTACCTATAGTTATAACAAACGACCATCCTGCCAAACATTACTTCCCAAGTAGCGCAGAAACATTACAACAATGACAATTTTTTTTGTTTTGGTGAAATGTTGATTCAACGTTCTTCTTGGCATCCTTTTTTCTAACGTTCCTTTACTGGAACTCATAAGTGTTAGAATGACCTTTACGGGACATTAATTTAATGTTTAAACAACACAGTATATGTAACATTCTCGAAAAATGCTTAAACCAAGCCTGTACCGGCATGCAGGACCACCACTTGTGAAGGCACACAACTTAACTCTTTCCAAGGACCGTCAATGAAGGCAGCAGTTGAGCTCGACAATAGATCATAACTCATACACTCACCTCCGAACAGGTACAGTGGATTCGAGCTTACATATGAGGGGTGTCCCATGAACAACAGTGGCGAAAGGGTAATAGGCAAAGATTTCTAACAAAATAATGGGCTGTGCATGTAATCCATGCCAGGCACAATGTAACTGATTTAGTTGTAAAGTATCGTTAGTTCAAAAACATTTTTATTATTGTTTTATAGTTATGATTATACCATTATAGTCACGTTTAAAAGATTATATTAAAGCAGTGTTTACTTTAAAGCTAAAGTAATCTTTATGTGACACCATTAACCTTATTTGATAACTTTTAACATTATAAAAATGTTTAAAAGATCATTCGAATAAGGTCTGCTTGGAATGTTAAAATAATGTTTTCATATAACATAAGTATTAATTGTTAATTTTGAGCATTAATCTAACACTCTAATGCAACATATAACTTTACTGCCACTTAAGCACCCTTTCTAACATTATCTTAATGTTCGGTGCAACCTGGGTTATTTGTAATAAAAGCGCCGCAAAATATGCAGCACTGCACTATATGAAAAAAGTCTTAACAGTGATACGTACGAACCAACCATTTTTTTTTTTTTGCTGTCTGAAACGCGAGTGGCAGCGAACGTTTGGCGGCTCATTATGACCAGAAGATTGCTTCAAATAATTTTCGACATAAAAAAATAAAGGCGGGAATAAAAAGCCAGGTAGTAAAGCGAGAGACAGAGAGAAAACTCTAAATTAGAATAGATTAATTAATTAATTAATTAATTAATTAATTTATTGAAAGTACCTACAACGCCCATGAGGCATTATTGTAGGGGGGTTATCACTATATACAATAAAACATGCAAAGAAGATATTGGAAAACATGTCAGCAAAGATAACACAACATATTAAAAGAAGACTAAATGAGTTTACAACTAGTATGAGTGATGGCACAGTGCTGGTAAACACACGAGACCTGAAAAAAAAAATACATCAGACTATCGCTTCAACAGCACTTTCGAAATCAGGTGCACAAACCACATCATTCGGAAGCTTATTCCAGCCCAGGATTGTGTTAGGGAAAAACGAATACTTAAATACATTAATGCGGCATTGATAACTATTAATCTTTTTCGTGTTATCGAGTCTCTCCGAAACGTAATATGGCTGCTTTAGATAAGTGTTTTTATTAATACCGGTACAATCATTGTAAATACTGTGCAAGAACTTCAGCCTGAAGATTTTTCTTCGGGTTGCTAAAGTCTTCCAACCAATACTGTCGCTAAGTTCGGAGCTCTTTATATGAAAATTAAAATTTCCAGTCACAAACCTTGCAGCGCGTTTCTGTACCCTTTCTAACTTGTCAGTGAGTGTACCCGTGAAAGGGTCCCATGCTACACATGCATATTCTAATACTGGCCTGACATTTGTTAAATATAATGTTTCTTTTAGTACCTGGGGAGAGCTTTTGAAATTTCGTTGGAAAAAATACAAAAGACGAGAAGCTTTGGCAGTTATCATGTCAACATGGGCTGTCCAGTCGAGGGATGCTGTGAGTATAACACCAATATATTTAACCTTATCAGTAGTTTGGATAGTGTCATGGTTTAAAAGGTACGATCCAAGAATTTTCTTTTTTTTTGTTTGTAAATTGCACATGGAAACACTTAGATACATTCAATTCCATGCCCCACTTCAAGCACCACTCGCAAACTCTGTCAAGGTCAGCCTGTAATACACAAAGATCATCAAGGCACGTGACAGGGGAATACAAAACGCAATCGTCAGCATACAGTCTGGCAGTGGATCTGAGGCCGACAGGTATGTCATTGATGAATATGAGGAACAGTAATGGACCGAGCACCGAACCCTGTGGCACTCCAGATAAAACATCCACAGGCGAGGATGACGCACCATTGATTGCCACCTGCTGCTGGCGTGCCCTTAAATAATCTTGTAGCCAACCGAACAGATAGTCAGGGAGACCAAGGCATGAGATTTTTTTTAAAAGTAGGTGGTGCGGCACAACGTCAAAGGCCTTCTTAAAATCTAGAAAAATAGCATCTATCTGAAAACAGTCGTTCATCCCGGATGCAATGTCATGAATGAACTCAGTTAGCTGCGTTGCACATGACAGCCCTGATCGAAAGCTATGCTGCGCTGATGTGAAAAAACTGTTGTCTTGAAGGTGTTTTACAAGTCCAGAATAGATTATGTGCTCCAGGGTTTTGCAACAAACAGATGTCAAAGATATGGGGCGGTAATTGGAAACCTGGCTGCGATCACCCTTTTTGTGAACTGGTGTAACATTGGCTATTTTCCAGTCTATAGGTAGTTTCGCGGTCTGTAGTGACTTGTTGAATAAAGTAACCAAAAAGGGACTGATATGTTCTGCACAGTGTTTTAGAATATAGTTAGGAATGCCGTCAGGACCTGGTGCGGAATGCGCATTTAGGTTTTGTAGCAATGATTTGACACCTTGATCGGTTATAACCATATCTGGCATTGCATTAAGCTGTTCCTGCTGTTCCGTAATTGCGTCTGAGCACCAAGCTGAGAAGACGGAGTGAAAATATGCATTGAAACACTCTGCTCGGGCTATGTCGTCTTTCAACAGATTGTCGCCATCCCTGATGGCCGGAATACCAACAACATCCTTTTTGTTGCATTTGATAAAGCGCCACACTTCTTTTGGGTTCGTTTTTAGTTTGTCTGCCAATGAGGATAAGTACAAGCTCTTTGCTGCCTTTAATTCGCTCTTAAGGTTTGCAGTCAGGATTCTGAGTCGCGCGTACGGAGATGGGTTTTTTGTTTTACAAAACCTTTTATAAACCTGAGCTTTCTTTCTAATTGATGCGCGCATTCTTTTATTGATCCACGGTTTATCCGCTCGTTTATTAGGTGATATCAGCCTTCCGGGAATAAACTGATCAACGAGAGACAACAGCTTATTCTTGAATGTTGTCCACAGTTCATCTACATCACAGGAAATGGAACTATCTATTAAAACCATAAAAAATGAATCAAGTTCCCTAATTATGGCGTCATAGTTACCTTTTTCATACATATAAACTTTTCTGTGACATTGTTTCAGCACTTCTACTCGTTTGCATACGACTGTGGCCGTTACCACTTCATGATCGCTAATTCCAGGTGTGGCGACTACGTTTTGTACTAGATCACTTCGATTAGAAAACAGCAAATCTAAGGTATTGCCACCATTCGATCCAACACGCGTAGGAAAGGCCACAAATTGACTTAGCCCGTAAACATTTACAATTTCATACAGTGCGCAATGATGTGCAGAACGATTCCCTTCAGGATAATGGTTGTTCCATGTAATGTCTGACAAGTTAAAGTCGCCCCCTAACAGGATAGGTTCAGAAGCTAGAATGGACAGCGAACGGGAGAGGCCAAGTAAAGGGTCTTTGCTAGTGGAAGTAGGCGGCCTGTAAAACGAGCCCACGGTAAGACTGCTTCCGGCCGAAAGGATTAATTTGCACCAAACAGATTCTGAACGGTCATCACTACAGTCCAGAGGCACACACTGTATTCGGTTATGCACGAGAACAAAGACGCCCCCGCCATGTGCATTACGGTCCTTGCGATAAGCTGTGTACTCGGACGGGAAAACTTCAGCGCTTGAAATATCGGAGTCGAGCCAGGACTCCGTGCCAATGACAACATCAGGCTGCGAAATGTGAACTAGGTCAGAGAATTCCACAGTATTATTCTTTATACTTCTGCAGTTAACAATAATGACGGACAGTTGATCATAAGAAACAGAGCAATGCCTTGGAGCAACACAGTTTGGTTGCTATTGCGCAAGTTCCCGAATTGACCCAGTAGTGTCATCGTACACACAGGTTTTTCCCTGCATTGTTAATCTGTCGAGTTTAACAGTGTATTTGAATTCGTGCTCCTTTGCATAGGCAATTAGCTTACTCCTCGCTTGGCGGATAGTTTTAGAATAATCTTCACTTACAGAAAAACCAGTGTCCTTAAATTTTGAAGCGGCAGACAAAAGGCGCTGCTTGTCCCTGAAGTGACTAAATTTTACTATGATCGGCCTTTTCTTTTCGCTCGATTCTGTTCCAATTCTATGGGCTCTTTCTATTGCAGCGGGGGTAATGGTTATGCCCAGGTATTTTTCGCAGATACCGAGAACTTTCGTCTCCGATTCATCCCACGTTTCTTTAGCAGTGTCAGGGATACCATAAAAAAGTAAATTGTTCCTGCGCGAACGGTTCTCCAGTTCTTCTTGGTTAACTAGTGCATTACGCATTGCAACTGCTAATTCATTTCTCTGGGACACTAATTCTTTCATCTCAACTGTTGGTATCGGAGGCGAGGATTCTATGAGACCATCAACTTTCGAGGTGAGTTGCTGGATTTTATCCTCCATCACATCCTGCTGTGTTTTCACGGACTGAAGTTCCTTAAGAATACTTTCGTTTTGTTCTAGTATTTTTGTTAAGCAGCCCAATGCTTCAACAAACTCCTGAGCCAACGTTTCAGATCGAGGACCGGGGTTTTCTTCCACATCGCCGGATAGGCAGGAGCCGGGTGGTCGGGGCCCCTAGTCCAGGGCTCCGCTGGCGGCAGATGACTTGCGGACTACCTGGATAATCCAGGCTTGTTGGTCCAGGTTCTTGCTGGCCAGGGCTTCAGGGCTTCCTCCCGCCGCTCGAGTGTCGGGTACGGTACTATTAACTTTTTGTCTGGTTTCTCCTGGCATTCCCAAGATGTACGGTAGAGCGTGGGGCTTGCTCCGCACCCAGGACAGGAACTTGGGTATTGTGTGGGTCTGATCTTGTGTAAAATGTGAACACTTGGATATGTGTTTGTTTGTATTCTCCGCCAGTCAATGGTATCCGAGGGGGACAGTTGTTTGTGTGGTGGTGAGAAATGTCTTCTTTCTAACCTGAGGTGGTCTAGCCTGCCACCATACGGTCCTAGGAGGTGGGTGGGGTAGGGATGGCGATCCGCTCCGTTTGTAAGATCTCGGCCTAGATCATTCGCTGCCTCGCTTCCGGCTAGGCCTTCGTGACCAGGTGTACATGTTATTCTGTGTGAGTGTGAGAGTGCACTCAATAGTGTGCCCGCTCTTCTGTGAGGTTTTCTAGCAAGGTAGTCCCTACAGGCTTGTTGGGTTCGTCACTATGTGCGATGACTTCCCCCGTTGGTCTTGAGTCTTCATGGTAATGGCTATGGCTATGGCCAGTGATTCTGCTTCTGCAGGGCCTTTGGCATAGAATGCAGCCCTCATGATTGACCTCCAGAACCGTCTCCCTGAGCTCCTCGATGGTGGTGTGTCCTCTGAGTGCCCAAAGACGTTCTGTTGATGTCATTGATGGGATATTTAGGGCAGTTTTATGGGCTACCCTTATGATGGTATCTTCTATCAACGAATATGATCTCTTGATACGGAAGTCCGTAGGTAATCCTGCTTATGACTAGAGCTTGGACTAGGCGGAGGGTGTCTGCCTCCTTCATCTCTTTCCGATGCCAGTTTACCCTTCTAATCATTCTTGATATTTGGTTGACCGTAGCCTTGAGAGTTTTGACTGTATAGTCCGCTCTGAGATTTCTTTGTGATCAAACTTTGCGCTACTGGTCATTTTGCCAGCAGAATAATGAACAGAACAGCGTTAGCATCTACGATAAGTTTTGTGATTATATTCTGACAAAGACGAAGCTGGCAGTGGCGCGCATAGAGTTTCTTACTATTACCTAGAGGGAAAGCTGGCGACCCCTCTATGGGAGTTTACATGGAGACCCTCGAGACCACTTCAGCCACCATGGGCGCTCAAAGCATCATAAGGCGGTGAGCTACCGACTGCAGAACTACAACTTTTGGCCAAAAAATAATAAAAAAATAAAGCTGTTTGATAACTACGAATGTCCTAACATTCAATATCTTGTCTTATGATTGCAACAAACGAGCAGAAAAGCATTTAAGTGCAAAGTTTGCCCAATATAAGAGATGACTAGCTTTCCTATTGGCCAAGTGATGAACACTAAAAAAACTAATATTTCGTAATTAACAGGCGCACTTTTAAAAGTAAATATGTTTAAAAAAATGCTGTTCCTTAGATACTTTAAAAGGTTTTTTAATGGCATTTTAGAAGAGTAAAACCTTTTATTGGCGTCGTGTGTCGTCGCGTTTTCACTACTATGGCTTTTGCACACTGCGTTCGCGCGAAAGTCGTCTGCGCACACACGGACAGCGTTTTTGAAATGAAACATCTTAGTAGTGCCACTCTGTGTTCCCGAAAAAATACGACTGTCCCGCAACAAGTAGCTCACCACCCTATGATGCTTTGAGCGTCCATGGTGGCTGAAGGGCAGCGCCGCCAGCTTTCCCTCTAGGTAATAGTAAGAAACTCTATGGTGGCGCGGGACGGAGCGCTCGCGCTAGGCCAGCGGCCATTAAATCATCTCTTGTTCATCGTTCATCGCGCCTCATCATTCGGCTGGCCGCCACGTAACGATATTAACATACAACTCGAAAAAAATAAATTGCTGGACATGCCTTGAAGTTCGTGTTACAGCGCATTGGCAGCGAAAGCTGCTTATATCCCAACGTAAACGCCGAAGAAACTTAATTCGCCTTGACACGGCTGTTGAAACGTACGACGAGCGACCGCCACCCTCCCCGGGTGTACTTAGCAGTGCCGCCACCAGAGGCGCAGCCGTCGTTCTGCCCGCGCCTATATCGGTGCCGCTCACAGAAACGCGGAGGTAATCTCCGTACACATCAGCGGGCAGGTAGCGAATGTATGCCCCATATGCCTGGTAGGTATACATTCGGGACTGCAAAATAATATATCCTAGATCGAGGACAGCTGAAAAAGTGAAAGGAGGTAGTAAAGTTTAAAAAGTTGCAATAAAATTAGAGCAAGAACTAGAAAAATACGCCGAAAGTATCAAGCATAAAGAGAGGACTGCTAGCCTCTTTGGCTCCTGTCATCATTAGCACTCATTTTTTTTAATGCGCAGATATTTCCTTCGACGTAACAGAGTTACAGAAACGGCATTCAAGGTGAGCAAGTGTTTTGGCGCTAACGACACAACCTGCTGAGAGTGCTAATCTATTGTAAAACAGGTACCGTGCAGCTCCAGAGGTCACACCCTGGAAACGTGGAGCTGACTGTATTATATACCGCATGCACGCTACTATAGCTTGCTGTTCGCTTCCAAAGCGACACCAGATAATTATTTTTCGTCTACATGAAGGCATCAAGATAGCGAATTGCGTTTAAAGTTGTCGCAGTTAGGATGGTTCTTAGAAGAGGGTAGATTGCCTCGGGCGCAGTACAGTGTGTCATTAATCTTTGTTATCCGTCTTTTTGTTTATTGTGCTGCACTTTTCGCATTTTTTTCCTGGCCAGTCTATACGTTTGCACACTAGAACCCGTTTAATCATGAACATGCAGTCATAGCTTGATTTACTTTGCAACGCGAATCCACTTAAATCAGTAGGCGTATACGGTTTCAGACATATAAGAGCTCGTAAAACATGAATTATGTTTGTAATGCTGTTAGCTCCAAAACTAGGAGCTGTAGTAGAGTTGGCGTACAAACCAAGAAATTAAGAGAAAGAATGTTAAAACAACGAAATGCTCAGTAAAATATAGCATTCATATATAGCAGCATACTTATTCATATAGCAGCATACTTATTCATACAACATGAAACTGGGGCTAATAGTTGACGCTATAATCGAGAAACAGAACATGACTAAGTTCAAACACAGAACTAAAAGAAAGAAGAGCGGCAGAGGGAACATAATTGAGAGAAAAATAATTGTTAGTTAAAACCAGCAAGTATATGAAATGAAAGAAGAAAAAATCCATGTGAAAGCACAGTTTCGAATCGAACACAGAAGAGGCAGTAAAATGTTTTCGTAGAGATACGAGTAGCTTATTCTCATGTATAGATTAGCGCTTGCCAAGCAATAGCCTTGCGCTAACATAGACAGTCCCATATCGTAGTGAGCATGTCGGAAATCGTTACAAGATACTACCGAAGAAACAAAATTGAACGCGTAAAAACTGCGGAAACGCGGTATTCGCACATGAACCCCAGGGAGCTCGTTCAGCTACGCTGACAAATCGCTACACGCGGTTTCCACACCCGTGACGCACCCATGCATCCACGGTACACGGCTGAAAGTGCCCCGAGCATGCCGCTTTATCATCGCCTGAGCTCAGTGCACACGGAATTTGTAGGTGGGTACTGGCTCACTCCGTACCGCCTCCCGAATCGCGTTCCGCATGCCGAACTTTGCGGGGGGCTAACACAGGTTGTCGTTGTGTTCTGAACAATTAATCGGAGCTAATGAGTCGTAACTGCACAGTGAACTTGATGCCCACGATCCCAGCACGTGGTTCACATAGGGAGGCGGAGGCGCAATTTACGACGTCGAATCGATCGTTCGATTAAACTGGAAGAAAGCTCATCGTAGGAGAAGAATCGCCGCACTAGTGGTGGATACTGTAATGTACCGCGGAAATGAAGGCAGGGATCTTTTTGATGAGCAGCGGCACTGGCACCTACAGTGAGAGAGTGGGATAGAGGGAGAGAGAGAAGAGAGGAAGGTTGGGAGAGAGTCAATGGGGTTTCATAAAAAATGTGTTTGAAGCGGAATATGGCGCCAGTGTCTGCGGAAGCAACCAATACAGCAGCTGAATCAGCGTAGGAAAGGCACAAAGCGCATATATCTTTGTAGAGTTGGCCTCGAACATACTTGTGGCTAGGTGACTGCTTCGGCACTATCTCTTGCAAGCCATCCCTCTTTTCTTCCGATCATTTCGATGTCGCTAAACTTCTAGTAGCACCTGGCAGCTCATTGTCGACGTTGTTCTAACAACGCTAACAATGAGCTCCATCAGTAGATTCTAAAGAAACCGCGTGCTCCCGTAAATGATCATGAATGCACATACCAGTTTGTCCAATACAAAAACGACCACCGTCGAGCGAAAACATAACTTCTGTCAAGCACGAAACGTGTGTAGATTTCGGAGTGCTTCTTAATACACACAATTTGTTTTGAAATCCGCTTTCCCAGTAAGGTGCACAGTTTTTACACGGTGTAAAAACGATAATAGTAAAACCGTACCTACCCGAAATCTTTTCACGATTATGAGAAATGTTGCGAGGGTAATGAAGAACTTCAACGTTTCTCTGGCTACTCGGTTATTGAGAAAGGTGTTTTCTTTCTGGCTTGTTATTCCCCGCAGCCGGGTGACAGTATTCGTGCGCCTTCCGCTGCCATACCGGAAAAAGAAGTGCTCATTGCCACGTGACAACTGTTAGTCTGTTTTTTTTTCAGAGATTTCTTCCAAGTGGACGTTGTCATGCATGTGCTTCTGGAAAAGTTTTTTTTTGCTTTTTAACTTCATTTTCGTTTTAACCCTCTCGCCATGGCTCCTTTGCTATGCACACCAGCGCTTGATGTACGTATAAAAGCTCCGGCGGTGTTTCAGCAAATGTTCAGTTACCACTTTGTTGCCTTTTTTTCCACCGTCCTTTTGTTATTTGCTATTTTTGGGTCCATTGCCCTTTACGAAATAAGGGGCAAGTGTGTGGGTCAAAGAGCACAAGAATGCGCACGAGAAAAAATTATCGTCCGCGTCCTTGCGTTGTTTTACCTCGCTCAAAATGAACCAGCCAGTCTGCTTTGGTGTTCTGCCATAGAGCTTATTCATTCGATATGTTAATTGTATGTGTTCGGGGTGAATGCATGGTTTTCGAGCGCTCTTTTTAGGTTTCACTGTTTTATCGCAAAATAAGAAGTACGAATTTTCAAAAACTTAATCATAAAGGTATTGTAGGCTCGCGCATTGGCTATGGTTTCATGAGCGGTCATTATTGTCCTTATATCGACACAGTTCTGGTTCAGACTTACTTTTGATTTGATTAGTGAGCACGGACAGTAAAAAACCTCTGGATAATCACTGGAAAATGTAATTATAAACATCTTCACAGCTGTGTAACCGTGCAGTCTCGTGTCAGCGGCCATGTTCCTTCAAAGCCGATGGCGAACACATCATTGGACGTACGTGACAGACATTGATATTAAAACCTGTTTCCTTTAAACTACATTGCAAACACTATGGTTGCAGGCGCTGATTGGACTTAAGAAAAAACCAGCCAAAAAGACGGGGACAAAGGAGAGACGAGGCACACACAACGACTGTGTCCCTCCAGTCGTTGTGTGTGCCTCGTCTCTCCTTTGTCCTTGTCTTTTTGGCTGGTTTTTTCTTAAGTATGTACCAACTAACCCAGATTTCAACTCTCCTGCAAGGCTGATTGGAGATTTCAAAGGGCTTTAAATCATCTAGGAGTCCTTTTGAGGCGGGAACAGTGACTTTGCGTTTCAATATATAGGGCTGCGTTGCCGGGACGTTGCTGTGAAGGCATGCCACTCTGCCATATTTTCAAGGTACTCTGCTCTTCTGTCAGGAATAGGTGTTATGTTTTTGTAGTAGACGGGGTGTAGATATCGAGAGAAAATCATTGCTACATGCCGCGCATCCCTAGTGTGAGTGTGAGGTAGTGCGCTAAAGCTCTTGCATTATAATCGGGCGTGAAGTTCGTTCACCCGTGAAAAATTACTGTAACTTCTGGACTAGGCCCCGCACCCGTTGTTTAGTCAATGGGCCCAGATTTTTGTTGGAAAACAGTTGTTACTAGACTGTATGCACTCGGTATATAGTCTGCAGAAGCCGCGTGTACAGTCCGCGTAGAAAAAAAAATGCATACCCTCGCTTTTTGCGTTAGATACTTTACGAACGCAAAACCATGCCTTATTTCACTCATTATCAGTTGCCACTACAAAAATTGTCATTCCCGTCATGTTTAAATCTCAGAACCCGTCATGATTACAGTCATAAAAACTGTTGGAGTATAAAAAGGTCTGTCCTTTCTAAATCGACAAACAGCCGTGTTCGCTCTCTTCTGTGATGTAATTTCTTGGGGGAAAAAAAAGCGCAAGAACAGGGACACAAGAAAAGAAGACGACGGGACAGGCGCTGACTAGCAACTGAAGGTTTATTGCACGGAACACAAAAAAAATATACTCTACAAACAACCAGGAGCACGCATGATCGACGCCAACAGCACTGATAAGATGTCACAATCACCCATGATGTTCGAGAAACGATATCTCACAGTCATGAACGAGGAGGGAAGGGGTGCTTACGCATGTGTCGCGGTTTTTCTGAATATGAAATGCTTCGCTAATTTCCCTAGTTAATCTACCTTTGTGATTGTACAAGACCTTTGTGTCGTTAAAAAATGGAACACATTGTTGGGCAGCAGGCGCGGAGGTGTCTCTACCACATTCTTTGTAGTGCAAGGCTAGGTTCGAGGAATGGGCCCCTTTCAAAGAGTTGTGTTCACGCAGGCGGGAATTTAGGCATCTTCCCGTCTGGCCGATATAGTTCTTGCCGCACGTGAAGGGAACCCTGTACACCACACCCTTGGCATAAGGGACGAACTTGAAATCATTTTTTACTTCACACTTTTTTGTTTTGTGTCTTTTTTGTTTTCGTTCTCTGCTTTCCCTATCAACCCTGGTGCAAATTTTTCCCAGCTTATTAGGTGCTGAAGAAAGCACATCTACCCGATATCTGCGGCCTACCTGCTTTAAACGATGGGACAACTGGTGAACGTAGGGCACGACAGCAAATTTCTTTTTAACCTGACCTGAAGGCTCCGGTGTCTCGTGCCTACAAGAGGACTTGATTTTTGTAAGTATTTTATTGCATTCCAGTATTATAGCATCATCCGGAAAGCCTGCCGACCTCAGCCTCTGAACTTGTTGACTAAAACTCGGACTGATAGCATGCACACATGACTTGTTAATCGCAGAACCTAAACAAGAGACGGCTATACCACATTTGACTATCTTAGAATGGCCAGAACGGTAACTGAGCAAGGGTTTCACGGACCTCTGAAAGAAAGACCAGCACACATGGTCTAGCTTTAAAACCAATCTAATATCAAGGAATTGTAGCTCATTCTTTTGCGGTGTTTCAAAGGTGAATTTTAAGCCTTGTCCGCAATCATCAGAAACCTTTAAAATGCTGTCTATCTGTCCCTGGAAGTCACCGTTCTCAACAAGAACAAGGTAATCATCTACATATATGAAGACGCGTTTTGTTCGCGAGCCCAAATTACTTTCAATGGCCTTATCGACATAACAAAGAGAAATATTACTCAGTACCGGAGCCACTTTTGACCCAATACATACCCCCGATTTGTGAGTAAACAGTCTGCCTTGCCATTCAACAACAGTAGCTTTTAGATAAAATGACAACAGCTCCAAAAGGCTCCCACCGAGATTCCGCATTTTGAAATGAATTCTTCCTCATCGTTAGCATCTATTATACATTTGCTGACACGCTGCAGAAGGGTATCGTGCGGAAGAAAGTGAAATGGTCTTTCTTTCAGAGGTCCGTGAAACCCTTCCTCAGTTACCGTTTTGGCCATTCTAAGATAGTCAAATGTGGTATAGCCGTCTCTTGTTTAGGTTCTGCGATTAACAAGTCATGTGTGCATGCTATCAGTCAGAGTTCTAGTCAACAAGTTCAGAGGCTGAGGTCAGCAGGCTTTCCGGATGATGCTATAATACTGGCATGCAATAAAATACTTAAAAAAATCAAGTCCTCTTGTAGGCACGAGACACCGGAGCCTTCAGGTCAGGTTAAAAGGAAATTTGCGAGACACCGGAGCCTTCAGGTCAGGTTAAAAGGAAATTTGCGAGACACCGGAGCCTTCAGGTCATGTTAAAAGGAAATTTGCTGTCGTGCCCTACGTTCACCAGTTGTCCCACCGTTTAAAGCAGGTAGGCCGCAGATATGGGGTAGATGTGCTTTTTTCAGCACCTAATAAGCTGGGCAAAATTTGCGCCAGGGTTTATAGGTAAAGCAGAGAAGAAAAACAAAAAGACAAAAACAAAAACGAAAAGAAAAAAAAAAGAGTGTGAAGTAAATCATGATTTAAAGTTCATCCCTTGTGCCAAGGGTGTGGTGTACAGGGTTCCCTTCACGTGCGGCAAGAACTATATCGGCCAGACGGGAAGATGCCTAAATTCCCGCCTGCGTGAACACAACTCTTTGAAAGGGGCCCATTCCTCGAACCTAGCCTTGCACTACAAAGAATGTGGTAGAGACACCTCCGCGCCTGCTGCCCAACAATGTGTTCCATTTTTTAACGACACAAAGGTCTTGTACAATCACAAAGGTAGATTAACTAGGGAAATTAGCGAAGCATTTCATATTCAGAAAAACCGCGACACATGCGTAAGCACCCCTTCCCTCCTCGTTCATGACTGAGATATCGTTTCTTGAACATCATGGCTGATTGTGTCATCTTATCAGTGTTGTTGGCGTCGATCATGCGTGCTCCTTGTTGTTTGTAGAGTATATTTTTTTTGTGTTCCGTGCAATAAACCTTCAGTTGCTAGTCAGCGCCTGTCCCGTCGTCGTCTTTTCTTGTGTCCCTGTTCTCGCGCTGTTTTTTTTCCAAGATGTACCAACTCGCTCAATTCGCCGTTTTATTGATGTAATTTCCTTCCTCGAAAGCATACTTCCTTACCAATGACTCCATTATCTTGCGGCAAGCGAGGCAAAACAAGCCAGCAGCGCATTACTTTGGCCTATAGTGATATCAGCACGATTACACGCGGGCGTTATGAAGTCAGTACCTGATGATCAGCTACTTGCTTTATGTTTATTAAAGGGACAAGACGAGCAATATTTTTTGAAATCAGGATAGCAGCTAGTGCCTGTGATATCGGTTATCAGTTCAAGCACGTGCCTATGACGTAGGACCGTCTCGGCACATGCTATAAAAGCAGAGGCGTCGTGGAATAAAACACATTCGTTCCTGCCCTCGTTCGTGCGTCGTGTCTTCTCTTGGCCACGATAGAACAGTGCCAGTAACGGGGTGCGAAAACAATGAACGGAAATGTAAGCATAGCACTGGTATGACTGCGAAAATTTTCGCGGTATTTCGAAGTACATCGACAATTAAAAAAAAAAAAAAAGCTTACACTTATAGCCAGCACCTATAGGTAGTCCACACAGAGTAAAATGTTAACCTTTAAACATGCATAGTCCGCTGACTGTATCGCTGAAAATACGGCGCATTTGTTGTGATATTCTGGTCAGAAACGCAGTCCTTCACTCGGCAACTAAATCGCCACAGATGTTTAGGGAGTGGAATTTTTGTGGAAAAGTGCACTGGAGAAGACTCGATTGTGACCAATACTACAACGCCTGGAATGCTTAATCTTTCGATAGGATGAGTCACCCTGTCTGTCCCCACACGCCATGATAAAAAGTAATGAGAATTATGTCCAAGTTACGGTCCTTCGAAACATCTCGTTTACAAGATTTGATCCCATTTCCGTAGCTATTGAGCTCGAGCAGCAGAGGCGGCCGACATAAGAAGTGGAGCACGTGAGGCATGCATGAACAAAAGGAAAAAACAACGGGTTCTGACATGCCTACAGCCAAACAATACAGCGCAGTGTCAAAATTAGGAAATGACCTTGTAAAATGTTGTATTGTCCCCAACAAGAAAATTCAGCAGCAACATTTCTACTGTAGATAGCTGCATCCTTTTTTTAAACGTACCCTGGAGTCGTATTACATAAAAATACAACCATTAATATAAATGGAAGGCGCGGAATGGCTCTACCGTGATTGCATGCGTAGTGTCGATGCCTGAGGCATAATACCTATGACATGCGAACTGCATGAGGATCGAGAACTTTTCTTGAAGTCAGCGTTCCTTGAATGGGTGCAATTCCCGTGCAAGCCCTTTGCTGAACTCACTCGTCCTTTTACGGTGGGACAAGCACTGGTCGCAACGCAATATCTTGTAAAGTGTCTCGCGCAGAGCTGAGCCTGCAGCGTCGAGACAACCAATCTCAGTTCTCTTCAAAAAAAAATCTCGCCTTTGTATACCAGAAAACTGTATGTGAGGCCGTGTATTTGAATTTCCCAGAAAAGAGTTTTTTCAAGTGCAGTAAGAAGCGTTGCAACCCTTAACGGTCTCTTTCTCTGAGTCGCTGTGCCGTCCTTCAAGTCAAAAGGTCGGCTCTTTGAGAATTCTGCACAAGAGAGTCCCTCCTTCGACCATCCACGCTCGCGGACACCGTAACGTGAACAGCTTCAGCGCTGCATCGCTCCATTGAGACACACGAAACCACGACAGGATTGCGTGGTGTGAAAAAGTGGGCGGCTCTAAGAACTGCGTGAGGGTCATTAGGCGGGAAAGTTGAACGGCGTCTTGGTCACCGCGCTGAATTCTCTTGACGCGTTCTCTCACGCGGCGCGCATAACGGTAGCCGCTCGCATACATGAAGAGGTGAGCTTCTGGCGCCAAATTAATGAGGCGCCGCAAAGCGCTGCCTCGCCGTGCGTGCCTGCTTGCGGGTGCGTGTATTACGTACGGATGCGCGCGGCAGGCCCTCCCTGAGCCCCTGACTAATTTCGCGCAGTTCAGGAGCCCTACTGATGCTGGAGCCGCGAGGGAGCGTCGTCGCTGCCAAGTTCGCACGGCTCTTGACCGCTACATTCACTACGGTCTGCCCCCCCCCCCCCCCCCCCCCCCCCTTTAAAAAATGCAAGGAGGGGAAAACGCACGTGCATGCAAAGAGGAGCCGTGTGTAGCAATCCAGGCAGTCACGCTTCGAGCCTATGTATATGTTTTTTTTTATTAACAGAGGCTTGCTCGCTGCGATGAAGACGCCGAGCGGATGCCAATGGGCCGTCACCAGCACGCCACGCGGTTCGTTCTCGCGCGGCATGCGTGCATGGAGGAGCACTCTTTTCTATATATGTTTCGCTGAAAATGAGCCACGCGTCCGCAGAACGTTTTATGGCGGCATTTGTTGTGAAATGAATTACACGGAAGGTGCAAACGGCTGGTCTGTTTTTCCTACACAGTTCTTTAGCTCACCTTTCTTGCCTCCGCCTCCCCCTCCCCCTCCCCTCCCTCCACTCAAAGAAAAACAAGTTGAATGACCGAGAAGAATACAAGAGTACGGAGAGCGAAACGCTCATTTTCACAGAAGGAAGTGCTGTTGACGAAGTCTTAAATGGTCTGACCGCTTGTGGGAAGCGTGTGAATGGCTCTGGCTTGGTGGTAGTTTAGTATAAAGAAGAAATTCGAATGGTGCATGTAAAATACGTAAAAGAAATAAAATACCTAGGAAGGAAAACTTCGAAGGAATCAAAACATAGCGTTGTGCATTAAAAAAGAATTGCTCGGCATCACGGTTTTCTTTAGTGGAAACCACAACTACTTTTCTTCATTTTAACGCAGCGAAGGAAGATGAGGACACGAGGGAAGGGACGATACAAAAGCTGTGTTTCAGTTGAAAATTTTTGGGGAGAACAGGATGAATTATATACAGAAGAACTTAAATAAGCAAATGAGCAAAGACCTTAAAAACAAGCAACTAGCACAGGCCAGAGAAGTTACAAATGATGAAGAAAGTCCAGCTCAACTTTTTCCAACGTGATGGAAGTATAACCAACGAATATTACACAACTGTTCGCAGCCTGGAAGATATTTGTTGATTTACGAATATTTTTTGTCGATCTGCCTCATAGCAGTGGAAGTACAGTGCAAAACCATGAGAACAGCAGTGACTTAATAAATGCAAGTTTCACAAGTACACGTATTTTAGATACTGTAAATGTCTCTCGAACTTACCTTCACCCAGCGTCCTGTTTGGTCAATGTACATTTTCCAATAGGCCAATTTTCCAATGTACAATTTTCCAATTTTCCAATAGGCCTGAAAAGCATTGGTCGAAAAGCTGGCGTGAATGTAGTGAAGACGGCTCCTAATAAACTCTAAAGTCTGTGCAGACGAGTCAATTCCGACCCGACCAAAAAGAAGCAGGGATGCACGGCAAAGCATCGAACCCCCTTTGTGGAGTGTACTGAAGGCCTTGTTTATTCGTTGCCAGTGACATGTGGTAAACAATACATAGGGCAGACTGGCAGGTGCATGAACGAAAGGCTACTAGAACACAAAACTAATTTCGAGCAAGCTTACAGGAACCTGGGAATTCATTGCAGAGATTGCCCTTCAACAAGTTGTGCACCTGATTTCCAAAAATGTAGAGCTTTGGCTAATCACAAAGACCAGTTAGTCCGTGAAATAATCGAGGCAGCTTCGATAGCAAGTCTGCGCGACGATTGTGTCAGCACGCCGTCTGTTGCTTTGACAAAGAAAGAATTTGACATGTTAAAAATGTGATTATAAATCTGTGATTATTTGTCGTATGTTGTAATTTTTTGGACACTTGAACGATATGGTTGTGACGAATATGTTTTTGAGGGGGTGAAGAAGGTATAAGAAGCAGTGTTTCTTCGAAATAAAAATCAGTTGTAAGTCAGCGCTTGTCTCTTGTCCCGGTGTTTTGCGCTGTTCCGTCACAAATGAATAACCAACATGCCCAAGCTAGTGTCCTGTCCAATAGACAGAGCAGCTTGGTAAACAATATTCATTCGATACTGAGTGAAAGAGGTGGCAAGATCGATAATATGATGCTTTTTTTTCCCGTCCATCCCAGCCGCAATCACTCCTTTGGATGGCCGCAAATACGTTACCTAGCTTGTTTTTAGATGACAAGGAAACAACGACTCTTTGCTTGCAGCCGACCTTCTTAAGACGATGAGCTGCAAAATGCAAGTCCTTGAATGAAGGCGACTTTTGCCCTTATTCGATGCGCAGGCGGTGTCTTCGAGCTTTCTACTGACACCTGTTCTTATTTTCTGAAGGGAGCGTTCAGTGGCACGGACAAGAAAATTGACAGCGAATTCGGTAGGCGCAGCCATCCAACCTGTGCGTGAAAATTAGCGAAAGTAGAACGCATGTAGGAACTTGCGCAGGACACTGCGCAAGGCAATGACGACGCATCTAAACCCTTGACAACAATGTCGAAGTGTGCTGGACCTAAATTCAGAAAGGGTATGACGAACCTCAAGGCGTAATCCAGCACTCATGCTTTTCATGAATGGATGGTTGGTTTGGTTTGGTTTGTGGGGTTTAAGGTCCCAAAGCGACTCTGTCTATGAGAGACGCCGTAGCGAAGGGCTCCGGAAATTTTGACCACCTGGGGTTGTTTAACGTCCACTGACATAGCACATTACACCGGCCTCTACAATTTCACCTCCATCGTTTCTCATGAATGATGTAGTGTTAGATTCGAGAACCGGAGGCAGTCATCGTTGTAGGCTGAAGCGTGAGGCTAAGGAAATAGGAAGAAGTCAAGAGCGACAGCTCTATTTGAAGGCTTTTACGACCTTGATAGTGGACTTTGTGCATTTCCCCTCCTCCGACAAAACCGGGTAGGTCCGCCTTCAAGACTCCGCCCCCATGAGTATACAGATTACCGAGCCCAACTGAACCACCTGACCACAAGCGGTATTCAGTGGGAGCTAGCGACAGCGTCCCGGACTATATGTGCGTCTTATGAAACACATCTAAGCACATAACATACTTTATGGTCAACACGAAAACGCAGCTGTTTTAGGTTACCACATAGGACGTCAGCAGGAGGTGCTGTTTACCGTGGCGAAAGTCCCTCTTGCTACTATCTTTGTAGAAGTGCCATGGCAAAGCAAATCTCCGCAGGCGTAGCCGCGAAACTGTGTTTCAAGTGTAAAATAAGTAATATATAAACTTATGAGGAACGAATTTTCTGCCAGTTTAGCTAGAGTTTGTCGAGGCGTTCTACTTTTGGGAAGCATCTAGTCTCGGCATGCAGCTAATGCAGCACCAGGGAAACAGCATGCAAAAAGCTGGTGCGTAGACGCCTTTAGCAATGGCATACAGACGCACAAACATGTGGCGCTCCGTCCGTAAGCGCAGTGCCCCGACTAACACGCACGGCACCTACACCGCCAATGTGATGCATAACATCTCGGAATGCTTCACCTGTGCTCCACTGATGACCCGCGATCCCCCTCCGGGCACCCTTACAACGTCAGAAAAGGGCCCTTGTTCTCCCTTCAGTCCGCTCTCCTAGCACTGGAGCTGACACTACAAGCCTCAGCAGTGCATCACCACCGACGTTGAAATTTCTTGCTAGGTACTGGCGCAAAGCTACTACCTGAAATCTACCTCGTGCTCATGACCCTTCTGTGGCAGAGGACGATTGGTTGGTTGTGCTGCAGTGCTTGACGAACCCCTATTAAAGTGGCTCGAGGTTGGTGTCAGATCCAATTGGCCTACCGCTGTCATACGGCCACGCACGGGAGCTGACCTGTCGTTCATGAGAATGGTGATTTAAGAACTTTTCTCGTGCGGAGATTCCAGGTTAGTCTAGCGTGCGCTTGACACCGCGGCAACTCCTCTGACTGGGGAGGTCGTTCCGCACTGATGCATGCTCGGGTCGCATCATTCTCGCTCGACTCAACTACAGCGGTGCAGGCTGCACGGACCGCCAGCCCTCGGCCTCGATTTCCAAAGTCGATCGTAGCACGCTCCTTCTCCACGCCATGCGTCCGTCAGCATAGGGCGCATATTTCGGCACTCAGGAACTTCTCACGTTCAGGGGTACTTTCGACGGAACCGTACCCTCCTTGAACGCCGGCGCTGACGACCTGATTCGTTCTTGTGGTGACAGCCGCGGACGTAGCTGCTATCACACGTTTTTCGCTGTAAATCCATCCGGCACTGCAGGTGTTTCCTCCAGCTGCTCGCCACGCGCTTCTGCCGATATGAATGCTCCTACACAGGGCTCAAAGCTGTCCGTTGCAGCACAAAGTGCCGTGTGAGCCGCGGTCACCTTAACGCGTTTTGGTGCTCCCAACTCTGAAAGCACATACGCCTAATCTGTCTTTATTTGTTCTTCGCAGGCACCAAACAGTTCAACTTTTGAATCCGTAAGTATTCTTGTATTTCCCGAAATGTCCTCTCAGCTCAAATTTGAATGCCCCATGAGTTTGACTTCCCCACAGCCAAGTGAGGCCGCGTCAAGCCCATGAAGCTGACGCAATAGCCATTTTTCACTCTCCAATTTAGCCCCTTCTGTAAATGCGATTGCACTCTCTCATTGTGCCTCAGTCTTCGCTGGATCTGTCTGGGCCGGTCCGAGCTGTGGACACTCCTGGACTAGATGATCTGGAAATCTACGCGCGAAGCTGCATATGCGTGCTCGTCTGCATTTTTCCTTTGGACTAGTTCTCAGCGCTTCGACACCTACCACCTTTCTTTCAACCACGATCTCAGAGGCACCACTCGCTGCTTCCAGTCTGCGGTCTACCTTTTCCGTTCTCTCGCCTTCCTTGAAACACTCTACAATGTCTGTCCCTTTCTTTGAGCGCATCATCGTTTGTTCTGCAGAGGCCACCGCTTCCCTGACCCTTCTCTCTTAAAGCGATTTTGATCTGGCCAGTTCGGCTCGTTCCAATACCACTTCTGCTTCTAAAATCATTAGTTTCATTAGTAAAATCACCTTGTTAAGTTACATGAGTTGCTCCCTCAACACCATAGTCTTATCAATGCACGACAACCTCGACTCTCCGCTCGCGCATGCTTCCTCGGCGCTTACATCCAGCTCCATCTGCCTATCTCGGACCTTTCGGTCCCCCCCCCCCTCCACCCCCCCCCCCCCCCCCCCCCCCCCCCACCTCCCCGCTGCGGCTCAATGAACTATATGCCGCTCAATTCTCATAGTGCTCCGCGGAAGAAGGATCAATGAGACACCAACCTGTTTAATGTCGCGCTCCAGGAGATGGTTTGGCCCGCTGATCAGCGTCTGAGATTCTGGTTGCTCAGTCCTTATCCTTTGTTGTCATGCCATCGAACTCGACCGTCCGGTTCCGATCGGACAACCCTGTGTTGTATGGCTACCGGAACTCTGCTTTACAGGCCTACCGGTACCCCAGCATGGCAGAATGGACCTCCTTCTTCAGCAGCTCGCTGACTTAAGCTTCCCTTGTCTTGCTGGTTATGTGGTTCCTGTCTTGAACCTCCTCGACGCTGACGCCTGGTTCATTCCGCAGCTCTTTTTACACTAAAAAAATTTACACTAAACATATTAAAACGGAACGGAAGAACAAGAAGGAAACAATTTATAGATGGTTGCCGGGCAGAAAGACCTGACGGAAAGACCCAACTGGGAATCCATTGGGTTTATCCTGCGCTGGTTTCGTGAGGTCTTTCTGCGAAGCATTCATATGCAAATACTTTTCTCCTTGTTGTTCTTCCGTTCCGTTTTATTTTTTTTAAGTGTAAATAAACAGCTTAAATGACCCGAAGTTGTCTTGCAGTTATGTGATCGACCAAGTTCGAACCTGGAAGACGTTCTGTATCCTTCTACGCTCAGCAACATTTCTCCCCTATGAACAACACCTGAGAGAGAGGAGAGAAAGCACACAACTGTACATTTTCCGGCTTTCCTGGGTAACATTCTCATGTGCGGTCAGGTGGACACGGGAAATTTGAATACTTGGGTAACGGCATGGTAAGCTATTAAGGACCACGGTGCTAAAGACCCGAAAGAAGGTCCTGTATGCAGCTACAGTTGTAAAGACGTGATTCGGCTAACAAGGACGAACAGTACACGCATAAATGCCTTGAGTCAGAGGATGAAGAGATGAAGATCAGGACGTCAGTGGCTCCTGGAAATTAATGAAAAATATAGCATGGCCACAAACGAACCGAGGAGCCATTTTCTGGCCAACACTGGCCACATGCTTTAGGCCCGGATAGAGAGTGTTCTCATAGGATCTGCAGCTCACCTTTGGACTTTTAGACTACAACATACTTCACCAGTAACAGCTGTGTCACACGGTTTCACGCCAGTGGAAATGATCGCTCTACCACCCACGTTGCCCGCACGCGCGTACCCAGTGGCAGGCCTGCCTGAATCACATGTTATCATGGACCTTATTCTCGTTAGTGCCGCCCGGGAAACATTGTCATGGGTCATAGTTTTAGTTCAAGACACGCTACGACCGCTACGCCATTTGCGCAAAACAAGATCTTCTGCAGAGCTATTGTTGAAGAGGTCGAGTACTTTACGTCCTTTCCCGGGCCGAAGAAGGCTCAGCAGTAGCTTCAGCGCCTCCTCCACATCTCCCACGTGGCGCACTCCCCGGACCGTACACAGACCACATGGCCCAAGCTCATCATGATGTCCTTGATCAGCATGCTCCTTGCGAAGACGCGGATCTTTCACTGGTCAAAGGGGACTAATGGGTACTCCGCGATCTGTGCTCCACTTCTCTTACAATTCGTTGTGCCTCTCAGGCATTGCGAAGTGTCTTTTGGGCATCGACCTCTATGAAACGAACCAAAAGCTGCGTACTATATATACCGTATTTGTGTAAGGAAAAATGGGATGGCAGGCACGCAGCCAGCGAATGCTCGTGTTGGTGCGCGCTATGACACGGTCTACTGTTAGACCAAACGTTTTCCTGACAATCCGGTCAATTCGGATTGTAAATGTCAATACAGAGAAAAAATTCGTAAAGAAAGAAAGGGTGATGAGTGTGATATGTCAGCGAGATAGAATTCACATCACTGGGGTGAGAAGAATCGAGCCGACTTCCTTCTTTAATCATTACCTAAGTAATAAAACGAGGGCATTCCTAGAGAATTCGAACCCCTTCTTTCATGTTCTCAGCCTTGCCATCTCACTCCAATAAAGTGCCAGATACATTTCGCCGGTTGTCTTGCGCGCGACCGGCGGTCGCATTCATCGAAGCAAATGCTGATGTGAAAAAAAAAAGAACCGACAGATGGGATGGAAATAAGAGAACAAAAGAAGGAGTGAGAGCATATATCTACACGGACAGACAGGGTCGCTTGGAACAGGTTGTGTACCCTGGCCGCATGCGCTAGCGGGAATGAAAGAGCAACGACACACGACAGTTCTACATGGAGCACAACATAGTGAACTCGGAGAGCGACAGTTGTTCCCTGCTGCTTGTGCTAGCAGAAATGAGAGAGCAACGACACGCGACAGCTGCACATGGAGCACACCGTGAACTCAGGAGAGCGCCAGTTGTTCTCTGGCCGCAACTTTTGTCCCAGCCGCAGCTTCGTCGTTTTAGCGCAGCGAAATTGAAACCTGTTGAGTGGGAGCTCCACTACCGCAGCGAACGGCGCTAGCGTCGATCTTGCGCCGCAAGGGGGATCACGTGACTCATTTTGCTGTGGGAGCACAGGGTGCTGAAATGATGTTTGTTTGTTTATTGGGGTTTAACGTCCCAAAGCGACTGAGGCTATGAGAGACGCCGTAGTGGAGGGCTCCGGGAATTTCGACCACCTGGGGTTCTTTAACATGCACTGACATCGCACAGCACACGGGCCTCTAGAATTTCGACTTCAAGAAATTCAGCCGCCGCGGCCGGGATCGAACCCACGTCTTCCGGGTCAGCAGCCGAGCGCCGTAACCCCTGAGCCACCGCGGCGGGGCGGTGTTGAAATGAATATCAGTGTTTTTAAAACACCGATGGCGTTATTCTGTTTATTTTTTTTTGTATTAGTGTGTTCCGGCGTTCGACGTAGTGGTCATATGTCGTCGTAGTAACAGCGATACGTTATTTGTGCTTATGTCACTGGGTTGTACAGTCTAACGTGATTTGCAGGTAATCAGTTCCGGCTTAACCTGCTCAAACTAAACTCCTCTAACAGTTTTTTTTTGTAAAGAACGCTGAAATGAATGCACAAGTTTAGTTAGCCGAAGGATTTCGCTATCCCGCACCGTGATGTTTGTGCGGACTAAGTTTGAGCCGGAACTAATATGATAGCCTTAAAGTTGTTTTAGACAGTACGCGACCAATATTTAACCATTCCCCTTTGACTATTGGCGAAGCAGCTTGAGTGTTGTCCCTAACAGCTGCAGCACATGACCTGAATGACTGCTGCGAAATGTTATGGTGTCTTCGACTGGCCGCCTAGATCCTCTGACCGAGAGCGCGTAGATCGGTAGCAAACTTTGAATCGGAGTCGAAGGAGGCACTGCCCATCCGAATAGGCCAGGCGCTTTCAGAGCGGTCACGTGAATGAAGTAGACCCTGAGAGCCTTTTGGCTGGGACCGACAGATAGCAACGTTCGGCACATTTTATTTACCCATCACCCCTTTTCGTCAAAGCACATCTATACTCCAACCCCAGAGCACTCGCTCACAAAGAGAGGTCTGGTCGGTACAGCAACGTGACACTCGAGCTTGATCAGTGTGGTCACCACCAAAAATATTCCCTAGCTGACATCCACTATCAACCACGAAAATGGTGTTCACCACTTTCGCCGTGCACACACAGGTCTTCTGCGCTGCACGCACTAATAAACACCAACGTCGCATTTGCACAGCACAAACGTAGCCGCAAAGATGTATCTTCCAAAATGCAGGTGCAATATACCGTACAATGCGCTTCGTGCTCAGACTTTCTGTACTTGCAAGCGCCACTGGTGCGTTCATCGACGTTACCGCGTTGGTCACTGCTGCCGCGCAACGCGAAGAGACGTTCCGAGGCTCGACATACTGGTCAATTTCGTTGGATTGAAGCTAGTGCGGAACTTCAGCAGGACCGGCGCCTGCGCCTTCGTGTAGCGGCGGCGTGCCGTCCATGCAAAAGAGTGGTAAGTACTCACGTGACCCAGAGCGCCCGGTCGCATTGACTTCTTTTTTGAAGCGTGTGAGAGCGCTGTGCGCTGGAGGCCGGCGCTCCGAAAGAACCAGTCGATTACAAAAAGTGCGCCTGGTATCGACCAGCCGAATTGGAGGACTCGTGTCGGGGCACTCTAGAGCGGTCTAAAGCGACCAGTCGAAGACACCATCTGTCGCGGCACTGTTCTAGCGGCGGATAAACTCACCGCGTTATTCTGGGACAACTCGTTCACTCGGTGTGGTGGGGCTTTGTTGCTAAGAAAGCCCATGTAATGGCTCAGATGAACAATAAACCGGACCACAAAGCCATGAACGCATTGCAAAGCAGGAGAATAATACACGTGATCACACTTCCAGCATGACGGCGGCGCTGCCGAGAGATGGCGCCACTTTATGACCTCGCACACTATACAGGGTCTGTTCTGAAAGTAGTAGGACTGGTTTTCTCGTGGGCGAACGGGCGGACGAGAGGTGGTCTGCGCGTGCAGGATCGTTGAAGGGGGATGTTGGGAATGCTGGGGAAAATCGGAAGTAGCCTCTAAGCCGTTGAAGAGAGGAGGTCGCTTGTACTGTGAACCCCTGTCGAAACGTCTCGTCACGCAGAATCGTCGAGCGTTTACTGGATCAGCGATACGCGATCAAATTTTCAGTAAATCTTGATAAAACGGGCAAAGAGACTCCCAACATGATTCAGGAAGCCTACGGTGACGCTTGCATGGGTAGATCAGGTGTTTTTTGAATGGAACAAGCTTTTCCGAGAAGGTAAGGAAAGAGTGGAGGAAGACGACCGCTCCAGACGCCCTTCGACCAGCAAGACCAACGAAAATGTGTAGCGAGTGAAACATTTACTTAACAGTGATCATAGAATGAGTATCAGAATGATTGCTGATGACTTCAGCATTTCTCAAACCCAAGTTTTTGAGATCGTGACAGAAAACTTAACCATGAGGAAAGCGTGCGCGAAGTTGGTGCCGGGAGTGTTGTCAGAGGAGGAAAAGGCCAACCGGTAGGATCTTCATCATGTGAATGAGGACCCCGATTTTTTGCCCAGCACAAGGCGGCAACGCTGCCTCAGCCCCCCTACAGCCTCGACTTGGGCCCGCCAGACTTTTTTCTATTCCCGAGAATAAAATCGACGCTCGAGGGGAAACATCACGGATCGGTAGAGGTGGTTCAACAGGCCGTGACGAGGGAGCTAAACAGCATTCCGGTCCAGGCGTTCCTGGAGGCGTACGAAAACTGTAAAACTCATTGGCAGCAGCATGTAGGTGCGGATGGTGCTACCTTGAAAAATTGTAATCGTTTGTACTATTCTCTTGAATAAATTTTGTTTTAAAAAATGAGTCCTACTACTTTCAGAGCAGACCATATATTACAGGATGTATGCAACACAGTTTTAGCGGGTCTGTTGAAATTTATAATGTGACGGTGCGCAGCGCAGCGGCGCGTACGCACTGATGCCCTTCCCGTGACAAGTGCTCTTGGCGCACCGTATAACATGCGAAGCGAAACAGCCCAGACTGTGCGAAGTATACAACAGATAGGCCTATGTCTAAACTACTTAGTTTGACCGACAACAGGTTAAAATATCAGCCAAAACCGACCATTGTAACTTTTGGCGTGATTCGTGTAGGTACAAGGACAAATACAATTTGATTCACAAGCAAGTAAGTTATTGAAAATATCCCAACCGTCTCTACGTGGAACAATTCTTAACAATGAAATAGTTGCCGTCTGTTCCTTTCAGCTCTTGTACTTAGAAGAAGTCTTTGTGTTCGAGAAAACGCTGCCTGCAGCTATGTCCATAGCTGCAAGGAGCAGTAAGGTCGCCTCAACATCGCGACATGGCAAGGGCATGCGTGCTTTCTGACTGGTGTGAGCTGCTGGTTTTGTTGCGTTCATCAGAAATTATCGTTTATTGACGGGTTCTATACGTGCACGAAGGGTGGAAGTTGCTGCGCTGGTGGTCATAGCCCGCAGTTCCGCATGAAAAAAGGAGTACCGGAAAGCCACTCGTTTACGCAGCATGCAGAGACTCTCCTGCCATTTCCGTGTGAACATATATCACTCAGGGTGGCTATGTGGCGATGTGCGCAAGCGTGCAGACAAGAAGGGTGCAGGAAGGAAAATTATAGCGTTGCCGCCGGCGAAGGAAAAATGCAAGTTTCATAACAAAAGCTGTCAGGAACCGGTTCTGTGCTGTGTGAAGACTGACTCTGAGAAAGGCGACTCACAGAGAAGCAGGCGACTGGACACCTGAAGAGACGAAGAAGGCGCACGTCCATCGTTTCTTCAGAGCGTGTCGTCCTTTCGTGCTTCAGTCTTCGTGCAGCAAAAGAAAGAGATTTGCGTAGTAATCCTGTAGCTGACCGGGATTTATGAGGAGGCAAAAGAAGGCATGGTTTAAAATTGCATTAAACTGTCGCGTGCCAGACCGCGCACCGACGGACAGCGAAGGGGCTGCTTGGACACGCTCCGCGAACCGCATGCTTTGCGCGGCCAAGCAAATAATTCAAGAAGCGAGGTTTTGACATGATTCAAGGGTTTACCCATGATTAACTGAACATTCTTGTGAGACGTCTTCTAGAAAAGGCCAGTCAACCGTCGAGAAAACGTTGTTCCCCACTGCTGGTCGCGGGATCGAATGCCATGCATGCGGCGCGTTGAGCGTACCCAAGAAGGCGCTTCGCCGGCCGTCAGTGCGTGGTCTGGCACGCTACAAGCCTTTTGGGCTGTTTTGTTGCTCATACCATACTTGCAAAGGTGGCTATACAGTATTAGTTTTACTTGGAATCAAAATAACGACTAGGAATGCTGCAATATAGTATAATTTCCATATCCATAGGAAAATAAATAAAATCATAAAAGGAGGGCGATGAACTTGCTTTTTAAATTTTTTTTTGCCACGCTGAGACTGCGATACTAAACAAAAACAAAAATGGTCGAAGGCATGCGAAGTCTCTCGGCACCTCGCGTCAAAATATACCGGATAGCACTTGAAACTACCAAGAGTATTGTAAGCTCGTATGTAATATTTCACAGAGAAAAGTTGCAAGCACAAACTGCTTACTATAGAGACTGCCTATCTGAGCCTTTAATCCAATATGTTGGTTTATTGCAAACTACTGCACACGTACAGGGGTGGTCCGGATAGTCTTGCTCACGTCATTGGCAATATTTGCCCACAGTATAACGCATCACAAGGAGCATTACAGTTGCGCTAATATTTTCTCTACGGTCACAGTCTTTTACACGACTCTGAACGCCCGCTGTAATACACCGCTCGTTTCACCTAAGATGTTTTGCATTAAAAAAAATATTTTTGAGTTAAAAGAGCGCTTTTTTCGGCATAGCATTTTCAGTGGTGTAGCGCATTACAATACAGCTAAGATGCGCAAACTAGATGACTGACTAACTAACATTCAGTAGTTAACTTTTTAACAATTATTGTTAGGCTCCTTATTTATCAATAGGCGTGTAGCCCACTGTGAGTAATGTTCATATCCGTTTTAAGAATTTCGAAAGAAACGGTTCCCCTTGGCGCTGAAGCCCAACAAATTTTGGCTATTATGACGATTTGCGTGCACTGGAGAGTTAGTTTGCGTGAAAACTTTACGAAACTTCATGCACTTTGGCGCAATCTAGCCAAATTTGTTGGGCCGCCGCGGTGGCTCAGTGGTTACGGCGCTCGGCTGCTGACCCGAAAGACGCTGGTTCGATCCCGGCCTCGGCGGTCGAATTTCGATGAAGGCGAAATTCCAGAGGCCCGTGTGCTGTGCGATGTCAGTGCACGTTAAAGAACCCCAGGTGGTCGAAATTGTCGGAGCCCTTCACGGCGGCGTCCGTCATAGCCTGAGTCACTTTGGAACGTTAAACCCCAGTCAACCAGTCAACCAACCATATTTGTTGGGCCACAGCGCTGAGGGTAACCGTTTTTTCGAAATTCTAAAAAAATGATATGGACATTACTTATGGTGGGCTACATGCCTATCTATAGATAGGGAGACTAACAATAATAGTTAAAATGTTAACCACTCAATATTGCCTGGAATCTTTGAACTGCTTGTTCGTTTACGCTCAAAGCCGCCGGCACGAGGCATTATCACTTTGTAACGCCAGTTGAGACCATATTTACCTCGATTGATCACGGCGACGCGCAGCTAATTCCACATTTTTCCAGATCGTTGTAGGTTTTTTATGTCGAAGGTTCCTAGCCACCTATATGTTGAGCGCGGCCAAGAACTGCAAGCATTCTGTTCCACGATCGTCGAGCGCGCTTGTGGCTATAGCCGCCACTGAGTCATTCAGTTCTTTGTGGGCCCGAGTTAACTCAATAGACAGCTTCTTGTGGAAGCCCCTTGAAAGCCCTTTTCGCTGTTTTCCTGACCGCCAGACTGCCGTCACCACTACTTGACAATGCTAGCTCACCAGCCTACTAGTTTGCAAGTCTTAGCTGTACTGTGATGCACTACATCGCTGACAACGCTATGTTGAAAAAAGAGCTCTTATAACTCAAAGAGCTTGTTTAAAAAAAAAATGCAGAACCGCTTAGGTGAAATACCCGGTATACCACGGGTAGGCCCCGTATTGCGCTTAGTTCTAGATCAGTTGTATCAATAGGGAGACAGACAATGTCAACCACGGTATAATGCCAACATATGTAGGGAGCATGATGCGCGCACCCCGTTCATAACAGCGACACCAGAAAACTTTAGCTCGGTGAGCAATAAAAATCCAAATGCGCTGAAGCCACCTCTAGCATCTTGAGTTTGGTGACAGCAAAACAGCTGCAGATGGCTCTGAGCTCATAGAACCATTACATCAGTCGGTTCTTAACTGTTTCCTCGTCGCATCAGTTCGAATCGTTGCATTTGAACGATGCCGCGAAACGGCCCGTTCGGCGTGATTCGGGCTGTTCCTGGACACTAACCACATCCAGTGTGTGGCAGAAAAAATGTACGTCGGTTTCGGATACGTTTTTTTTTTTTAGGGGGGGGGGGGGGGGGGTTAAATGGAGGAGTATTTATAGACTCTCCGCGAAACCTCTCAGCAAGGAGCAATCACGGCGAGCATGGCATCCACGGTGGCGCCCTCGTCCCGCATCGATCCTGCTCAGCAAAGGCGGCGTTCTCGCCTGTCAGCAAAAGCGTCCCTTGACTCTGGATATGCAAGCGACAGTTGCGCGCGAAAAGATGACGTTCATTCGTCTGATTTCAGCTCGAACAGAGATGTCCGCTCCGCCCTGCACGGGCTATCGACAGAAGTGTCCGTCAATAACTTTCGTTTTAGCCACCGCCGAGGAGATTCGCTCCTTTCCGAGCCCCTCTTAAGGTTCCGAGGAAGTTTTTGAACGATTCCGTGCCACCAGCAGCGTAGTGGATCAAGTTTTCTTTATGACAGCCCGAGTTCGATCTTGGCACTGCACTGCGGAGTAGCCGAAGACTGTTCGCGCTAGCGGTTGAAAACTGATAATAACCAGTCACAAAAGACAAGGGACAAGAGGAGGAGCGTTCACGCCACAACGACAGTCGCTGTGGCGTGAACGCTCCTTCTCTTGTCCCCTGTCTTTTGTGACTGTTTTTTTTTTTTTTCAATTTACAATGTACCAAGTGGCCCGCATTTCAACCATTAGCGATTGAATTTTTTTTTATTGATGAGGAAGTATAGCATGAAGAGTTCTGTAAAATGCTAGTTTCTGACAAAGCAACACATAAACCGTATGTTCTCGACTCTATATTCTCACATTTTCTGGCTTATTATACTAGTCATGTATTTGTGATTTTTTTTACTCTTTAGCGTCTTTAAAGTTTTGTTTTCTTCGCCAACAATACATACGCAATTTTTGTTTGTTTATTTATGAAGACAGCTTCATTTCTACACTATGAGTTGTTGCAATAAAGCGAAATATTTAGTGTTTTGAACAATTTTTCGACACTCACCAGCATGGAACTGTCTGTTTTGCCACAGTAAGGAAAGGGTTGAATCCAGCAACTGCAGCCTGGTAATAAATATATCGAGGTTTTGTAAATTGTGGAGATTTGACGCCCCGAAATGACTCATGGGCAATCAACTCCGTAGTGGAGGGGTAGGTATTAACTTAGGCCACCTGGGGTTGTTCAACGTGCGCTAGAACCGCAAAGCACAGGAGCGCTCTTCATGTGGCCTTTATGTGCCCTCAACAGGCCATGCACTTTCTTACCGGCTGCAGCGGAGGACATCCTCTACGACAGCTGAGCTTCACGGCATTAAGGAAGCTGTTTCTTACATCCTGCGCCGAACCGCCGACCGTTGGGTTATCTTCACCGATTCGAAAGCATCTCTCCAGATCCTGGCCAACCTGCTGAAGAAAACGAATCACCAGCCAGTTTCCCTGGACATCGGATATCTACATCATTTAGCTATTGCCGCAGGCCACTGCATAACATTTCAGTGGGTACCTGCTCACTGTGGCATTCAGGCTAATGAAAAAGCAGATGAAGCGGCCCGTAAGGGCCATCAACATCGGAGATACATTAGAACTTTTTTTACGAAATCTGATGCGTCCCAGGTGGCCAAAAGTTTTGCTTCCGAAGAAATGTATCGGCTTTGGAGTTTGCCGACATATCAGTACCAATTTCTTCACTCAGTCGACCCACATCTTAGATCAAGACTCTCACCCAGAATTCCTCGACATCTGGAAACACTTTATCATCGACTTCGTCTTAATGCTGCATATACAAACGGCTTACGATACCGTTTTAGACAAATGGACAGTCCGCACTGTGACAACTGTGCCGCGATAGAAACTGTGGAGCATATCTTGCTTGAGTGCCCTGCATATGCTAACGAGCGTGCGTACTATGAACATTGCATGCAGAAGCTCTGCTCAGTGCCCCTTACAATGGACAAAGTTTTAGGTCCCTTAGCCTGCCTTAGGCAACAGAGACTTGCAATGACTTTTCTATTCACATATTTAAAAGACATTGGACATCTCGATAAGCTTTAAATTCACTTGCACGTCACCTTCATGCATTCTTCATGCAGTGAACTTCGTCAGCCCATTTGACGGACTATGCACTCCATCACTCCATAGGTTACATCAATACTCGCCATTGCATCCTTAGTACCCATTTCATGGCCGCATTTTATCTTCGTTTTTTTTTACCTCTTCCACTCTGCTCTCCTTCTGTCTTTATCTCCCAAATTCCCCTCCCTACGCAGAGTAGCATGCCAGCGATTTTTAAAACGCCGGCTAAATTCTCTGCTCTTCATTAAAGAGTCTCTCTCTCTCTCTTTTCATATTTCACCGCTATACAAATAAAGCTACCGCGGTCAGGATCGAACCCTCGACCTTGTGGTCAGCAGCCGAACGCAAAAGCAACTGAGCCACCATGGCGGGTACCAGGTATTGTGATATGAAGTTTGTAGCTTTCTGCTCTTCGTGGAAATGTGTGCATGGGCAGTAGGTGGAATGTATACCTTAGTGCTGTATACTTATTTTAAAATACTTTTGATCGTAACGTGTGGGCTTCCCCAGAGCGCCCCATAGGTACTTTTATATAGAATTAAAAGAATGCGGCAATGAAACTGATGTGCTCTACAATCACGAAATTGAAAGGCTGTGGTAAGGCATTAAACATTTAGGCTCCTTTTGTGCATGTAGGTATGTGTCACCAATTAGTCTTTTTTTATTGCTTTTGAACTAGTAAACCCAACCTATATATTTATAAAAGACAAAAAAAGGGGTGCGGTTAGATGACTCAACAGTGCAAAAACATCTCAGGCACAATCTAGTCTTCATTCTTCCGCTTCAAAACCTTACGTTATTCAAGAAGAGCTCGCATGAAATGTTGGACAGGAAGACGCCGCGGCCACTGGCAAGAGATATTCCATAATCTGGGCGCCGATACCATGCCATTAGTAGGCGGTCCACTATGCCTTATCTTGCATGCCACGTATTATTAAAGCTTTAAGATTTTCCTTCGCAAGTATGTGTAAAAAAGAAATTAACACGATTGCAAGCCATCTGCAAGCCATCCCACATTGCAAACTTTTCAATAACTTGAAATCTGACTCTGACGCGTGTTCATGTTTTACGAATATGCGACTTATCGTTTTTTGGCAAAATGTTGCTGAAGAATAACGCAACATTATGTTAAGGCTCATTGCGGAAGGGAAACATTAATACCGAAATGGAGGGTCTGAAAACTGGAAGGCAGTCGTCTTAATATTTCGGTCCTATGATGGCGCAGTGAAGCATTATTTCTTAGCACGGGAAAAACCGCCGAGGCGTTGGATGCAGAACATTAGAACTAATGTGCATCGAGTAACTTAAAAGTAGTGCGGCGTTGCATCAAAAGAGCGGTCCTCAGGCGCACGCAGCTGCGGTGAATTCTGAACGTTCGAGAAATCAAGTTGATTTCAGCACTCGCGAAAAGAAAAAAAGTCGTGATCGCATTAAAGTCGCGGACACGTACGCCACCCACTTTAATTTGATTTATCTTTCCACTCATTTCATAAGGCGCAAAATACGCAATACCTGCCAGTCGGACGAAGATCATGCAAATACTAGCTTAATAGCATCCCTTGGAATAAGCCGGTGCTATTCATGCGCAGACTGCGCAAGCGTAACAGTGCAGCGCGTCGCCATGAACGTGTAAGCTGCACTTCACTGCAAGTTGCCGTTAGCACGCTGGTCACGGATCCAGCCTGGCTCGAAAAGCGCATCAAAAGTACTGTAGTTTTAGTCTCCCCAAACAACATCCCACGGTCGCAAATACGGGCAGAGCGCTCTTTCGCGACCCGCTTCCGGTGTCAATTCGAGTGGTGCGGATTCGTGCCCCTTCGCCGCGTATAGCTCCGTTTTCGCCATCGGCTGGGCAAACGAGATTGCCCGGTCACTTTCGCCCCTTCTCGCTCTCATTTCCCTGACCTCCGTTTGCCTTGCGCGCTATATCAGCGCAGCCTGTCTTGCTTTACGTGCAACTGATACCAAAAGAACAGAAGGACGAAGGCTGAAGAGCCGACGTCGGGTAAGCGGGATGCAGAGGGAGGAGGGGGAATGGTTTTTCGTATGCGTTTGCAGGGAAGGTCGCGCTTCCGTCCGAGGGCAGGGCGCAGTGCTCGAGCAAGGAGGGTCATGATCATGCGGTCCACGCAACACACGAGCGGGCGCGATGGCCGCGGGCGAGTTCCCAGGACCTTTGACGCCGTCGCGTAGGCCAGCATTCCCGGGGCGGGCGAAGGAAGGAAGTGGTGGAGACGGGAGCGCCTTTGCTCTCGAGCGGAGACCTCATTAAGAAAAACTCCACCTCGGCGACGTGCCGCTCGCCGCCTACCAGTTTTTTTTTTTTCTTGCTCCTGCGCGGTGAGGAGTGACCGACCGAAGTGGCTCCCGCCGGACGGACGCACCCACGTCATCGCGGCTTGGGCACGATAAAGCGTGCCTCTTATACTCTCGCTTTTATCTATCGTGTTGCCGGATGACGCGCGTAATGGGATCCCCGTGCGTAGGATTTCTTAATGGGCACCCGCACTGCCGGGGCCCAGTGGGCACCATTGAAGAAAAGCTGGACACAGCCTACTACGCTACCGTTGGGAATTCTATGCGTGCAGTGAGGTGAATTTCCGGCCAATCCACACTTGTGATGCTATGCATCGCTTTAGTTAACCAGAGCGAAGCCATTCGTTTCTAGTCAACGTGACTTCATGGATCACATCTAGTACTACTGCGTTACATCAGAGTCCTTAGAGGGTAACGTAAAAGCCTTAATACGCCTAGTGAGCCGCCATGATATGATAGTACGATAACAATGAGTCTTCACGTGCCGAAGCAGAAGGAGCAGTTAACGGAGGGGTCCGGGTTAATTTCGACCACCTGGTGTTTTTCCACGTGCATGAAAATCTCAGTGCATGGGCGTCATCGCACTCCGCTCCATCGAAATGCAGTCGATGGTGCCGGGGATGAACCCATTGACCTCGTGCTCAGCAGCTGAAGTACACAGCCACTGATCTACAGCAGAGAGTATCGCATAAAAACACACCCCGCCATTGCCGCAGTAATTATTAGCGCCACTGCATAGCTGTGCATTTGATATTGGACATTTTCATTGGCCAACCTTTTCAGCTTGAAACAAACTAGAGGGAACAGCGTAAAAGACGTTAGCGCAGAAGTAGTTAGCTACTTTAGTATTTTATTTCCCAAACTAGAAATTACTGCAGGGCCACAGATTGGTAAAAGCAGTGGTGGACAGTTTACACAGAATACATTTAGGTTCAACAGAAAAGCAAAGAAAGGGTGCAAGTGCTAAACAAAAAAAAAATAATACATACTTTCAAATCAGCACCAGGTGATTTACACGAAACTAAATTATAAATACACAAAATAAGCATCAATTTCTGGAGCCATGCACGGTGACATTTTATGCAAAAGAGAGAGAGAGACAGAGAGAAAAGTTTTTAAAATAGAGTATTTCGAAGGAGCTGGGTGGTCACGACCCCAGGAACATTCTCACACATGAATGCTGGCAGGAACAGCATGCCAGTCAGCAACAACTTCCGAAAAAAACAACAACGAGTATTTAGAAAGATTTGTGCGGGTAAAAACGCTCAGGTGATGCTTTTTAGCAAAATAATCAGTCGATATTTTTTTATTTTTCACAAATGATTTGTAGCTTAAGGAGAGGTGACTTGGCTGACCTCACTTCTTACCCCTTTCTCTTTTGGTCCGTTTATACTGAAAGTAGCAAAGTATTGTAGTGGTGTAATCAGGCCTACTTCAGACAGCGGGATACGTGTTGCCATATGTTCTTTAGGGCAGTCGATGCTAAATGAGCGAAGTGCAATAGTGTTTGCCGTTGCCGATGACATTTTACCCTGTCAGCAACTCGGCTTCTTGATATGCGTTCGGTCTTGGTGTCTTAAGAATAAATTATCGCAGCAGTTCATACAATTACCCCCCTCCGCCCCCCCCCCCCCCCCGCCCCCCGCCAAAAAAAAAAAAAGAAAGAATGCAATGCGATTGGAATGGAATCGGGTGGGCTTCTATCAAATTGCAAGCTGCAACGAAACGTCGACGTAATGCGTCGACGACAAGCAAACTCGGCCAACTTCATCGCCGTGCAGCGAGAGGGTCAGAACGTTTGCGGTATGGAGCTCAACCGATGCGCAAACACATGAACAGTAGAAAAGAACTTTAATGCAAGCCTAAACATTACGTGTAAACAATGCATCCAGGGACAGTAACGCTTTCGCATTCCGACACGTAAGCAGTCTTAAGTGTCTCTGTGGAGCTTTCCTCTCCAGCAGCTATTTTAACGCGCGAGCGTTAGTACCCCCACGTCGGAAAAAATTGCCCGGCGCCGGCGTTGGAATCGGTGTGGCGGCGCCGCGCTGGAGCGGCCGGTTGCTCCGGCCGCTCCGGCAACTTAGGTGGGCCACCTAGATCGCGTGACTTTTTGACGTCATCACAACCTGCCCATCGGATTGTGAGAAAACTGAACAACGTGGCAGGTGGCAGTTAAAGAGTCCTCGCGAGAGGTTGCTCGACTCCTCGAGAGAGGTTGCTCGGGAAGAGCAACCTAGGTCTCACAAGCCCCACCGATGGCATCAGGGCAGCACGTAATCGCTGCGCCACTGCGCCAGGAGTGGTATGAGGACTCCCAGGGATCTATGAATGTATGACCAACTCCGCACGTATGGGCATTAACCCACTAACGCTATCGCATCATATCCTTCAGGTAGAGCTTAAGTTTGGTTGGTTCGTTTATTGGGGTTTAAAGCCTGTTTCACATGCAAGCGAATATGGTAGCGAATTATGCCGCCGCGACGGAAAAACCTGTTTTGGGTCGTCGCTGCGACGAGCGGCGAGGTTTCAACAAGTTGGAAATTTTCGCAGCGACGCGCCGCTCAATCGCTCAGTCGCTTGCATGTGAACCGGCCTTAAAGTCCCAAAGCAACTCAGGCTATGAGGGACGCCATAGTGGAGGGCTCCGGAAATTTCGACCACCTGGAGTTCTTTAACGTGCACTGACATCGCACAGCACACGGGCCTCTATAATTTCGCCTTCATCGAAATTCGGCTTAAGTGTCTCCTCCAGATCTTGATTGACTCTGCTCGTGTTTCCGTTGTTTTGTTCGCGGTTCATTTGACGCTGATGTTACAATTTATCCAGGGTTGTTGTAGTGCCAGTGTCGTTTTGACTGGCAGCTTGAGAGTCGTTTGATTTGGAGATACTCAGAACTCAGAGCTCGCTACACAGCCGTGGCTTATACGCACGAATGCTGCCAAAAGCAGACCCTTGGTTCGGTACTGCCGGCGTCACGGACAAATTGGATCAGAATGCCTTCGGAAGCAGCGAGCAGTTATCTGATTGCAAAGCACCACTAGCATGTTCAGAAAATGCAAAGGGCGCTATGTTTTAAAACGAAGTATCTTTAGGTAGCACAGCTTCTGGAGCCGGATTTTTAGAGTCTGTTCATATTCAAGAGGTCTGAACAACCTTGAAGTGTGATCGTCTTCGTGCCGTGCGTGCGTACGCTTGCTGCGAAATACATACAACGTAATTAAAGCAAGCTATTTCTGTCCACCCGACTCTGTGTTCGACGCCCCGTTCATGCACTGCAGTATAAAAAGGCCTCATCATATTAGGCTCACCTACCGCGGTTTCGGGCTCCGCGCCATACATTTATGCTCCCGAATGTTCTATCTTGTTTCTTCACTTCTGGTAATATGATACTGCGTGAGCTGCTTAGCGTATGGCTTATAAAGAGGGTCTCAGGAGCGTATAACCATGGCTGAGCAAAGCCATGGCCCCGTTAGCATTATGTGAAGGTCTTGGTATACTAGTGCTTTGCATTTTTTACCCTCGTCGTTGGAGCTGTCTTTGACGTTTCACGCCATTCATTGCCACATCCACACGCCGCGAATCTACTGCACGAAAACGTTGTCAGTTGTGCCCTGCTTTGTGCACTCTGCCACATGCGCCGTCTTAGCAGCCATGAATGGCACCGTGTTGTCCCGTTCCTCTAAGAGGCCCTTTCTTTGCACGTAATGGTGGGGGGCTGACTGCATGCCGTGAACTTGCCCGTCTGTGCCTCAAGCCCCTCACTGAATCTTGTATTCGTTGCCTGTTCTTGAGGGAAAAGGAAACAAAGAAGGTTGCCCTGGCATGCTGGGCATGGCTATGTTCAGTATACTCGTCCTTAGAAATACCTGTACCTTCACTCCAGCTTGTAGCAAGAAGTCTTTTACCTGGTTGAACCCTGAATCCTTAAGGATTATTAGGGAGTATTTTAGCAGTGCAGACGCATAAAAAATTCAGGGGCACTTTGAATGTCTAAAGTGCGTAGAGGCGAAAGCGTTTTCCGAACCACTTTCGCTGCTTCTGTGGCACTGGTGGCGTCACATATAATTGAGTACTAATTACTAAGTGATGACAGATCACTAATGAATGGTTAATTACTGATTAATGCCTGAATACTAATTAACTGCTAATTAATGACGCTTAAGCTTCGCCTTTAGGAGTGGAACGCGACAGCGTGTTGTAGCGCTGCCAGGGAGTCCACGGAACGCCACCACCCGTTCGGCGCGATGCCTTCCCCTTTGAACGCAACGCTTTTTGAGGAAAGGAAATGGCGCAGTAATTCTCTGTCATCTCGGTGGACACCTGAACCGCACCGTAGAGAAAGGGAGGAAGTGGGAGTGAAAGAAGACAGAGAGGGCCCGTAATGAAGGAAATGAAGATTGTATTTGAGGAAAGGAAATTACGCAGTAACTGTCTCACATATCTCGGTGAACACCCGTCAAAATTCAGGGGGGCACTTTTTTTACCTAAAGTATGGTCACTGATGTGTGGTTAAGATGTTAAGCTTCGTCTCTAAGAGTGGAACGCGACAGCATCTTGCAACGCTGCCAGGGTGTCCATAGAACGCCATTGCCCATTCGGTTCTACGCCTCGCTCATCGGTAAATTGGTTTTTGAGGAAAGGAAATGTATCTGTCTCTCATATCTCGGTGGACACCTAAACCTCTCCGGAAGGGAAGGGAGGAGGATGAGAGTGAGCGAAGACACCGTATTCACTACACGCGCCTTTGTTCATTCCAAACCATCGAGCTGGCATGGCGGAGTGGATAGCATACTCGTCTCGCACGCCGAAGACCGGGGTTCGATTCCCGAGCCCGACCAATTTCCTACTCAGTTTTATTTATTTATATGGTCTGACTAGAAAAGTGAATTCGGATAATTGGGTAATTAAGCAATTAACTAAGCTCAGTCTCACTTACTTGGAGCATCACTATACGATTCCTTCAATTGGTTGGATGGTTACTAGGCAAAGTACAATTGGCCCGTTTGAAATTCGCGCACTGTGACGTCACGGCCATTTCGACCAATTGAAAAGCTTGACATTTTCTGTCGACAACTGCTGCTTACAACGATGAGGCATTAAAGGCTTTCGCCTTAAAATCATGTCTTTGTGTTGGTCACGTTGGGAATAGTGGTGCGCAGAACGCCTCTCTATGCGCGTCTCCTGTAAGGTGGTATCATGATGAATCCAGTATACCCCTTATAACCTGAAAAGAAAAAAATAGTCATATATTTTCACAAGTTATCCTTTTGCTGTTTCATGGCACCGTTTTGTGTTGTTTGCGAGAATGCTCTTGCATGTAACTGCAAGTCAGGAAGGCAGTTCACAAGACCAGGTTGCCTGTATATTCTTTATTCATCATTTGTGACGCATGAGTTGGCTGAACCAAATTTTGCTGTTAGAGACCCTCCGTCTGTTGCATTTTTCAACGCTGCTTTCAGTTCCATCAGGATTTCAGTGGCTTTCTGAAGAGTTGAGTCGTCCTTAAAGAACAAAAAAAAAATCATCAAAACGAACTACTTGACCCAGCCTTGACTTCAAAAGCTATATAGGCTTCATAATGCAACAGTGGATAATTCGAGGTACCCGTTTTATCGCATAATTTACTAGCCTCGCTCAGCAGCTCAAATAGCATGCGCTCCACCCATCGGTTGTCATCTTCAGAACGCCGACTTGACCATACAAAGCTAGAAGAGCCATTTTCAGAAAGCTGATCCTTGATCAAACTAAGGTCATTTCTTCTCCTGATAAGGCCACATAATAAAGTTACGTAAAAATTTTAAGCAGGCAAACTAACTTCCTCCCCACTCTACGCAATTGCGCAGACTATTTACGCGGTAGTAAGGCGAGCACAATGGAGATGGAAAATACTCCAAACAGCTACACGACAACCGTACTACGCAAACAGAATGCCCCCCCCTCCCCCCCCCCCCAAACAAAAGAAGTTATAATGAAGCATTTAAAAGTAAATATTGAAAATAGTACTCCTGCTACGGAACTTTTGTATAACCGTATAACCAACAAAACATAGAGTGGGCTGTAAAAAAGAACTAAATATAAAATGACCGGGCAACGGCAAATATATAATGACCGCGTTTTTTAGCCATCGGGATGGGGGACCTTCCTTCTTATTGCCCCCCCCCCCCCCGTTTTCCCCTCAGCGATCTGCTCGTTTCCTTACCTTGCCGAAGCTCATTGGCTAATCTAACCAGGATAGGACAGCAGTTGGCGCTGCACATTAACCTTCCGCCTTGATTTTATTGCGCTGTCCTTCTAGATCCACGCTCCTTGAAAAGACAAATCGTGGACTTTTGGAAGCAGGCCACGCGGAGCGTAATCGCGCGTTTTGAGAAACAGTGAAAGAATATATGAACCGCAATGTAATTTTGTAGAAGCAATATTAAGAATTTCTTCCACGTATCGTACTCGGCGCCTCAGTGGTGCACAAAAAGCGCTGTCGTTCTTTTCTGGATTCTCTGGTTGCACTTCAGAAACTAACGCAGTTCGTTATACAGATCAGGGGTAAGGAGGTACACGAAACCTATTGTGGAGGGGATTTCACTCGAGATTCTGCAGAAGTGGCTTCGCGGCATGCTGCAGCTCGATTGGAGATATAGGCTTGTGCGCTCGCGGAGCGTTATACTTGAAGGTGCACTGAAGAGGAATTTGAACTCGTCTTTTTGCCGCGGGAACTCAATCTGCACATTCCGAGCATTCTTAGAAAATTCGATTTATTGCCCTGTGTGGCTGATTTTCCTAATTAAATCGAATTAACGTCCGGCTCCCGCCTTTTTTTTTTTTTAATTCTCCCTCGTACGGTGGGCGGAGTCGACCAACGCGTGGAGTGCCTTTCAGCCAGTCCCGCGGCGGCTTGCCGCTCTGCCATCGGCGGAGTAATACGTAGTAGTCCGTAGAAGCAAATAGTCCGCGCGTATTTTTATTTTTGCGGGCTTATTTCGCGGCTATATTATCTTCGAATGAAACTATTTATTCACGGAAACCTAAAAAAACAAAATAAAGCGAAAGCAAAGCCTCTACGGAGCTGGCTGCAAGGCACTCCACGCGTTGGTCGACTCCGCCCCCCGTACGAGGGAAAATTAAAAAAAAAAAGCGGGAGCCGGACGTTAATTCGATTTAATTAGGATAATCAGCCACACAGGGCAATAGATCGAAGTTTCTAAGAATGCTAGGAACGTGTAGATCGAGTTCCCGCGGCAAAAAGACGAGTTCAGATTCCTCTTCAGTGCACCTTCAAGTGCCGCTCAACACTAACGCAATCTAACGGTACCAGAATGCGTTAAAGGAAAGAAAGTGGCAGCTCAGGAACAAGCTGAAGGTGGGTCACCATATTTGACAACCATCTTAGAATTTCGATGGCTTTCACGACTGATGCTGTATATCAAGCGGCATTGTCAGTACTTACCTTGGCAAAGCAAAATCGTACCATATACTGGGCGAAGGGCTTTTGGCGGTCGCTAAAGAAGGAACTTCCGGGAAAACTCTTCAGCTTCTGGAAAGTTTGCGCATCGCTGCAGTCACTATCATACTCTTCCTTTTGCTGCGCAAGAACAAAAAAGTGGCAAAGAAAAAACGCGTAGGAAATGCCGTTTTCTTTTCTTTCATAGCGAACACACCGGTTTTATACTCGCACTTTATTTATTCTGCACCTAATTGCATGTCAAGTTTTATTCTGATAGTTCCAGCTCTAACGTTGACTTCTTGGAGACTTGCCGAAACAAATTAAGAAAAGAGCACCTTGGCCCCGTCGTGCCCATTTCGGTATTGTTTCCTTGTGATTTTCGCAGTTTTCATTTGCTGAGGCTATGAGCCGCCTAATAATGTTTTAGGAGACAGTTAGGGAGGTAGATATTCTATTTGAGCTGTTTCTTTCTTCAAGCCAATGCAAGGAAGGGCACATACGACAGTGCACGGGAGAGACGTTGGTTCCGAGCACTCGTTCCTTTACCCCGTACCCTTGACTCTGGTAGAAGAGCCACACGAGAAAAATCCGTCAGGAACGCAGAAAATTTAAGTTTCACGCGACATCATAAAGCTCCCTTTCTGAAGGAAATCCGCCGTTGGCGCTGCCGTCGTAGTAGTTGTGACAGAAAAATTGGCACACAAATTCACATTCAAGCGGCGGATTTCCAAATCAAAACAATAGAACGATGGTGATTAGAAGCTCGCAACAGGACTCAAGCGATACAAAGGATATTTAAGTATATATAGGAAATGAATCGCGCTTAAAAGAAAATTGGAATGGCCGGGAATCGAACCCCTGATACTTGGGTTACTACTCACGAGTCAGACACGCTACCATTAGGACATGCAGACACTTTTTTTTTGTCTTTATTGCCTGTTTTGACAGATTACAACAGATCATAGAGACATCCATACGGCTATATAGGCTACATAGGCGTTATATGCATGTCGTGTGGTATCTGACATAATGATTGTGATCGTGAAAGAGTAAACTGTGTGCGTGTCTACACGGGCAAAAGGAACCGCTGTCGTGTAATACCCTTAATGGCGGAGCTTGAGTGTTGCCTCTCTTCCTCCCACACTCTCTTGTGCCCCTTCCCCCTGTTGAACAGCTCTTCTGCATCGATTATGCGAGCATTGTGGAAAGACGTTATCATCACTGGTAAAATTCTCACCGGGAAGTTGTAAAGGTGATAAAATTACGTCGATATTATGACGACTTCATGGTACAGAATATTTCAGAGCATGCTAAAAATTACAAAAGAGCTGTACGCCCTTATAAGCGACTTTTTGTGCTATTTAGTTGTTGCTTAAGAAAAAAAAAATGCAATGAAATAAAGAAACGAAGCGAGAAACAAAATAGAAGATAAAAACCTTTGTCTGGTGCAGCCAATAGCAGAACTGCAAATGCCTGGGCTCAGTGTCTTCTAACTTCAACTTGGAAGCTTCAAAGACAAATACAGACACGTTATTGAAGACTTCCTTAAATGTTTTGCGAGAAAACACAGTTGAGGTCAATCAATACTCATCGCAAAGCATTTCTTGATGTCACTCGCTTAGAAAGTACCAAGAAACATGTCTAAACCAGCTTCATATTTTCGTATTACGCTGCTGTATACGGTATAATTTCTAGTGAGCTAGCGCCATAAATGGCTAAGTGCTCACCGCAAAGTCCCCCACTTAGTTAACGAGAGGCTTTCGGCGAGGATTGATGCCTTTAAGTTTTTTTCTTAAGAGTGATCTGCGCGTATATTACTGTCCCTCTTCGATTATCCACTTCCAGCTTCCCGCGGGTTACCAGAGCGCGGAGCTAGACATTCGTTTTTTATCGGATTACTTCGCCCACTTCCGGTGGCTGGCCAGAACGCGTTCATTTTTTCTCTGGCAGGGCGGTTTTGGGCTGCGCGCGGGCAGCCAGAGTAGTTGGGGCATTTTTGCGCTGGTTGCGCTAGTGCAGCTAACAGACGACGGAGAGGTGGTATTAAAGCGGGGAGCGCCATTTTTGTATGAACTATCAGGACCGTGGTGCTTCAGCCAACTTTTGTTCGATCTCTAGCGTGACGCAGGAGCTCGTTTCGGCTTCTCCACGGTGCACATCGTCGCTGTCGCCTACAGTGGCGTCTTTTGCGGCAGCTCTCGCTGTTTATTTGCTTATTTTGTGTGGATGTGGGATCGTGCCTCGCCATTCGCAAGGATAAATTCTCGCTTCATTTTGCGCTCACTTCATATTCACAAAGTATTTCGGTTTTCAGGTCTGTGCACCCGATTGATGTGTCATCATGCATGCGGGTCATCATGCATGCAACGCAGTACTTCAGACACCGGCAGTCAGCTGGGAAGACAGAATCGGCGAAGGTGCTATGACGTTTTGCAAACAAACATGTATGACTCGGAGAGCACAAAAACGCCAGAATAACAATGAGTCATCCCGCAGCAACTGATACATATGTGCTCACGAAAAAATGACATTCCTATTGTAAGGGGACTACTTTTAGAGCTTTCAGTAAGACTGCTCTGGGGCTCTGGTGGATTCTCGTCAAGCTTCCGACTCTGCCAAAACTCTGCCAAAAGAGTAGAAATTACATTTTAGATCCTGGCAGAAGGTGGAGCTTTACCGATAAAGCCAGCACTTCACATAGGGATCACCACGTTTTAAAAGCAAGAAACATATAGGTGAAGAAAACACGCTTATTTGCTCCAAACCAAATGAACATGAATGAAGCCATACCTCCACAAGGACAATATATCACTATTTGTGTAAAAACTGAACATTGGCTGCCACAGTTTAGACGAACTACATGGAGTTTTTTACAATTTATTGCAAGACGCAAATGTGTTGCATGTTAGAAGCCACCTGTACAGTAGCTAGAGAACAAAAAGATTAGATGTTTTCAAAATTTTTTGGCATGAATTCAAAATATCACGATATAAAAAAAACCTATTTGTATTTCTGAATATAATGTGATACAATACTGCCCTCTTTTGGGGGGCGTAACTGTTTGCCTTTAGTCCGTTTTCATTTTTTCCCTTTTCATGGGCGCTTTTCGCACGTTCATTTTCCGTCTGTTCTATATTATTATTAACTTGCTGTCATTTTCAAGTGACATTTGTGTGCAGTTACTTGTATTGCTGCATATTTTTATAAGCAACGGGTGGAGTGTGGGGTTAGCATAACACCATCAGGACTCGTCAAACAACTGTTATCTGTGGCAGCAACTATGTGATGAAACGCCAACAAATTGCACTGGATTTCCGAGTAGCGCGTCCACGCCTTCACAAGTTTTGAAGAGATATAGGTTCAGAGGAAGTTGGGTTTCTCAATCTTCAAAGAAGACATGCCAGAACGACCAACCTTGCGGTTGAGAAAGACATTATTCGCGCGAGCCTAAAAACTCTAGACTGACTGTAACCGAGATCTCAGAAGATTTGACTCTGCTATGAGGCTCCACAGTAACTCCATGGACTGTGAGACGTCATGTGCAATGTGCTGAACTAAACGAAAGGAGCCAAGCTCAAACCCAGCCCATCTGTCAAAGGAATTGATTAACCAGGATAATGTAGGTAGAGGAACACCCGGTGTGGATGAATCGAAGTTCTTGTCGTGCGGAAATGATGGGATTCCGTTGTATACGTCGGCCCAAACGGAACTTGTGAACCTCATTGTCAGCTTACCACGTTAAACCGCAGAAGTAGGAATGTAATGGCGCAGGGCTGACTCTACGCTCGTGGAGTTTGCCTCCTTGACTGAATTCAAGGTACCATGAACGAAGACGTTGATCAGGGCATTCATGAAAAAGTTATGCTTCCATAGGCACGGAAGAATCTGGGATTTCAGTATGTGTTTCAAAAGAAATACGACTTGAAGCACTTTTCTACATTAGTTAAATATTGGATGAAGAAGAAGGCGGTGGACCTTATTGAGTGGTCAAGCTATCTTACCGAGATTATTTCAATTTAACATATTTCGATAAGTGGAATGTGCCGTCTGGGCCACAAAAAAGCCAGCAGCGCCTATCAAAAAGTCTAGAAGCTGCTGCAAGAGTGGGTTCCCCACTGACACTGACAGCTTCCTGGACCTAATGGTTTGGCGGTATCAAGCAGTGATCGCCGGAAAAGACTTACGTGTGAAGTATTGATGCATTATGTTATTATGAAAAGGCATTCTTGAAATTGTTGCTTCATTTTGTAATAACTTTATAATCACCGATACCTTCATGCAGCGCAGAAAACAGTCGTTCCATAAATTTGCTTTGCGAACAACTGGTCGCTAATACGATGATAAACATTGGTTGCTATAGTGCAAAAAGTCTTATATTGTCGTCCCACCAAACTCGTGCGCAAATTTTAGTGCGCTAAAAAATGATAAATTAGGAAAACTGAAACCTTATATCTTTTTGTTCGCTACTGTATATGACAGTAATGCGTGATGAATGCTAGCGGGAAAACACAGGAGAGCGCACTGTGGACTACAAGATTCGAAATAACGATATTATTTATAACACACTTTTTGGTGGCCATGGAGTTTGTTTCAATCCGAAATACTTTTTTTCCCCTCCAACCACGCAGTGTCCGCGGCGCGGTCATACTGGACGCGTTTTATTTACTGTTTCTGTTTTCTCTTCATTTAGCAACATTTTCCTATGGTGCAAGTGGTATTTCTTGCGTAGTGCGTGGCCACCATGCTGCTTATCCGTTCTTTTCTGAAAAAAAGGTTTACAGTGACTGGCCAAGCCAAAAAAGTGTGAAAGACGTTTCAGAACTCGTAAGGGACATTGTTTTTTTTTTCCTGTGGCGTTTTAGAGCGAGAGTAATACTTCACAACCAAAGTTGCACAAGCCGGTCCATCGCTGAAGCCCTGACCTTGACCCTGAACAAATAAATGAAATATTGCCAGGACTGGGTGTCGAACCTGCGGTGGCACGAACAGATCAGCTTCTCTGATCTGTTTGTGCCGCCGCAGATCAGAACAGATCAGAACAGATCAGCTTCGCTGACCAGTCCTAGTAAACAGATCAGCTTCGCCGACCAGTCCTAGTAAACAGATCAGCTTCGCTGATCTGTACACTAGAGTTGGCAGAAGGTGGGTCCATCTAGGTGGCGCTTTATTTCTGCTTCGGTCATGTTGGCAAGCGTAGCCGGAATAGTATTTATGGCTACTGCTAGTACTGCTTATATTTGCAACGACAAGAACCACGACTAAAAGAAGATGAACAATGAAAAACTGATGACTGCACAATACTTCTCATTTTGGTGTTAAGGAAATGTGCTGTGTGGTTACCCCACATTTCCACTCATCCGGGTTTGCTTTGCGATTTTGCTCCCTCCATCGCATGTATCAGCGAGCCCTAGCTGAAGAGGTGCTGAAAATAGTCACAGATAGTCAGTGTGCTAGACTACAGCAGCACTTCTTACCTATTCCCGAGAAGTCGCAGACGATGAAGTAGCTTCCTTGCGGCACGGTGGCAGTCACGCCCATAGAGCTGAGAAAACCGCAGAAGTAGTCCCTTTTCTTCTGTAGCAAGCTCGACAGGCCGTTCCAGTATCCTGACGGGTCTGCTGTTCGCTCCATCTCTCTTTCGAGGCCAACAGCTACTGCCTCCTGCCGAAGGTGAAAGGTGAAAAAAGGCAGAGGATGAAGCGAAATGAACCGATGCACTTTGTGATTATAACGGCATAATCTTTAGTCCCTGTCGACTTAGCGTTTTCTGCCCAGAAACGACATCCTGAAGCTGGGTGGTCAGTATCACACAGCAGTGCCGGTCGTGATCAAGTCGCGATAGAAATTGCAGATCTAGTACGTGGTAGGCTTTTCAGCCTTAACACATGCCATAAGTGTACTATATGGCGTATTGTTTGCACACCTCTCCATCCCATTTTGACCTTCAGTCGCTCAACTGTGTGCTCCAAATCATTCCAAATCTTGAGGTGGCCCCGGTTAAAATAAATTTATTTTTGCTGTGTGTTCCGGTCTTGTTGGTTTCCGAACAGAACTGCTGCAAAACATAAACGTTTTGCTGGAGCTGGCACGGGAACGGTTCGTTTTGTCTTACCTGCAGGATAGTGCTGCATGCGTAGACACCGCTATGGTGGACAGGCTGCAGTGCTTTCAGAAGGTGCTGAGGGCCGTAGGCCCAGCCCACCTGTGTAAACATTTCAGGTGTCATTCTTCGATGCTTAAATGTGTGAGGAACCAAACTTACGCAGCTGTATTTTGATGCAAACGAAAGCTGAACTGCTAAAAGTTAGGTTAAGCTGAAGGTATTTTTGTTGGAATGCTGATATTTTATTCTTTTTATAAGTCTGTTACATGTGATATTGTGACGTTAGACTGATTTTGTGTTGTACTGATAAGTTATTTTCTGTATTTTATAACCGTCCGCTAACTATGCTGTTATTTCTTTTGTTGTAATGTCCTATCGAGGTTGCCGTTAGGGTAATCTAAACGCTAGGGTAATGTTCAAATCGGGTCGGACAACACAAAGTGACGAATGGTCTGATGACTCCTTGATAGAGCTGCGATAGCTGCCCTTCGCCTTTCACTCCGCCTGTGAAACCGTGTGCACAGCGCCCGACGTAGCGTGAACTGTTGGTGCCATTGTAGTTTAAGCATGCGAGAGAAAAGCTCAAGATGGTGTTAGCCCTGCATGTGTGACCGGTACGTCCACTCATAGCCGCCTATATTATATAGGAGGCTATGGTCCACTGTCCTCGCTTGCTCGTTGTCGCTAAACGGTTCGTAGCTGTCAGCCCTTATTTTCTATTCCCGTTAATGAAAAAATACTTCACCATGAGATCTTTGCCTTCGTAACAATTTTTGTGGCCAGCAGAACCAGGTTTCGTGTCAAACCAGTGCGACGGCGCACTTCAAATACAGCATCTGACCACCTCGCCGATGAGGGTACTATGAAGACGCATTCACTCGCGTTTTTACAAGCCGGCTTGGCATGCGGTCATAAAAAGTGAAAAATAAAATCATCCACTAAAAATTACGTTAAGTTACGACTACATCTCGTTGTAGTTGCCCATTGAGAATTCATTTTCGGCATTGTCCTCAAATTTTCATATTTTGCTTCAGTATCTGTTCAAGCATTTTCGACACAACATCGTATTGCTTGATATAGATTAATTTGAATCCCTTAAGCGCCATAGATTTTGGCCCGTGCTTTTATGAAACGGCATGACGATATGAAGCGCTCTGACCCTCCAGCCAGTAATGCTGAATGCTTTTCCAGCGCTTCCAATGGTGATGGTCCTTTCCCACATGTCAGGAAGGGTGTCTGAAATGAAAGTAGGAATTTGCAGAAATGTTTGCATCACAAAAATAGTCAGCATATTTTGTCGCTGTGAAAACCTCTAAAGCAAGAAGCGCTTCCTTTCTGTGAAATTCCCGGAGAACCCGTCGAACCCGGTAACGTCACAAGGCAATCATAGTGTACCTTGCTTACGTCGGACATGGAAGCAAGAGTGCTAGAAATCTTGTACATTACCCGTAAAGTTTTTGGACGCGTGAATTCCGTCATAAAGCTTCTATTCCAATGCTAACATTGATTATATGAACGCTCATTATAGCACGTGTAAAGGCATGTAGAGGTCTTAAACACGCAAGATGCAGACAAACTTTGTTAGTCCTAGTGACCAACACATAAATTTAGCGCGGCGGAAAAATGAAGGAGCTATAGCTGTCGATTCCAGTATCGATAAGTAGTCAGAACACATTACTCTAGCTTACGCATTAGGTGCCAGGCGTATTTCTTGCCTGATGCTAAGTCTTAGATGGAGGCGATGAGGAAACACCCGCACCTGAACTCGAAATGTGCTTAGCTCTGAACTGAGAAGCTTCTTAAGTATATTACATACGAAACTTTATATAAGTATATTACATATATTGCTTTAGCGGTGCAATCAAATAACCACACAGGCAAACTGCGGTGTGGAAAGTGAAAAAAAAAAACTAATCCACGGAGTGTACTCGGTCTCCTCGACATCATGCTCCAGGTTTTAGGAGGTTCGAGCAGTCATCGAGTAATAATGAGACGAAATCAAACGGCGCATCTCGAACTAGTGTGGTTCATGATTGGCTGGCAGCCGTGTGCTTGCCGTTTACTGATTTCCACGGCACTGAATCTTCTACAAGACAGCTAGCCTTCTAACGGCGACCAAGTTTCACGAGGCACCTGTGGTCTAAATGAACGCTAGTAAACCACAGGTAAGAAGAGAAGTTGGTAAAAATTATGAATGCTTTCGCATGTGCGCACGCAAAATCACGTATGCAAACAGAAGAGCGGCAAATTCGCTGCCGTCCCTCCGTTGGCAGGTAACTGCACGCGACGTGCTCTTGCGTCTCATTCTCACCAGTTGCTTGTTGCCGTTTCTGTTACTGTCCGTGTCGATAGTGCAAACAAAGATCTTTACAATTTCTTACGATTAAAATAAAACCTAGCATTCCTCTTCGCTTATGCAACTGCTGGCCTGTGGCTGCTTTGCGTTACTAAAATCATCATTTTTCTTTGTTGCGGAAGCAACACTAAGCTAAGTGTGAGCAATTTCGCGGATCCCTGGAGAGCCCCAACTGCGCATGCGCGAGGAGTGAGTGACGTCAAAGCAGCCCGGAGCCGCCGCCGACTGCTCAGCTGCGCGGGTGACTCACAGGTGCCGTTGCCGCTGCGCCAGCAGTACAGAGGCTAGAAGGTTTTCCTAGTGTCGCGACCGGGCCGGCGCAGCTGAAATAACTTGCTATGCTCAAGGCAGATGGCGCTGCCGCCCGCTGGCGGGCGGGCGGGCGCAAGAAGCCCCTATGGGTAGTGCTCGCTGGTTCAGTCGGTTGATCGTGTGTGGGTTGCTATCACTGCTTTGACAAGGCGTTAAAGTGTTAAAGACGGTGCAAACACTGGCATAGGTTCTCTTCTCATTTAGATTCGACACGGACTAGCTGTAACACCGACAGTGTGCCGCGGCAGGAGCAAATGCAAGCGTCACGTCGGGCCTCACCTACTGCGCCGTAAAGAAGCGTAAAAACGCATTTTGTACATGATACCGAAATGAGAAAAGGAATCGGCACAAATTGCAGGGTGGAACGTCTTTATTACGCAAGATTCCATGACAACAATGTACTAATGCCTTTTTTTGTGCGAAGTGCCCTGTGCGAGGCTACTGACAGCGGCTCATTTTCAACAACTTTTTCTTTTCTCGCTGCGCGCCGCGCTCTTTGTTTACCGACTTTACAAGGAAATGCATCCTAGTCAAGGCGTAAAACTTGACCACTTCTGTCGTAATTCGACGTCCATGCTCCGCGCAGCCCACACCTTGAAGCTCACGTCCCTGAAGAAAATGCAGAAAGCTGACCATGCTATCTGCGTGTAGCTCATTGCGGCTGAAAAACACCGTAAATGCGTCCTCAAGCTTAGCTATGGGCTGTTCAATTGGCCTTGATGGATAAACTAAGCCTCCATGGTCAAAATTTCGAGTTAGTGAGGCATTGTTGTTTGACTCGGCTTGCAAAGGCGAAGTGCTGAAACAAGTTGCACATTCGGGGCAAGGAAATCTTTTAAGGATTTTTCTTACAATATACCCAGCTACATAAAAAATTAGTCTGCAGTCACTTTTTTTGTCTACACAGCCCTGATGATCGCTCAGGCTGCTGTGCTCCTCGAGCAGCTCTGCAGCAGAAGCCAAGTTTCCGCCATCCAGTAAATTATCGACAAGTTCAGTTATTCGTTCATTTTTTTCTTTGGGAACATCAGATGGTTGCAAGAGGGCAGTCACGACTTCTGCAGGTACGTTTGCTTCTTTTGGAGGCTCTGCGAGGCTGTAGAAAGAAAGGTTGTTGATAATTATCAAAAACTGCCCCGTTGGATGATCATTGCAACCGAAGAACTGGCGCACAATCCCAAATACTTTCTCCATCCTGTCTTGGCTTAGGTTTGCAGTCAACAAGTGCAGCGACGTGGTCAGGTATTTTACAAGCGACAGTGTGCTTTGCAGCGTTACACGCAGCTCAAGGGCAGTTCCTGCACTTAAAAAGCCGCCACCATACTGTGCAGCATGTTCCTCCCATTCCTTGAGAAAAACAATGAACTCATTAAAAAACTGTGCACTTCTTGAATCAGCACGAAGGCCTTTTGATGGGATTCTAGATGACATTATAAAAATTAGTCTTTCCATTAGTTTTACAAACCGTTCTGTCGGTTCGATGTTTCGGACGTTGTCCCTTTGCAAATGGTCCCGGTAAAAGAAAATACCCTTTAGTACCTCCTGATTGAACAGCTGAAATGCAAGGTTTACTCGCATTTTTTCGAATGCGTTTGGATGCACATGTGATTGCGTGATGTGTGGCATCACCTTCAATGTCACAAATCGCCCGCGCGCACTTGCCAACAGGCTGGGCGAACGGCGCGGCTTGCATAGCGCGCCAAAAGCCGCACGCCTGGCAGCTGCAGCGCCACCTACGCTGTGCATCCAAACCGGTTTCACAGGGGCCCCTTGAAACGGCGGCCGTTCACGACACTAGGAAAACCTTCTAGCCTCTGTACCAGCAGTGCATTCTCCAGGAGAAGTGACGTCACACGGCGCACAGCTGCGGCGCTGGGGCCACCGCCGATTCCTCCGCTACGCGGGTGACTCAGAGGTGCCGCCGCCGCTGCGATTGCCGCGCCGTTGCTTCCGCAATTCTACTCGGGATGGCCATTGGTAAAACCGCCGCAATTTTTTTTTGCTGTGCAATTGCTTGCTCACAGCGGCGAGAAGCAGTGCGGTACACAAACTTACTCATTCTTACGTGCTCGACGCCATCGTAAACGATCCATTCGTAAACTTCGTCCATTACGCATACAACGTCGTGCGCCCGGCACAGCTGCGCAACCATCTCGAGCTCTTCTCGGGAGTAAACCTGTCGATTTGAGGGCATGGAATAATCATAAACCACTATCAGTGACTGCCGTTATCTCCGTGGTAGGAACCGTCAGGCTTCGGGGAAAAAAAAGAGAAATGAAAACGGACTTGCACGAAGGTGCCGTAGCTTATCATTCATAATCCTTGGGCTAAAGAACAAGACGTCAGGTAGTATGTACAACACCCAGGCAATGAAATCATTTATTCTATATTTGGTAGATTGAGCTCAAGCCGGCTGGATGTAGTTTTTTTCGTCATGCGCGAACGAATCTCTGTAATACAATGCCACTCACGAATCATATGCAGAACGACCTCGGTTAGATAGGTGATTGCTTTGTTTTGGTCTTTTTGACTGTTTATTCCAACGCCGCGACACTCGCATTCACATGTATACGTATACAAGGCGTTTCACGTAACTTGAACCAAGGATTTAAAAAAAAAGTGGCGTACGGGAGCTGGGTAAACCCAGACATAATATTTCCCGTCATGTGACGCTCTTCTTAGTATTTTTTAAATTCCGCCTAATTAGTTAATTAGTTTAGATTAATTATGCAAAATTTTAGTATTCGCTTTAGCTTCACGTATGTTTCGATAAGTTTAGAGGGCGTAACTAAACAACCGATCCAGTTTTTTTTAGCAACGAATCTTCCACGTGGTCTTTTTTTCCGTGAATTTAAGAGAACCCGCAAAATATGAAAAAAAAAACACGTGATTGCGCTCCAATGCTACCGTATTGCAGAGCTGCCAAGCGCATCCTGAGTGAGGAAAGCACGTGCGCTCGCCTTCTCGAAGTGAGTGGGCGATGCCGCTGTAAGAATAGTGTTGAAAGTGCACATTCTTCCTAGACATGGAAAGCACGAGCCATGATCTGCGATAAGTGATAGGCAGGCCATGGACAGCCAGTTCAGACGGAGCTTGTACTGAACCGTCGCAAAGACAAAACTAAAATGGAAGCAAAAGCAATGGGCACATTCGATTTTCAGTCCCGGACTGTCCGAGACTGCCTCCAGACTAGAGTCCGGCGTACGATTTTCTCGGGCAGCCCGAAAGCACCGCTCACCAGGTACAAAGTTGCCCGCATCAGCAACGCGTTCGTTCTTCGCCTCTGTCAGTCCGCAGGCTACTTGGTGCTGCGAGGAAGGCAGCAGTCGACAGCTGCCCGGAAAGTGAAGCGCCGCGCTGGCAGCCTTATTGAATTAGACTCTGTGTGGATTCTGAGTACTTTTCGTGTTCCTGGAGGCCGATATCGTGCGTTAAACCTTCACACGGGCTCCGTAGCTGCTCTCTGAGCTATCGTAAGACTTTTCGTTCTTGCATCGTCATTTTATTTTCCTGAAATCAACTACACACGGACGCGCGTTCGGAGCTGCGAGCGCGTATTGTTTGCTCATGAGGTCCTTGTTCGCTTGTTTTGCGACATGCTGTCTGCGCGCTTTCCTGAAAGCATCGCAGGTGAACCACTCGTAGTCTGGAGCCCCTAGCGCTTGTTGTCAACCTTTTTTCGAAGGCTTTACTCTGTCTGCCTTTCCGCAACTAATTGGGCTACTTTGTGCGAACTTCGCCGCGAGCAGTAGCGGCGAGCACACCCCTGAAGATGAGTTCTGTAATCACCTATGCTAAGCTGACAGTATGGTCTTCAAATCGACCAAGTGATCGTGATCGAAAACACGACGTTGCTTCTGCGTCGTGGTGGCCGTGGCTTGCGTCGTCTGCTAGCAGATGCCAGCGGCCTGGTACGATAACCGAGGAGGAGCCCAGCTCCGGCAGCGAGTCCGCAAACAACCCCCGTCAAGTAGGTCATGTGACCATTACGGTTTTTCCTGTGATAGCGGAAGCCGAGACCTGTCAGCAAGTAGTCCGGGACTGGAAAATGGAATAGGCCCAGTGAGGTCGCGTATTTCATGATAGGCTCCGTTTTCTTTTTTCTTTTTATCATTTTGCAGCCCGTCGATATGAGCGACGGCCGCTCACTTGGACACGGTCAGCGCGCACGTTTCGTTCGTTAGAAACATGGTTGGGAGCGCTGGAATATGGCAGCGCATGAGCGCGGTCACGTTTTTTTTTTAATATTTCGCGGGCTGTCTTTAAACGCCTGTAGGCCCACGTAGGAGCTACGTTGCTGCAAAATATTGGATCGGTTCTTTCTTAACCCCCTCTCTAACTTAACGAAGTGCAGGTGACCCTAAAGAGAATAGTAGAAAATTTGCATAATTAATCTTAGCTAATTAACTAATTGAGTGCAAGTTAAGCATAGCTTCAGGAGCGCTACATCACAGGAAACAATATGTGGTTGGTTTAACCCAGCTCCGGTACGCCACTTCCTTTTATTCCTTGGTTCAAGTTGCATGAAACACCCTGTTCGAAGGAAGTTGGACGAAAATTTTTGAAAGTAGGACTTCTGAGATATAGTGGCGGCTTCTGCGGATAGCTTTTGCGGGAAGCAGTTTTGGCGAACAGTTAAAACAGGTGAATCAGGCTAAAAAGTGAGCCGGTTAACTGAATTATAATAGTGAGCGTTTTAACTATTACATATGTAGTCGGATCCAACTCAAGAACGAAGTGGCAAATGCCCCTCAAGCCCATCTAGCCAGTAGCGTAGACCGATTCACCCCCTTGAACGATCCCTTTAGGCCTGCTAGCGTGAAATCGCAGGGGGTTGCATATGAATGGTGAATAACTACGGCTTAATCCGGTTAACCGTGGCGTCATGAAAACCGGTCGATGCCATTGGCATGAGGTCCTCCTTTGAGCGGTATCCACAGCTTCTTTCTTGAGTTTTACCCGACTATATCGCCTGGTTACAATGAGATTCGTAGCTGGTCGTTAATAACAGCCATGCCACTTTTTAGCATTTCGAGAACGCGATTGCTCTCGGTGCTGTGGCTCGTCAAATTTCTGCCGTCATGGGCGCGTTTCAAGGATCGCGCGTCCGTGTTGCTCGCGCTGCAACGCGCACTATCTTACGTCACTCCGTGGTGCACGTGCCACTTGACCTTTCTCTATCCTACGCGTGTTGCGCAGCTTACCCAACTAAAATTTATCCTTAAAAACGCGCTTTCAACTTTGTCGCATACTTTCGCAACAGCCAAGTAGAGTTATTCCCGCAATATACTTTCCTCCCTGTTATACATACATATTCTACCTTGTTATGAATTATCTTACATGCAAAAAATGATTACGGTACTAATTTTTGATTGTTGAACAGCACAAAAAAAAACTTGTGTGCTTTCCTTGGTTTCAGTGAGTGCTGGTTTCCTTGACACGCACGCACACACATGCACGCGCACGACGCACACACACGCACGCACACACACGCGCATTGCACGCAGCGAAATCCATTCTCCCCAAAACGTGCGGTCTGACTTGCCTTCCCTAGTGGATTTTGTGGAGTGTTGAGAACAATCATCTTCGTTTTGGAGTTGAACTTTGAAGCCAGCTCGACCGGATCAAGAACCCAGTCCGCACCGGATATGAGTCCCTGCTTTTTATTCTGGGAGGAAAAGAGGGTAAAAGTTGGTTAAGAGGAGGACACGAGGTTGGAAAGTGTGAATCAGCTGCTTCAGTGAGTGTCATTTAAATTATCACTAAGCGTTGAGGATAAAAAAAAGCTAGCAAGAAAGTGGGCCCTTTTGTGCGAAGGAGAAAACAAGCAGATTTTGTATTTTTGCAGAAATGTCTGGGCGGAAAGGTTGATATTCATGCTGTCAACCATTGTATTGAAGGAATATCTTCAGTACATTATATTGCTTCACCAAATAAAATCCAGTGTACATTACCGGCCGGAGGGGGATGAAGACTGGTACTCCTTGTGCGCTCAAAGCGATTGAATGATAATGTGGGAAGAACGGCTCCACGATAATCACCTGCAAAGTCAGTACAGTGCCAAGTCAGCTTCTCGCCACGAATCAGTGAAGGTATAGTGAGGTTCCCTGGTCCCGCAATTAACATTATCGAGCATCGTAGCACGTGCCAGCACCATCACAATGTGAAATTAGTTAGACCGTACCATTCCATGAAGCGTAACGAGCGGCGTTGGAAGCCCAGCACTTGACGGTCAGTTTACTTGAGCTAACGAGTTCTCCAATGAGGCACTGCCGCAAGCAATCGCTGGCGGCAAGAGAGAAAGGATAGGTTCTTAGTAAAAGGCACCACATTGCCTGTTTAAAAATGCTTTTAGGGTGGCCTCAGGTTCTGCGTTGTAACAGCAAGGAAGAGTATATCTTACGACATGCAGACACTGTCAGGTACCGGCACAAGCTGGCAGGCACACTAAAATTTTGGAAGTAAACGATTCACTCAGCTAGCTGAGACCCAAACAAGAAACTCGACCGTCCGTCCTTGTAACGGTGCACACTCCTGCTATACGCCATGAGCCCAGCGCTGGTTGCGCCGCCTGTCGTCGCTCTTGTGAAGCAGCGACGGGGCTGCCTCCGCTGCCTTGCTGCTTGCCGCGGGCTTGTTGCTGCTGTTCGCTGGGCATATGCCTGAGCGTCTATCTCGCAAACTCGACATAATTGCATGTGCCGCCATACGAAGGCTTTAAGGATTCCTGTGCTAATCGGACAAGCATGCCATTAATCTCAGAGGCAGGTTTAGTTTTCGAAATCGCGATTTTCCTTCCTGCGCAATTCGAGCGCGCTGTCTTGTTTTTGACGTGACTCCCAACCGATCCATGGCTAAATATCAGAAATAAAGAAATTGCTCTGGGGATGTGATCAATTTGAGTCTATCCCTGGCCCGCTTTTCTCCTTCTCATGAACAGCGTTACTCTGTTCAGAACTCCTAACCGTGTACTGGTATAGCAAGCTTCGTTGGTTGCTCTAGGTGACATGGGATGTCTGCTTTTTATGCTGCCTATTTACCTCTGCCATGTACTGTGCAGTGTCACGCTGTGCTTCTTGCTCATTCCTCTGCGCTCTGCTCAACGGCTACATTATCTTTACAATATGCGGATGTTCTTGCGATTTTACTGATATAGTCTTCACTACGACACCTGTGCACAATTCTGCGAATGGTACCTTACGCTACTGATTAGCTGAAAAGGTAAATTTACTGAGGCATGAAACGTCATAGTTTCATGCTTTCTTTCTGCAGCTCTCTTACTGCACCTATGGAAATATCTTTCACTGAAAGACATGATGGTGAAATCTCAGCCACTAACTTGAACCACTGCGGCGGCTAACGAGTTCGGCAGATGCATGCGGGGGAGCGCGGCCGGCGGACCCCGTTGTGTTCAGAACCGGCCGCAAGAGGGATTTCAATGGCGCCTCTACAGGCAGCGCTCATGGCGTAAAGTCATAAATTCCGTAGTGTGCGGCGCTTGGCCGTGCTTGATTTAAGACAGACAGGCCTGGAAAAGGAAAGGAGATATTTGAAGAGCATTTCAGCTCTCTACCTGAACCGGAGGGAGGAAAAGAAGGCTTTAAAATGTGAAAGAAGAAAGAGAGGCATGAAGCAAGTGAGAATTGAGAACCTAAATGACGGACGTGGAAAAGTGGGCAGCAGTGTCACAACCTGTTTAGAAAGCTGGGCATCCTCAGGAAGCGGATCAATGCATTACACGCTTTCAGGGCTGACGATTTAAGCGTGAAGTATGCATGTAACCCACGAGCATCGCTCTCGCCATAACCAAGAATTCTGGACAAAAGCATTTTTGAACGGGAAACCATTCGTGAACGTAATTTTTGTCACATAGTGTAAGATTTCACTACAACGATCAATATATCCGCAGATTACCCAACGGCAGTCTTGGAATTTATTTTATATTAACGTATTTGCTATCTTCAGAAGCGTTTCCGATTCGTTTTCTGTGGCAGTCTTAACTGTTCGATGCGATCGATCGAAACACTTTAAAAGAAAGATTTTGGTGTACATATAAGAAGTACAGACCATTACCTTCAGTATTTCCATAACAGTGTCTTACATTTTCCCAATTTTCTAAATTTTTGTCCAAGAATGTTGGACATGCATATTCCTGACGATCGTGGAAGTCTGCGCGAGCGATCTCTAAACTTCGTGATCAAGGAACCATCTGCAAAATTAGCGCGGTGAAGCGAAACAGAAAAATAAAATTTAAAACTCCTGCAAAAGGCAGTAGAAGGTTAGCACGAGAGAAGCGCACGGCACAAGCGCTTGTCGCGTGTCCTTTTTCTAGTGTGTTCTCTCTTTTTAAAGCGCTTCATCCCCCCACCCCTCTTTATTCCCCATTGCTGGCCAAAGAGGTGATCAGCAAAATTACAGGCGCATGGGTGAACTGATTTTGACGCAAGGCCGTATTAAGCGCGATTATTTTTTGATGCGCATCGAATACTACAACAGGACAATGCATTTAGGTAAAAAAGGGCCGCTACACCGGCACACACGGGTACTCCAGCATAAAAGCTTGTGCGACATTGTCTTCACCCACCTCGTCTCCGGGGTCCAGCAGCCCATGAAAGGTGGCGTAGAGGGCTCCGATGGCACCCACGGTAACGAGCACCTCATTGAGTGGATCAATTCTTCGACCCGTGAGGGAAGAGTAAATATTAGCCAGAGCAATCACCAGGCGCGGATGACCCTTCACGAAAGGAAAAGAAATGCATACAGAGAAGTTCCTATCACCACCGCGGCCAAGAACTGGCAATGCCTAAATGTATTCTAAAGCACGCGTGCTTCATCGAAACGCAGCTTGTGTCGACGGCGACGGCCGTACGTTCCCGCGTTTCATACATTGCGAACAACGTATAAAATTGACGCTTTTAAACCGGACGTCAACGTTGTCTTTGTAACTTAAAATTGCTGACATTCTATATTCGGACAGCGTGCTGTTTGACAGCATTTGTACTATTGTAGTCAAGACTGGACAAGTGTTATGGCGCGCTGCTTGAGTGGGATTAGTGCTGACCAGAGAACTCAGCAGTTCACGGCCCAGCGAGACGATATACACAAGCGAAGTAAGGTTTGTGGAGGTTTAACGTCCCAAAGCGACTCAGGCTGTGAGGGACGCCGTATTGAAGGGCTCCGGAAATTTTGACTACCTGGGATTCTTAAACGTGCACTGATATCGCACGGTACGCAGGCCTCTAGAATTTCGCCTCCACCGAAATTCGACTTTAGCGGCCGGGATCGAACCCGCGCCATTCGGGCCAGCAGCCGAGCACCATAAGCACTGAGCCACCGCGGCGGATCAAGCGAAGTAAAAAGAAAAAAAGAAACAAGCGGTAACATAAGCACGCCTCGTTGTTTCCACGGCGTTCATGCCTCTAGTAAAACCAATTAAGACTTAGTGGCTGTAAGTGAACGAAAAGGGTTCAACTTAGACTGAGGACAACTATGCGAGCTATGGAAACGAAAATGATAGGTGTAACGTTAAGAGACAGGAAGAGGGCAGAGTGGGTGAGGCAACAAACACGAGTTAATGACATCCTAGTCGGTAATCAAGATGAAGAAATGGGCTTGGACAGGGCACGTAATGCGAAGGCGAGACAACCGATGGTCTTTAACGGTAACGAACTGGATACAAAAAGAAGGTAACCGTAGCAGGGGGCGGCAGGGTGCGCGGATGAGATTAAGAGTTCTGCGGAGATAAGGTGGCCGCAGCTGGCACAGAACAGGCTTAATTGGGGAGATATGGGAGGGACCTTTGTCTTGAAGTGGGCGTAGTGAGGCTCCTGCTTCTGATGATGGTGACTGTACAAGCGCGCCATGCAGCGACACTGTCACAGCATCCTCGCGCCAAACCCCCCAACTTAGGGCACAGGTATCGCGTGAAAAGAGTCAGAACGCCGCAGAGTGCTTCTTTTTCTTCAACACGCGCGTGTTCATGGGGCTCTCCTGCGAGCACGCGTTTGCACGCGTAAACACGCAAACATGCCACCACACACACATACACCAACCAAAACCGTCAGTGCAAAGCAAGGGAGAAAGGCGACTGTACGTTCAGCAGCGCCGTCTTCTTCTCGGAAAGACCAGCCGTTATCACAACCTTTTGGCTCTACGCACTATAACATGGTCTGATACGCACATGGGAAGCTTAAACGCAATGCGGAGATTGTAGTGTAGTGCCTATAGTCGAATACACTCCAGAACGAAGCGGAAAACACGCTTCAAAGTAGCCGCTCCAGCGAATGGCATGGACTGGTTCTCCCCCGTGACCGATCCCCATCGACCTTTTGGCGTGATATCACAGGAGGTGGCAGGTGAAAGGGGATCAGCCACGGCTTAATCGAATTAACCGCAGTGTCATGAAAGTCAGTCGACACCATTGGCTGGAGGGTCTCCTTTGAGGGGCACCTGCCGCTTCGCTCTTCAGCTGTATCAGTCTCTAGTAAGAGTGCAAAAAGGGAGTCATTGAAAGGCATCCCTTTTAAAGTTAAAAACAATATGCTGGACAATGGAAACAAGGGCTCTTGCACCGATGTTTATCAATGTACAAAAGTTCGAGGTAATATGTGAATGCAGTCTTAGAATTCTTTACTCTCTTCCCTACCACTCAATGGCTCAATGGCTGTTAGCAGACTGCGTTTTGGATTACAGTCGTGGCGGCCTCTTTTCGGTGGCGATAGAAAGCAAAAGGTTGTCTGTAGCGAGATACTGTGCGCATTAAAGGACACCTCGGGATCTCAGTCAACCTGGATCACTACACCATGGTATGTACGTGTGCCTCATAAGCCACATAGTAGATCTGGCCAGCAAAAATCATATGATTTTAATGTTCTTCGTGTTTACATCTGGAGAAGCACGAAAACACTTGAAATATGTTAGCTTCGCGTGGGCAGTGTACTTCGACTAACGAAGCCCGTGTTGTTGTTGCGTGCCTTTTCGCATGACTCACCTGCTTGTTTTTTTCTTTCTGTAGACTACACGGGCAGTTTCTGTGGGCACCAGCGCCGTTCAGGCTCATTGGCAAGGCAAGGAGGAGGAGGAGGATGTAGAAGAGGAAAGGCAGGGAGGTTAACCGAAAGAATAATCGGTTTGCTACCCTACACGGGGGGGAAATGAGTGAGGGGATAAAAAAAAAGAAAGAGAAAGGAGAGTAACAGAAAATTGAAGTCGCTGTAAAACGTCACTGTTCGTTAAAGTCACAGCCTATCGTGCAGGCCAGAAGTTCTCAAGAAGCGGAGCAGTGCCTTGCAGGCCTTCTCCGCCGACGACCGCCGCGGCAAGTGGCCGAGAATCTTCATTTCCGTGAAAGGGCGCGGATCTAGGCGCTCCAGCGCACGGCTGAGAGACTTCCTTTCGGTGGTATAGGCAGGGCAGTCACAAAGAATGTGGGTTATGGTCTCATCATGCCCGCAGATGGAACATGCAGGACTATCAGCCATACCGATTAAGAATGAGTAGTGGTTGGTGAAAGCTACACCAAGCCAGAGGCGACACAGCAAAGTTTCTTCTCGTCGTGGTAGGCCTGATGGTAGCCGGAGCTTCAGATATGGGTCCAAGGATTGTAAACGGGAATTGCAAAATTGGCCGGAATTCCACGCGGCAAGCGTGATGTCCCGCGCAAGTGCGCGAAGCTTGCTCGCTGCGTCCGATCTCGAAATGGGGATCGACACAAAATCGCCGTCGTCGTGAGCAGTTCGCGCGACCTCATCCGCGCGGTGATTGCCTGCTATGCCGCTATGCCCCGGTAGCCATTGGTAGATAATGTCATGTCCTTTGTTGATGGCAGAGTGATGTAGTTGTCGAATTTCTGCGACCAGTTGTTATTGGCAAGGCAAGTAATCTCATTAAGTCTACGAGAAAAAGCGAGCATACATGCGCACATAAAACAAAAAATCTAGCTGTGAGCTTCTTTTTAAGCCTGCAGTTCTCTTCATCGGCAGAAGTACGCTTTATGAGGCGTCATCACTCAAAATCCTGATCATCGCAATCGACTGCAACAATAGGGCCTAGAGCGCACTATAGGCAATTCGATCACGGCCACGCGAAGGTGCGCCGGCATGTCCTCTGAAGTTTCTATCATAGAGTGCAAGGTAGGTGCCTCTCGTTTGCTGCGAATATCAGTCTTGAAGCGCGGAATGCAGCAACAAAAACGTGGTAAGGATATAAAAAGAGGTCTACGTCAAACAACCTCTGCAGCATTCATCAAGGCTCCGTGACTTTTACCTCAGTGGCGCAGTCCATGGCTTTGGCACTCGGCTGCAGACACCAAGGTCACGGGATCGAATACTGACCTCGGCGGCCGCATTTCGATGAAATGCAAAAACGTGTTTGTGCTGTGCGATATCAGTGCACGCTCAAGAATCCCAGGTAGTCGAACTCACGTGCAGCTTCCGAGTGTTATGCCCTACATCTCATGCCACGCCATGCCATTCCATACCATACCATGTTTGCTGCTCACAATTTCTCGCTAATTTTTGTGGCTGATGCAATTTCAGGATGGTTGGCGCCGCAGACCTAAACAATACAACCAATAGTAACGTTTTACATAACAAGGCAGAGTACGTTTATGAACGGATACTTTAAACATAGAAAAGGAAGACAAGGACGATGAAACAAGGACGATGGAACGCATCGGCGCATTGTGAGTAGAAGATTGTGGGCGTGGCCCGTACTGCGTGACATCTGCCCCTCTAGATTCCAAGGGGGTTAACAGAATATTAAAGCTTAAGCCACTCGGACTGCACCGTGAAACGAGGGAGATTTAGGGAGCCTTGGTTGTTTGCATATTTTAACTAACAGCAAGAGAGTTGCTGTCAATGCATGCGGTCCAAAATCAGGACAGTTACTTACAAATGCTCGCGTGTACTGGTGAAGGGCGCTTCCCAGTGTGGCTTCCTGGAGAGCTTTGACAAGGAAGTCGGGCGGAGGGAAGTCGGGGAAGCCCTGGCCAAGGTCAACAGTTCCAGTAGGCGAAGGAATAGCTTGTCTGGCGCGTGGGAGAAGTTGAAGAAAGAAATTGGCGTTTATTCGCAGTTTTTTCAAGTACTCTATTATGAAATAAGAGAGGAGTTACTCATTAGAATCAAAACCTTGTTTCAAAACCTTCTACACATAGGTGACTCCCCCTAAACACATTGTACTATATTCTGATGTTCTCATAGCTCAGCAACGCTAGAAAGAAAAAGAAAACGGTAATGTTTGCGGCAGGGAGACCACTGAGCTGGATAAGTCTCCGAAGGTTACGAAGCACTACATATAGATTGTTTCAACACTAAACGTGCACCGTAAAATTCTTCTCTCGGTTAAACCGCTCGCTAATTCGCACTGGAATTTCACGCACAGATAGCATACGATAGTCTTGCTTTTTGAATGCACAGTTTGGATGATGAACTTTCCTGATTTGATCCAAATTAATTATAAATCCGCATTGTCAGCAGCATTGGCCGCACCCATTATAAGCAGCGTTTGCATAGTGCGCGTTTAGCGTTGCAGCAGTCAGTATAGAGTATAGACCAGAACACAAAAAAAATTGGATGCCGCTATTTTGAAAGCTCTGTGGCGTCATCTGTTGAAGGCGGAGAGAAACACCACTTTCGGGCGGCCACGCGAGGCACCTCCATGGTGCGAGGCGACACGACGGAGGGCGCATACAGGAGCAGCGGTCAGACGGCACTTTTTAAACGTTGCACTACGTCGCAGTTCAAGGCATAAGTTGCAGTGATCGAGTTTATTATCTACCAACTTTCAGCGAGGCCGTTCTGGCGACGTCCTTTGCAGGCTCCTTGTCCACCGCTGGGGCAAATGCCTCCGGTGAGTGCAAGTGCTACGCATGAGATTTCCTCAAACCGCGTGTCGTTAGAAGTTCGCGAAAAGATTTATCAGTCTTGAATGACGCAGCGAGCATTGCTACAAACTATTCATATGCATGCCTGCACTTTGCGCGATAATGCTGGAATACCTGTACACATAGCAGGTCTAATGCGGTTTCGTCAAGCCAGTCTCTGAAAGACTCCAAGGATGGCACTTGTTGCGAACCACAAATTACGAACCTCCGTAACCACGATGTTACGAAACGCGGGGTATACGATAATTCAGGGAACCCTGACGAAGCGCTACACACTCATACCCCTGTCACACGGGCGCATTTAGGGTCACTTTGAACGAGTGACATTCACCTAAAGTGTCATTCGCGCAGTGTCGCGCGATGAGCTTTAATTAAAGGTTCCTAAAATCATCATCGTATTTACTTTACATGCTTTGAATGAGAACTAGTTTTAGGTCATAAGCAACTAAATAGCGCGCACACTTGAACAGCTACTCTTGCTTTACCAAATAAGGACGACTCCCTTCCGCGATAGGCCTAACGAGTCCGCAGGGTTCGTATGTGCAATTTCGGCGATTGTGGAGAGCGACTTCACAAAATTTAGTGAATGGAAAGGCAGACGAGTGTAGTTTTGAGAAAAGCCACCTGAAATCTACTATTGCTTATACATTACAGGACGTGCCTACAATGAACGGAAAGCACCGATGGGACCCAGAGTGTCGCTGAATGCTTTAGGTAGCCAGCAGCAGTCGTCGCTGTCGCTTGTGGACAACAATTAAAGCCACTTCAATGATGGTAACGGTTGCCGAACATACTTTCGGATAAAGTCATTTAAAGTTAAGTGTTCGTCGCATCGGAGAAAGCCGGGACTATTAGCGAGAAGCGCCGGTCACGCGATGTCAGCAACCCGGCTACCAAGTGTTTCCCAGGTGCGCGATCACATCGGCGCTTCCTGCCGAGTTGTCGCACCGCGCAAACAAGCAACTGTACAACAGGTACAAAAACATATTATGTAATATAACTAAAGCGCAGCTTGCTTTTTTATGTCATGCAAGCGAGCACTAGCTCTTTGTACACGGCGATGTAAACAAGAGCGCTGGAGTCCAGTCGTGCTCATCGGTGCATTTGTTTGGAAATTTCGCGCTTAAGCGGCAAATGCACGCTGGTGTGCTATGACCTTCAAGCACTCGTTTAGCTAGTAATCGAATTATTTGCTAAATAAGCAACAGAAAAGAGCCAGCAACACACATCAAAATCAGCAACCACAGAACCGAAGCAGTGGTCCGGCGTTGGTGTGGGCTGGGCGAAGAGATGGCGACGGCTGTTGGTCAATGCGGGCTGTGTTCGCGTTTCGAAGGCATAACGAAATTTCCAATGTCTTCGCGGAGCTACGTTGACTCGAATGTATCTCAGCCGAATGCCGTTAAAAAATTCGTTAGCAGCACAAGGCGCCTGTAGAGTCGAATGGCATTTGATTGGAAGGCATTCGAAACGCCCATGTAGCGTCGGATATTACTAGTTTCGAATAGTGATGCTTTTTGAAGTTAAGAACGTGTATCCATATGTGGAAATAAAAACTTTGAAAATTTGGTTTGGTTTAGAGGTGTTTAACGTCCCAAAGCGACAAAGCTATGAGGGACGCCGTAGTGAAGGGCTCCGGAAATAAAAAAAAACATCTGAAAATTAACTTAGAGTAATTAGGCTTGAGATAAAATTGTATTATCAAGCGAAAAAACTAATTTACACAAGGTGCTGCAACATCCATCGCACCTGCCATCATTTCCAATTACACTTCGTTTTGCCGTGCGAGAGCGCGCATCGAAAGTGACATTCGTGAAAGTGTCACTAAAGTTGCCAGTGTGACAGGGGTATTCATAGTATTAGAGCACTCGAGCTACAGATGGAAGCGGGGCGGGTCCGACGACAAAATGGGCTAATGGCGGATCGCCCCACTCGACCAAATTCATTAGCTTTTGTTGGCCATACTGCTAGCCACCGCGCTATTTCAGCGCCACCCCATAGATCGACACCGCTAACTTATAATCATAGAAAACCAACGCTGTAGCTTCGACTGCACTTGTTCTTGTCTAGTCGTGCAGCAGCATTGGCACAGAGTGTCATTCGGTAGGTGTCGGGATTACTACGGTGGGTCCACCAAACGCCGCCGGTTCGAGCCCCCGACCAGCCTTCCCCGCAAGTATACATACAGTCGAGCACCGCTGCGGCGCACGCAACCTCATCAGTGAGGAGGGTGGCAGAGTGGTTCGCAGCAATGAAACAGGCTTCCGAGTCCACAAAGGAGGCGTTTATTCACGCCGTCCTCAAGCGACACACACACACAAACACAGATACCCCATCCCGAATTCTCCGCGTACACCTGCACTTTCCCATAACACGGTCACCGAATGCTAAACGTATCGAGAAGGCCATGCAGTTGGCTCGACCGTTTCAAACAAGTGCTCGCGCATGCTTTCATACTTGCCTCGTAATTCGTTCTATGCACAGCGGCAATGCATATTTAACGCAGGTCGGCATTTTTAAAGCCTGTTTGGAAACTATGTAGGCTGAAAACTCCGCAACGGCAGAGCTCTCGACACACGTCGTGCACACCGCACACTGCGCTCCACAACCCAGCTGCTGCTTTTCCTCTGGCTGTCACTGCATGCGTAGGCAAAGCAGTGGTGCCCAGATGACCTTTTGTACTTGCCGGAGGATGACAGGGACATGCTTAAGCATTCTCAGAGATTATACAGCCCCTTGTTGCGCATTGCGCAAAGTCACTTCGTAGCGTTAGTAGCGTTTTGTCAGCCCGGCAGAACATGGCGCCTGATGCTCGGGTTTGAGAGTACGTGCGCACCAGTCCTAGTGTGAAAGTATCCTATTCTGGTCTAAAAAAGTGAACACCGTCCTTGACAGCTGCGCTGTGTTTCCAGCTGCACGGAACAGTTTGGACGTGATTTTACCGCCACGTGCAATTTTAGCGTCGGCCTGTTGACTAGCTCATCACAAAGCAACTGGAAAAATACAGTAGATGATCTCAAATTTCACGGATTTCTTGCTTGCATGTGATCAAAGAATCCGAATTTCGCAGAAGACAGCATGTTTATATGTCAGTTTCAAGCATTTTTTTTGCGTTGCACTACCACGCTTTACAAACCATAGCCACAACGTCCCCTTTCACGTTGCAAAAAAAATAAATCGAGTAAATTGACGTCTTTGGCTTGATGTCCGCGCTCTAATTACTTTATTAGACATGGTAGTAATTAGCGATAAAACGGATACGACCGTGGCTATTTCTCACCGTATCATTCTCCCCAACCCTTGGAATAGTTGCGACACTTTGGTTTGGGCCATTCTGTACCTGTCAAAGTAAATAAAATAAGACGTGAGTACTTGGCGTTCACGATAGAGAGCTCTTGCACACTGAAATCAAAGCATTAATAACTGTTCCATGGTCGGAAACTGGACACACCACAACAGTGTACCACTGGAACATCTTGGGAAGTTTTTGCGAAAAAAAAAAGCATGTGGTCTACATATTTCTCACGACTGGAAAGAGAAACTGAGCTCCTGTTTTTGTCTCGCCAGTTAACGTTCAGCATAGATCACGCCTGTCGGCTACATTCATGCGTGTAGGAGAAGCAGGTGCTTTCTTTGCTTGCACCTATATCGATATCATAAAGAATTGCACCGTTGTTTCTTGTGCATAATTCGGCCGTGGCATAATCATGCGGTGACACTGTGTACGCAAGCGTTCAATGCCAAAAAACTAAGTATTGTGAATATTTATCCCAATATCATACGAAAAGCTGGCAAGAACTTAGAATTCAAATAGCAAGAAGGACAAAAAAAAGTTCCTTTGCACTTTTTAAGGTGAAAAAGGGGTGCGCAGGAACAAGACAATCAGGTTTATTTTCACATCAAGGATGTGGGGAGCGGGGACAAAAAGCCTATAGAGGCTTGACGGAGGTCCCCGCCCCCTACAGCAACTACATTGTGCACAAAAACCCACAATCACACAACGGTACATTATATGTTATGCCTGTGACATATTTAAAACAAAAGCACATTTTATCGAAAATGAACACGTTCAGGGCATCAAAAAACACATAACCATCAAACATATCACGTAAAGAGGGAAGGCATAAAAGCAGGCTGAGTTAGTACACTAAAGAAAGAAACTATAAGCTGTTACTCTTCACTAATTACAGTTTTTCACAAATTGTTTAAAATGGACGGGATATTATAGGACAGCATTTGTCTGCCGTAGTTAGTTCGCGTTCGCGGTAAATACCAGTTGTCTCCGATGCGCGTATTGTAGGGGCGTTCTCTGCATGTTAGTCTAGACAAATCAGCGAGGAATGCAGTTCTTTGATTAATATTTGATGTGTACTTTTTGCGCAGCGGGACAGAGTACAATTGCACAATAGGTACAATGTGTAATGCCTCAAAGACAGGTTTGGTGTGTGCATCATTTGGAATGTTGTTAATTGCACGAACTGCTTTTTTCTGTAGTACATGGAGTTTTGTAATATTGGAGACAGTGGTTGTACCCCAGACTAAGAAACAATAAGTTATAACACTGCTGAACAAAGAGTCGTACAAAAGTTTTTTTATGCATTGTGGAAAGTAGTACCGAAACTTGGAGAGGTACCTACTACTCTTGAAATTTTGGCTGCTGTATTATCAACATGAACATCCCAAGATAAGTTCTCGTGGAATGTGACACCAAGGCTTTTAACGGAAGAGGATACGTGTATTTTTGATGAACCGATTGATAACATTAACTTGTCCTTGACTAAAGAAGTGTCAAGGACAAGCGCTACACTGTCAGCTGCTTTATTCTTCTTGTATCAACGTATATCAAGGCCTCTAAGGCCAGCCGCGCGTTTCCATTTTTACTTCTTTCGAGAATCGAAGTGTGATCATACCGCGGTGCACAATTGCGGCAGTTATCAACGTGAGACACAAGATGAGTGCCTTTTTCAACGTCGTTCCTTAGTTGTTGCGCATTTTCCCCAAGTCCCTCGTTTATGCAGCGTCGTATTTGCCCGATGTAAGTTTTTTCAATGAGAGTGGGAAGGCATAAGCAACACTGATGGAAGATGGGATGTAGGGTATCCCGTGTCCGATTTGGCAGCCACGTCTATCACCGCACGAGCGGGAACACAGCTTAACCAGCTTATTCGGCGTAGAAAACGCCATTGGGACGCCATGCCCACTTGCAACTCCGTTACGGTGATGAGAAACCTTGTGAAGATAAGGCACTTCCACAGGCCCTCCTACTTGGCGATCTGGCTTTTTCTGCTGGATCAAGTCCTCGGCGACAGCTGTCAAGAGCGACAAAGGGAAACCTGCTGCCACAAGCTGGCGCACCTTAAGAATACCATGCACCAACTAGCCCCAACTGACGTTTTGTTGAAATAACTTAGCAAGTATTTTTAACGACTGGGGTAATATACCTTACGACCTAGTTCATGCTTCATGGCTTATCAACGGTTTAGGCACGTTTCGCGGTTTATTCTTTAGGGTTTCAAAGTTTTCACGAAGTCGTAGTTGGCTGTTTTAGGCTATTCAATTGAGTAAAGCATCGACAGCTTTATAACGGCCCCATGGTTATTCGTTTGCAGTTGTTTAAAAATTGAACAAAAAGCTGATATCTGGTGGGAGTTGGTGACAATGAAACCTCTTCGGACTTGTGTAGCCGTGACTGCAAAGCTGCTTATAGCCACCCTAAGATGCGTTAGCGGCCGGGTTCAGCTCTGGTATACGATCGACAGGAAAAGCACTGGCTAATAACCGTGCATAACGCAAACTTCCGTCGGACAATGAATGTTACGCCATGCTGTAAGCTCAGCTGTGTTATGCGATGAGCCAGTTCTCTCGCTACGCTAAGACACGCAGTGCTGCAGAGACCAGAGTAGACATTTGTTAAGGCTACCGAACTCGAAGGACTATAACCAGGGCTTGAAGATAAACCACGGTTGGGTGCCAAACTAAGGCCACACCTGCTACTTGGGTGGCTTCGCAAGTCTCGACTCATCGGACAACAAACACACGCGTAAAAAAAGTAAATCACACAGAAGGCACCGAATGACAGAACAGTGCGCTGGCCCCGGCGGCACACTACTAAACATCCCCTCGCGACCACTGAAGCACTTTCCCAGTACGATACGCGTTAGTTGCTATACAAGCAACGCCAACTTCACTCACGTGGAGCCCTTGTGCACCAGAGTTGGTTAGTGGGGCTTGAATATCGCTGTCACGTCTACGAGACCGCTTCGTGCGACTGCGCCACTGCACGCTCCAGCCTTCAACAACCGGCGCTTTGTCGGCGGCACAAATGTTCCCTTTCCTCCGCCACCTTTCCTCCTCTCTCCCACCGCAAAACGCTTGTTCGCCTCCCGTTTGTTTTGACCGCCACGATGCACTGACTGCACATGCTCCTACAGCTTCCCCTGAAATCTCGTACACATTGGCAGTGCTCCTGTTACCGCGCCGTAGACTCGCCCAGCTCACCAACGATGGGCCCCGGGACGGGCAAAAATAAAAGCGAAGAGCACTGATCGCTTGCGGAAAACCCTTCCTCGGCACAAGCCTGCCAGATTTAGCTACAGCTGCGAGGCATTTTCCCGCTCTATCCGTGGCAGATATTCCCACCGGAACCGACGTGTGGCCGGCACCTGCACGCCAGGCTGTACAGAGCCGCAGTGATCGTCGCCCTTTACTACTTTAGGGCCTGAAAATGTCGAGGAGAAAATTTCCCCTTTCAATCGAGCTCGTGAGAGCAAAGTAGCATAGGTAGTTCGTCAAAACTCAAGTGCAGCCGGTTTTGCATGGGCATACTATTGTGAGACATTCCAGCGGCTAAAAAGACAGGGACGAAGGTAGACGAGACAGGACGAACGCCGGACTTCAGTTGAAGTCCGGTGTTCGTCCTGTCTCGTCTACCTTCGTCCCTGTCTTTTTAGCCACTGGAATGTCTCACAATAGTACTACCAACCAACTAGCCCAACTTTCTACGCTTAATTTGCATGATCGCTATGGTCTGCAAACTTTTGAGGCAGAAGGTGCTTAGACTGGGAGAGCGTTCTTTTAGCGTTGCAGCTAACCACCTGCTGTGCACGGCATCACTGCCCCGTGCATAACCTATAAAGGTTATGCACGAGGCAGTTATATTAACAAGACATCACGTTAACGTTTGCGTAAAGAAGTAAAAAAGGAAACGAAACCGAGCAAGCTGGTTTAAATTGGTGGTTTAAGTAATAGCACGCGGAAAGCGAAGAAGGGACGCCGCAAACAGCACTAGCACCTCGCATCGCTCCCCGTCTTCGAGATGTTCTTGTTTCCGTAATGGATCAAGATTAATCTTTTCGGAATACTAGAGTCAACCGGTGCTTTTGAATTCCCAGGGGAAGCCTCGAAGAGGTCACAGGAACAATAAGGGTTTATAATAATCATACTGCTCGCGGAGCAGACTTTCATAAATTGCGCCCCTCTGACTTTCGAATTTCAACCTTCAGAAGTTGGCGGAAAAAGGCCGGTTTTTCGGGGAGAAACCAAGCTCTGCTCGAGTAGCCAAAAACTTGCTCGGAGAGCAAAAATTGAGACTAATCATGTTATATCCGAAAACGAAACGCCCTATTCTCGTAGTTTCCGGAGGTTAAAAATGCGGTAATGTGTTCTCATTCGCAACATTTGCGATCGCTCTTCGTTAGGAAGAACAAACAATACCATTTTTCAACACAGTTGCCTTCACATACGCTCCCATTTTTGTGCACATATTGAATGACCTTCTGTTTGCTTTTCAACAATGAAACACTTTGAAAAATAATCCGGCAATGAAACTTGCGTACACTGGAGTCGTAAGTGCACATTATTTTGATCGAAAAACATGAAAGTGTGCAGTCCCATTAAGTTCCGGGAAGACTCTCCAGAAATTAACCAAGCCACTTTTTTACTGTCTTGCATCTTTCGTCCTTTTCAACAGTCTCCCTGCTGCAGTATGCTTTCGTTCGCTATTGGAGTGTGTGGGTTCTGTTTTGCTTCAACTGGCTGTTCCCGCTTCGCGATAAGAATTTGTTCGCTTATCTTTGTAACGGAAACAGCCAACCTAAATGCAGTCAAACGTGTACTTTACTGCATCAAGCTTGCGTTGTTTGCGTTTGTTTTAGAGACTGGCGCCGGCACTCTGGGTGTATATGTCAAGAAGCAATGTGGTCATCGTGCATGAAGCCAGTTTTCAATGAGGACAGCGAGAAACACGACAGTCATGCGACATTTTGTTTACCTTACAATTAAAAGGAAAAGCATATGTTGTTGCAGGACCAAAAAGTTCAGTGTACCCAATAATCAACACTTATTTCTCCCAAAGCATGCGTGTAGCCCTAAAGAAAACTTTATACGTCGGAGGAAGGTAGCGAGCTTTTTGCAGAAGAAAAGTTCCTCGGAACAGCAGCGGAAAAAGCGAGACAATTGTGCTAAGAATAATTTCGGAATATCTGTTGCTAGACAGAAGATGTGTTGTCAGATCTCTGGTGAACGAAGTCCGGAGATAACACAAAGAGGTAAAAAAGCGCCTGAAGAACAAGTGTTATGTTAGCGTTGGTTTCAGGTGCATGACAACCTGTAAAAGTTCCCGAAAAGATCTCTTTGATGAGTCGATCGCAAATTTCTTGTTTTCGTAAGAGACACATATCGTTACACTGAGTATGCTCACTTCACTAATTTGTTGATTAAATCGTTCTACGCATTTTTCAGCTATAACTAGCTCTCTTTGTTTCTGTATTAACAATCTGAGCACTGGAAGCGTCCATTATCGGGGATGAACGGAACATTCGGTCGCATATATCCTCAACAGAATGGAAAGCTGGGCTAGTTGTAGGTTATTCATGATGAAAATTTGTGGGCGCGAACAAACAAAAGACAGAGAAGAAACCACAGGACAAGCGCCTTTTTCACAACTAGTTTAATGGGAAGGCAACAAACACTTAAATATGAAAGATATCACAGGTAGGTACAGATAAAAAACAGTTAAGATTTCACGTTATGACTAAACAAACTCAAAATTTACGCAGATAACCTATTTCCTTTTTCGTGAGCGATACTGACGGCTTACTCACGCAATTACCATGCGAGGCAATGTAGAAAGCTTCCATCAACTCCCTGATTCTTTGTTCAGGGTGACGGAATAGAACCTGTGGTGCCACAAAGATAGGCCGGCAATTTTTGTATCTTGGAGGTGTTCCCTCACCCGTGAGGCACTGCCATTGTTGTACTCTTTAAGGCGAATGTTCAAACAACGCCCAGTCTGCCCTATGTACACCAGACCACCGAGAAAAGGGATCTTGTAGACCACTCCTGTTTCACAACGCACAAATGGAACCCGGTGTTTGACTATGCATGCGCGGGAAATACGGTCAACCTTTTCCGCCTTTTTTTGTACATGGGGGCATAGTCTACCTAATTTCAAAGAGGCGGATAAGGCTACTTTGGCATCGTAACTTTTTGCCACGTGTCTTAGGCCATGTGATAAGCGGTGGATGTAGGGAATGACCGTATGCTTCTTCAAGTTCCCTTCAGCGGGTGGTGAACTGCCTTTGACCCGTTGGTCTACAAGGTCCCTTTTCTCTGTGGTCTGGTGTACATAGGGCAGACTGGGCGTTGTTTGAACATTCGCCTTAAAGAGTACAACAATGGCAGCGCCTCACGGGTGAGGGAACACCTCCAAGAATGCAATAATTGCCGGCCTATCTTTGTGGCAACACAGGTTCTATTCCGTCACCCTGAACAAAGAATCAGGGAGGTGATGGAAGCTTTCTACATTGCCTCGCATGGTAATTGCGTGAGTAAGCCGTCAGTATCGCTCACGAAAAAGGAAATAGGTTATCTGCGTAAATTTTGAGTTTGTTTAGTCATAACATGAAATCTTAACTGTTTTTATCTGTACCTACTTGTGATATCCTTTCATATTTAAGTGTTTGTTGCCTTCCCATTAAACTAGTTGTGAAAAAGGCGCTTGTCCTGAGGTTTCTTCTCTGTCTTTTGTTTGTTCGCGCCCACAAATTTTCATCATGAGCATATATCCTCCTTACTCTAGGAGAACTCGGCTGCGAATACCCCAGAAGAAGACGATCATTGCATGAATGGCTGTCGGCTAAGTTTACTCCATCCCTTTCATCTTCCCTATCGCCCCTTAACGGCTCGCCTTCACGATGACACTTGCAGACATTCACGTCCTTGAAGGCTTCCATGTGCGGTGGCTCATGCACACGTGCTATGCCATGGCGATGGTCAACTGACAGGCATGCTCAATGAGAAAAAGCTGTTCGCCTATTCTTTCTCTAATGCTAATTTTGAATAAAAATGAAGAACAATAATAAGAACACTGCAAGCGAAGTGGCACCGAAGTTTTAAGCGAAAGCGCATGCTTTTATACTTGTCCTAAAAAAATTAATGGCGATTATACACCCATAGTAATGATCTTCTGCGCTAGACCTTGTTCACATTGTGGTCTTGCTATTGATGAATTCGCTTTGAATGCTGCGGACACACAGGAGTGGCTGACGACCGTGTTTTGATTTTGGAAGCGTCACGAGTGCTTCATTGCGTGGAAATGTGTTGGCGCGGACTTTAGAATCTTGTCTAGCAGCGCGTTTGTAGTCGGCGTTCCAAGAGCACTTGTACTGAGATAAGCACGCTTATCTCAGTACAAGTGCTCTACGGCAAGTGCTCAGTACAAGTGCTCCAAGTATACGGCGAAGCCAATGAACTGAAAAAAATTAACGAAACTGTTTTGCTAGAAACCAAGTGATTCTGCGAAACAGTTTTTGCGGCTGCGCTGGAGTAAAATTTTTCAGTTTCATTCTTGCGCACAGCTCGGCTCAAGCTCTCAATAGAAAAACATGCTCACCTCTGTACTGTGTTCTATCCCACATTTGACAGTGACAGCGACGCATTTTTTCGCTATAGTCGTATTCACCGTGCAAATGGCCTCTCAAAGTGCGCAGATTGAAAAAGTCCGTAAGATCTAGCCAACCTAGGGTGGTGCCACTTGCAGAAATCTATGCACTACCAAGGTTGTAAACACGTTAATTGCTGGAACTTTGCTTCGAAAACCAATTATGTCGTGAGAGAGCACGCTGGCATCAAAACTGCTCTCCTCATTCCGTTAAAAGGAAATTACATCACGGCGCGCTTATCTAAGGCGTTTTGGCAAGCCAGAATGAAGCAGATATTTTAAAGAACGACATGAGAATTGCTGTAAAAATTGTGGATTCGGTTTTACGGGGCCATTGTTAGAGCTCACTCACGTAGACAGACAAGCGCAATGCAAAGTACAGCTACACAGTCCTTCGCCAGGGGCCTGTACAGAATAAATTTTTTAACACGCTGTCGAGGAAAGACGCCAATGACCCCGAAAGAAACTGTATAATACGTTATCTTGAGATTGTGCACCCGGCCGTTGTCCCCCACAGGGTCGTAAAGACGGCGTCTCCTTTCAGTAGTGCCTTCCACTGCGTGACTCCCTTCAGTAACGTGAGCCCTCGTGGAGAGCCCGCGTGCTCAGTTTCACGCTCGCAACGCAGCTACTTACAACAAGTGAATGATCTGTCGCACCGTGGCTCCAAAAGGAGGTACAAATTTGCCACGGTAGGCACGCTTTCTGCCAGTGCGTTTTCTTGTGGTGCAGACAATAATAATGAGATGGATGGCAGCGATGGCGTAGAGACAGGGCACCCACCTCTCGTGCAAGAGGACCGGAGTTCGAATCCCAATGCCGCGCAATCCTCCACCAGATTAAAAAAAAAAAATCTGCGTCTCAGTGGACTTGCCACCTGACCTGGGATGCGGCCTGATCTCGGTGAGCAGAACCGAAAACGCACTCCCTCGCAGCATGCTCCCTCACAGAGCAGGATTTGGCCACCCTGGTATAGTACTTGGACACAATCTTTTGTCAACAAACCAATTAACCCTCGGCCTTCAGTCCCCAGCAGCTCCGGAGCAACTGACCAAGGCGGTGGTGAGACCTGTGACGCAGTGGAGGATGCTAAGAATCTCTGGCTCAGGACAGGCCGCCATTGGAAATTGAACCTGACATTTAGAACTTTACCCAGTGAGGCCAGCCTAGCAGTGCTGTTCGAGGAACTTGCGGGTATTAAATGGGATGTCATACGGCTTAGTGAGGTTAGGTGGACAGATGGTTGGTTGGTTTATGGGGTTTAACGTCCCAAAGCTACTAAGGCTATGAGAGACGCCGTAGTGGAGGGCTCCGGAAATTTCGACCACCTGGGGTTCTTTAACGTGCACTGACATCGCACAGTACACGGGCCTCGAATTTCTCCTCCAAAGAAATTCAGCCGCCGCGGCCGGGATCGAACCCGCGTCTTTCGGGCCAGCAGCTGAGCACCATAGCCACTAAGCCACCGCGGCGGCTAGGTGGACAGATGAGGCGTATACAAGACTAAGGGGCGGGCACGTACTGTGCTATAGTTTATTACAGAACAGACGAGAACTATATGTGAGATGCCTCATCAATCAGTATCTTGTCACGTTGTAGTGACGGTAGTGCAGAGGTCAGGAAGACAGCAACAAGACATGCAAACGAAGCTCTTTATTTGGGCTGGCTTGCGGCCGCAAACGAAATAACCAGCACGGCAGCGGCGTAAGCAGCAAACGTGCTTGTCAGTCATCGAACTACGAATGCCCGCCGCTCGCGCATCGCTCAATTTAAAGCCGGCAAGGAAACTTCGAGATAACAGGTCAAGATCATCTACAGTAATCAGGAAAAACGTAGATGCAGCTCTTCTTGGCTGTGATCAATCGAGATTAGTCCGGTCGCTTCTCACGTCACGAACGAAAATGATAACACCCCTTTCCTGCGGCCTTGAGCGCGAACGAACGGACACTACAGTGATACGTGGCAATATAGCTGGCAACGTAGAGGAGTTCTATAGTTTTAACGAGAGGGTGGCAGTTATCGTAATTAGGCTTAATAAGAGGCCCAAGCTGAAGATGGTGCAGAGCTGCACCCAGCCATGGTCATCAGATTGTTGAAAACTTAGATGAAAACGTGGAATCATCAATGAACGAAGTAAAATCACACTACACTGCACTGATGCGCGACTTCGCTGCGGAGGTAGGCAAGAAGCAGGCCGGAGACCAGGTGGTAGGCCACTACGGCTTAGGCTCCAGGAATAGCAGGAGGGAGTGATTAGTAGAGTTCGCAGAGAGAAATAATTTACGGATCATGAGTACCTTCTTCCGGAAACGAACGAACAGGAAGTGTACGTGGAAGAGCCCCGATGGTGAGACTAAAGATGAAATAGACTTCATACTATGCGCTCACCCTGGCGTTGTACAGGATATGGAGGTCCTCAGAATGTGCGCAGCAGTGACCACAGAACACTAAGGTCGCGAATAAGCAAGACTTCAAGAGGGAATGGAAGGAACAAGTGAAGCGGAAGCCCATTAACAAGTTAGTGGTAAGAGGGAAAGTAGGGGATCCAGTAATATACGTTGTGGTAGACAGGACGTTGCGCTCCGTCCTGTCTACCTTGTCTTATTGTGTCGTCTTTTTGTGCGCATAACAGAAATCTGAGAAAGTAGGTCAATTCAGGGTATCGCTGCAGAACAGATATTCGGCTGTGAGGAAGGCGAACAGAATGCTCAAACTATGAACAATAATCTCACAAATATCATTACGGACTGCGCATTAGAAGAAGGTGGTAGGATGGTTCGACAGGATAACGGCAAGCTATCTCGCGAGTCGGACACCAAAGAATTCTGGACAAAAGGATTTTTGAGCGGGAAACCTTTTACCACGTAATTTTTTCACATAATAGAAGATAACAATTAATGGTTTGGTTTGGTTTATTGGGGTTTAAGGTCCCGAAGCAACTCAGGCTATGAGGGACGCCGTAGTGAAGGGCTCCGGAAATTTCGACCACCTGGGGTTCTTTAACGTGCACTGACATCGCACAGCACACGGGCCTCTAGAATTTCGCCTTCATCGAAATTCGGCCGCCGCGGTCGGGATCGAACCCGCGTCTTTCGGGTCAGCAGCCGAGCGCCGTAACCACTTAGCCACCGCGGCGGGTTAGATAAAGATAACAATTAATGTATTCGCAGATCAGCCTACGGCAGTCTTGCATTTTTCTTTCAATTAGCGTTTTTGTTATCGTCAAAAGTGTTTGCCATTGGCTTGCTATGGCAGTCTTAACTGTCCGATGCGATCGATGGAAACACTTTGAAAGAAAGGTTTTGCTATATATCAGAAGAATGGACCATTATTTTCAATACTTCCCTAACAGCAGCTTACAATTTTCTAATTTTCAAAATTTTTGTCTAAAACTGTTGGACATGGATTTGGTAAAGAATCGCCGAAGCATTAAAGCGTCTACATTTTTACAGACAGATAGAACTGGCAGAGCTATCAAAGTTAAAAAATAAGCTCAAGGTAGCCGACAAAAGGAAGTTTATACGAAGAGTATAGAGCATGCTCTAATGAACCGAGGTAGCCTAAAAGCGGCGAAGAGGAAACTAGGCATAGGTAGAAACCAGATGTATGCGGTAAAAGACAAAGAGGGCAATGCCATTAGAAATATGGATAATATAGTTAAAGCAGCCGAAGAGTTCTACACAAATCTATACCGTAGCCAATGTAATCAGATCGTTAACTAGAGCGGCAGTAGAGCACAGCAATGAGACATCCTGCCAGTAACAAAAGAGGAAGTAAAGAAAGCCTGAGCCGGCCGCCTCACGTGCGGGAGGTGCGGGGTTCGATCCTTAGTGCCGCCGGGTACCCACCGGTTTCTTTAATGGGTGCAAGCTTTCCCCTGGCCTGGTGCTCGGCTTCTTTAGGGTGACATGCTTGGGAAATGAGTATTTGACCCCACCTTGAGAAGAAGAAAAAATACCTTGTGCCATGGCGCTCTTTGGCCACAGATGCCCTTCCGCCAAAAAAGTCCATCATCTTCATCAGAAAGCCTGAGGAGCAATACAAAGGGGGAAAGCAGCTGGTGAAGATCAGGTACCAATAGATCTGTCGAACGACGGAGGGGAGATTGTGCTATAAAAACTAGCCACCCTGTGTATGCAAGACATTATAACCTCGAGCGTACCAGAAGCTTTGAAGAACGCTAACAGGATCTTAATTCATAAGAAAGGAGACGTCAATGACTTGAAAAATTACAGACCGATCAGCTTACTGTCCGCTGCATACTAAATATTAAGGCGAAAGCTAGGGGTGTGCGAATATCAAATTTCTCGAATACGAACCGAATACGAATACTTGGTTCCGAATATCGAATCGAATATCGAATAATGAAGGACAGACGCATTTAACCACTTCAAAACATTTATTTCAGCACCCAAGAACATCACAGTTCAACTATCAGTGGTGAAATGAGCACAAAAGGTGTGTGTGGCTGCACGAAAAGTATCAAAGTCTCGAACATTGTTCTTAGAAGAGTAGAAATAGTGGAAATATCAGAGAAGATGGCTAGTACACAGCATTGATCAAGGCTAGCTTGCCATAAGCACAAAAGCGCGTTGCTGGGATGAACATAAAAGGTTGTCGTGAAGGAAAAACCGGCTGCTCCACGTGGTCAGGCAGAAGTAGTTCCCTTCTAGCTGAAACGACTTCTCCAGCCAAAGAAAATGCCCTCTGAATTGGCACTGAACTGACACGTATTGCGAGGTATTTCGTGCACAGCTCTGACTATACCAGCTTCGCAGGTATAGCCACAAAGAAGTTCACCAGCGCAGTCAGCTATTGCATGGCCCAACGTTACGATTGCTCTGGGCGCCGCCCTGTTGTTATGTCTCTGTCGATAGGACTTGCGGACCGAAATGAGCGCTGGTGCTCGCAATAGAATATTCGGCTAGATACGAATATTCGCGTCGTGTCGAGTATTCGAAACAACACGAATACCTGGATTTCGAATCGAATACGAATACTAAAAATATAATATTTGAATTATATTCGAAAATTTCGAATATTCGCACACCCCTAGCGAAAGCCTTTCAGCCATGGCTCATACTGTCGTGACCAAGACGTGTTAGCAAATTTGTCCGCGTTTCAGATTGGTCGAAATGGTCGTGACGTCACTGCGCGCGAATTTTTGACGGGTGTCAACCGAAATATGTCAAACAGTTACTGCGCAATTTCCTTTCCTCAAATACAATTTTCGACTGGTGTCCACCGAGATATGTGAGACAGTTACTGTGCAATTTCCTTTCCTCAAATACAATTTTCATTTTCTTCATTACGGCCCCTCTTTCTCTTTCTTCTTTCACTCCACTTCTTCCCGTCCTGTACGGTGCGGTTCAGGTGTCCATCGATATGACAGAGAATTACAGCGCCATTTCGTGTCCTCAAAAAGCTTTGCGTTCAAAAGGCAACGCATCGCACCGAACGGGTGATGGCGTTCCGTGGACTCCCTGGCAGCGCTACAACACGCTGTCGCGTTCCACTCCTAAAGGCTAAGATTAAGCGTCATTAATTGGCAGTTAATTAATGCACCAACAGAATGTGAAGTGACCAATCGCGTAGCAGAATGCCGCACTCAGGCTTTCGCCTTTCACCACTTTAGCTGCTAAAGTTCCTCGTAATTTTTTACTAAAGTAACCACTCATAGATCCGGACAGCATTATACTTCAATCAACCAAATGATAAGGCAGCCTTTCGTAAAGAATACTCGACAATAGATTATGTTCACACTATCAATGACGTGATACAGAAATGCGGAGAATATAGCCAACCCCTATAGTATACAGCCTTTATTGATTACGAGAAAATATTTGACTCAGTGGACACCTCAGAAGTCATGCAGACATTGCGGAATAAGCGTGAAGAAGAGTCTTATGTGAAAACACTCCAGTGGAAGATATTATAATGAATGCACAACTGCCGGAATCCTGCATAAAGTCAGCAATAAAATTCCAATAAGGAAGGGTCTCAGGCAAGAAGGCACGATCTCGTCAATGCAGTTCACCGCCTCTTTACAGGAGGTACTCCGATGCCTGGATTGGGGACAATTGGGGATAAGAATTAATGGAGAATACCCAAGTAATCTGCGATTCGCTGATGGCATTGCCTTGCTAAGTAACTCAGGAGATGAACTTCGAAGTATGATCAATGAGTGAGACAGGCAGAGGAAAACAGTGGGTCAAATAACTAACATCCTGAAAACCAAAGTAATGTTCAACTGTCTAGCAAGGCAACACACAATTGGTAGCAAGGTGCTGGAAGTGGTAAGAGAATACGTCTACTTGAGGGAGCTAGTAACCGCTGATCCGGGTCATGAGCGGGAAATAACTATAAGAATAAGAATGAGGTGGAGCACATATGGAAGTTTCTCTCAGATCATGAATGACAATTTAACAATATCGCTCTAGAGAAAAGTATGTAACAGCTATATCTTACCGATACTCAACTATGCGGCAAAAATGTGGAGGCTAACAAAAAGGGCTCAACTTAAAGGGGCTCTGAAATGGTCTCTAATAAAGTTGCGGGATGCCTGGGATGTTAAAGCACGCCGCATGACGAATACTGTCCAGAAAGGATTTTTCTTAATTCGCTTGTAAAAGCTGAGTTATCTGCAGTCAAAATTTGAATTTCAGCGTCTTTACGCCTTTCCCTCTCCTCTCGTCACATTTTGCACGCCGGAAGGCTGGCACTCCTCCGCCGGTCCCACCTCCGAGGGCAGGTCTTCCTTCCAAATGCACTGCACGGGCTCGGGCCAGCCCGAAAGCCCGGGCCCGGCCCAGCCCGCGGGCCGGGTCGGGCCGGGACATGATTTGTTTTGCCGGACCTGGGCCGGGCCTGGGCCTGAAGTTGCGGGCCAGGGCCGGGCTCGGGCTTAAAGCTGCGGGCCCGAGCCCGGGCCTGGGTCCGTACGGAAATGGCTGGTGTCCGACTTTCCATTCACTATTGCAGGGTGAAGTACACAACTACGCCATTGAAGCAGCGACACGGATGAGCTATGAGTTATAGTACGCGCCGAGAAAAAAACTAAGCTTTTCATTGACTTATTTATTTCCTGATTTCCACGCCGCGGTCCAGTAAGAGTAAAATTAAACCGGCCTTAATTGGCCATTGATCGTTCGTAATCCCAAAACATACCTCTACGCTATTAGAAATGCATTTGGGAAGAACATATTAGTTTAGTACGCTTATAGGCTTCAAACACGTACCGTGAAGTACTCAAGCCTTTTAGCTTGTCGTTTCTGCTGAAAAGCGACCAGTTCGGCTATGAGCTCAACCTGTGAGATCGTTTTCTCTAAAAAAATGCCATCGTACTGATTGCTAGGCAGCTTTAATATCTATACTTCGCGGGCGGCAGAATATAACTGATTAAAATCATGGGGGAACGCAAAGTAAACTACTACGCGTGTGTGCAGCCCTTTTTATTTAGCTCTCGGAACTTCCGAGTTTATCCTTGCCCACCTACACGAGATCACTGCCCAAAAGACGGGCCTGGCCAGCACTACTCTTCATCGCTTCCTTTTGGGTTAAAAAGAAACAACTTTCTGGAAGCCAAACTGCGGTTTCAGAACCTTTGTCGGCCAGTTCCTTATCGGTGTAGTAGCAGTCTACTTGCTCAGAGTGAGCAGTATACCTCAAGCGTTACTGTGAAACGGGCCGTGCCGGGCCCGGGCTGGGAATCAATCCGGGATCCACGGGCCGGGCCGAGCTCGCTAGAGCAATAATTTAGCGGGCTCGGGCCGGGCCCGGGCTTGAAACCGCGGGCCTGGGCTGGGCCCGGGCTTGAGGTCTCGGGCCCGGGCCGGGCTCGGGCCTCAGATTAAGGCCCGTGGAGTGCTCTATTCCTGACCTGTCGGAGCTACACCGTTTATTGGCCGCGGGCATGGTAGCTGCCCGAAGTCTGAAGGAATCTAAGCAATAGCCACTTCTCATCTTGTATACGCAGGTGGGAGCGTCGGAGGAGGGTGCGAACATGAAAAAGTCACCGGGAAGGGCTAGCCAACTTTCGCGCGTGATTATGGGTTGTCTGCTGCCGGTAGAAGCGTATTATTTGGCACAGGTTTTCATGACAACACAATGCAGTGATTAAGCGACTTTATGAGCTCTCCTCGGAAGGTGTTTCAGAGCCTCCCTAAAATGAGGACAATGCAGGAAGCTATGGAAAGGAAAATGATGGTGTAACGTTAAGTGAGAGGAAGAGGGCAGAGTGGGACAAAGAACAAACCTGGGTTTTCTAGTCAAAACCAAGAAGAAATAGGCTAGGGCACGGCAGGTAATGCGAAGAGAAGATAATGGTTTGGTTTATTAGGGTTTAACGTCCCAAAGCGACTCAGGCTATGAGGGACGCCGTAGGGAGGGGCTCCGGAAATTTCGACCACCTGGCGTTCTTTAACGTGCACTGACATCACACAGTACACGGGTCTCTAGAATTTCGCCTCCATCGAAATTCAGCCGCCGCGGCCGGGTCGAACCCGCGGAAGAGAAGGTAATCGTTGGTCCTCATGAGCGATGGAGTGGATGCCAAGAGAAGGCAAGCGCAGAACTGAGCGGCACAGAATTAGGTGAGTGGATGAGTTTAAGAGGTTTGCGGGGATAGGGTGGCCGCAACTGGCACACGCAAGGGTTAATTGAAGAATTATGGCAGAGGCCTTTGTCCAGCAGTGGACGTAGTTAGGCTGATGATGATGGTTAATTAATGCATGAATATGTTCTTTGAGCAATTGACGACTGAGGATGAACATGCACGTGTTTTCTGTGAAATAAAGCAGGTGTGAGTGGTGCTCTGTCCGGTTGTCCTTCGTTCTGGAATGTGTAGTTTCTTTGGTGCCCGTAAATAGTGTGACGACCCCACATAATGCGCAGGTCCACACGGGACGGAGAGGCAAGAAGACACCGTATGGCTCAGTTTAAACAAAATGATGTAATCAATAATTATACATGGTACATCAGAGGCTGGGTGTCCGAGCTTACGTGGCGACGCCGTCATGGGGGCGATGGATGGTCTCCGGAGTTGCGATCCGTCGGTGGTTGGCAGAAGCTGCGCGCCGTCCGGCTTCGGCGCTGAAGGACCCTTTTCCGTGAACGATCTCGTCCTCTGCGTGCCTTTCGTCCGCACTCGCCAGCTATATCTGCTCCGCCGGCCACGCCCGATCTCCTGTCTTCCCGACTGGAATGTTTCTTTCTTCCTCCTTTCCACGGCGGCGCCTGCGGCCCCCCGACCTCCCTCGTTGGAATGTCGTTTGTCTCCCGCCGGCAGCTTTCTTCTCTTGTCCTTGTACGGCCAGGCAGCCTAATTGGGCTGGCTTTCCCTCCCGCCGGCGCCTTTGTACCATTGTACCCCTTCAGTGGCTTGCCGCCGCTAGGGGATCCATCAACGCGGCGCCGCTGAACGCGGACCGTACCCCTTCAGTGGCTTTGCCGCCGCTGGGGGCTCCGTCTAGGCGGCGCCGCCGAACGCGAACCGTTTAAGGGGAGACAAGGGAGTAGGACGGTTGAGCACAGAGAAAATTCCACCGAAGATATGGGCCCTGGTAGCTCACGCACGGAACGTCACACTCGCTCACCCTCCAGAAGAATGTTCTCCGAACATTTGAGTCCAGGCAGCTCCCCTTCTTTTTCTGAATCGCCTCGCACATTCCGTCCGACAAAACACTTTTCGCTGCACACAACACCACTGCACTGCACCATATGCCGCAGCTGTCATAACTGGCGTCTCCAGGGGCAGCACTGATCTTCTTTCACAGACAAACATGAAACTCAGCACCCAAGCCTCTCCTTGCTAGTCCAAACTGGACGAAATAAATTTACCACAGTTACAAAGGAGCTCCCACCTCCAGCACAATCTCGGCACAGACAAAAAAATATATAGATAACGAAAGGAAGTCGGGCATGTTCTGCATCCTGTGTAAAAGTGTTACTTAATGACAGAAAGGCTTAACTAGCAACTCCGATATTTTAACACATAAGCACATAGCAATGTTATGAGCTGCAGCATTACACAGTCTTAACCAGTCCCCAACTCCGCTCTGTTTACGCCATTAGTCCGACTTAGCTTTCCGATTTCGAAGCGGATATCGGCGTTCATGAGTCGTACCAAGTAATTCTGTGACCCCTTGTCTGCTTTGAGACTCGCGAGGGCTCGTGGCAGGAGCCTCTCTTGGCGTTATCTGCGCGGCAACCTCGCGCGCTCCTTCCTCCAGCAATGCATGAAGTAAATCCGGTGGCATTCCTGCCGTAACCTCTGGCGCTTGCCGAACAAATGCAGGAGAGGGCGTTTCTTGCAAACAATCTGCGCGCTCCGCTTCACTTCGGTCCCCATCAAAATCTGCGCTTTCCCCCTCCTCATTTCGTGAATACTGAACCGGTGCCGACTTGAGGCGATTTGCGTGTATCCTTATCAAGCGGCGGTTCACGTCTCGGACCCTGAAGTTTACCGGAGAAAGCTTCTCGACAACCTCGCACGGTCCTCTCCACCTCGTCTGGAACTTACGAGCCAACCCAATCTGTCTTTGGCAGTTTTCGATGTACACGCTGTCCCCCACATCAAACGGCGCGTCTCTAGCACCGCGATCGTGCACCTCCTTCCTGCGCTTCGCCGCTTTCTTTAAGGCCTCCTTTGCGATGTCCCTCGCCACTTGCAAGCGCGATTCTAGCTCAACCTTATAGTCGTCCAGTGAAGCGTATGGGACACGACGGGGGCCCTCTGGCACTTCACTAGGCTGGTCCGGGTCTCGGCCGTAGAGAAGAAAGAATGGCGAATCGCCCGTGCTCTCGTGTGCTGCGGAATTGTAGGCAAACACTGCATACGGGAGCCACAAGTCCCAGTCCCGCTGGTCGCGCGAAACAAAACGCGACAGGAACCCGGCCACGGTTTGGTTCAGTCGCTCCACCGCGCCGTTGCAAGCCGGATGGTACGGTGTTGTCTGCTTCTTAGTGATCTTAAGCAGCTCGCAAACTCTCCTCATTAGCTGCGACACGAAGTTCGTTCCCCGATCTGTCAAGAGTTGCCTCGGAGATCCATGTCGGAGCACGATCTGTTCGACAAATGCTCTTGCAACCGTGTCTGCTTTCTGATCTGGGAGTGCTACCGCTTCCGCGTATTTTGAAAGGTGATCGACAAATACCAAAATGTACCTGTTTCCAGAAGTGGTCGTGGGCAATGGGCCCATTATATCCATACCTGTCCGCTCGAAAGGAGCCGAAACCTCAGGGAACGGCTGAATTGGTGCTGGCCTGCGTCCCTTGGGTGTTTTTCTTTCGAGACAGGAATGACACTTCGCACAGTAGTCTCTAACATCCTGTCGCATGCCACTCCAAAAGTACAAACGCTCGACGCGCCTGCGTGTCTTCGCTACGCCAAAATGACCGGCGCACGGCGCATCGTGGAACGCGCGAAGAACCCTTTCTGTCCACGACCGAGGTATGACGACTCTCTCCCAAGCGGTTTTCTCTGGTCTCCCTTTCCTGGTTGGCCTCGTGCGCCGACACAGGGTGCCGTCTTTGCCAATGAAATAACCTAGCTGTTCGGGGTGAGATGGTGCGCCCTCTAAGCTTTCGATTATTCGCTTCAGGTCAGGATCTTTGCACTGCTCTGTGCGTAATTCGGCGGGGTCGACTACGGGGACAAACTCATCTATAGCTGACACGGCAGCTGTACGGCTGAGCGCATCAGCATTCAGATGTGTCTTTCCTGACTTGTGCTCCACCTCAAAGCAGTATTCCTGCAGCTGTAGATTCCATCTAGCGAGTCGCGAGCTAGGGTCCCTGACACTCATCACCCATTTCAGAGGATGGCAGTCTGTGACTAGCTTGAATTGGCGGCCGTAAAGGTAGCATCTGAAGTGCTTTACTGCCCAGACAACGGCGAGGCACTCCCTTTCTGTAGCTCCGTACTTCTGCTCTGTGGGGCTCAGCTGTCGGCTAGCAAAAGCCACGGGATGTTCTTTGCCCTCGATAACCTGAGATAACACAGCACCAACTGCGAACTTTGACGCATCTGTGGCCAAAACGAAGGGCAAATTAAAATCCGTGTGGCGCAATAGCGGTGCACTCATTAGCTTCCTCTTCAGGGCCCCAAAAGCATCCTCCTCGTTTTTGCACCAGCGAAAGGCGACATTTTTGGCTGTTAAGGCAGTGAGCGGCTTAGCGAGCTTGGCGAACTCCTCTATGTGCCTTCGGTAGTAACCGATCAGGCCGAGAAACTGCCGGACCTGGCGGACACTAGTCGGGGATGGAAAATCCGAGACACACCTTAGTTTCTCACGGTCCGGTCGCACGCCGTCAGCTGAAACAACGTGCCCGAGGTATTTCACCTCGTTTTTGAGGAATTGGCACTTAGAAGGCTTCAGCTTGAGACCAGCTCCTCTTAGTCGCACCAAAACCTGCTCAATATCGCGCAAGTGTTTCTCAAAACTGTCACTGTATATGATTATGTCATCCATATACACGAAGCACAGCTTCCCCAGAAGACCCGCCAGGATAACATCAGCGGTTCTCTGCCAGACAGCAGGGCTGTTGACCAGACCCATCGGCATTATTTTCCATTCATAGTGCCCTGAGGGCGTGTTGAATGCCGTTTTCTCAGCATCTGCCGGATCCATTGCTATCTGCCAGAATCCCGCCGCCATGTCCACTACCGTGAAGTACCTGGCAGAGCCCAGCTGAGAAAGCGTCTCCTGTATATTGGGAATGGGGTATGGATCGATGCGAGTTACGGCATTTAGTTTGCGGTAGTCCACCACCAATCGATACGAGCCATCTGGCTTTTCCAGCAATCGTGCCGGTGCTCCCCATGGTGACTTTGAGTGTTCGACAATGCCGCGATCAATAAGGTCCTGCACCTGCCGCTCCATCTCCTCACGTTGGGAGTAAGGAATCCTGTACGCACGTTGGTAAACGGGCGATGAAGTGCCGGTTTCTATCCTGTGCTTTATAACGCCACAGCAGCCCAAATCCAGGTTGGACGCGGCGAATACCTCTGAGTAGTCGTTCAGCAAACCAGCCAGAGCCTCCCTCTCCCTGGATTTTACGTGGGAAAGATCGAACAACGCATTTGGAGGAGCCGAAGGACTAGCATGCTCTACAGTTGCGAGTACCGTATCGGTGGGCTCATGTTTCTCTATCGCAGAGGTGAAGAAAGCCAATGTTTTGCTCTTGGGAAGGCTCAGTGGCTGCTGGCTACAGTTAACCACTCGTAGAGGCACTCTGTGGGCGTCATTAACAGTCACGAGGCACGCGGCTGCCTTCAGGCCATTACTAAGAGAGTCGACCAGTTCAAGCACTCCCACGGCGCCGCTCTCTACATCTGCAGGCACATAAGCGTACAAAATGTGCTCCGACCACGGAAGGACGACCGCCTCATCGACCAGCTTTACGGCAACCCGCGAATATACCTTCTCTAATGATCCCACTGTTTGACGGGTGTCAATATCGGTACTGCGAACCTCAGCCCTGCTCCTGTTCAAAAACGGAACTTTTGAGCCCCCCGCATTAACTTCTTCTTCAGAGAATGAGACTACTACCTTCCCTTTTCTCAAAAAATCCTGCCCTAATATACCTGACACTCCGTTTGGCAGAGAAACCGTGTCCGGGCATACGTAGCAGGGGTGCTCCAATGCAATTCCGCCGAGAGTGAAGTGTAACCGGTAGAGCCCACTTATGCCAAGAGGATCCCCCGTTATGCCTACAAATTTGGTTGCCATACCACCAGACGCTTCCAACACCTCGCGATCCCCTTTCCTTCGAAGCGTGTTAAAGCTGCTTTCCTTAAGCAAGGTCACCTTTGACCCCGTGTCTATCAACAATTCCATGCAACAACCGTTTAACTTGCAACGCACAACAGGGCATGCCTCGTCGGCCACACAAACCACCACCACCTCATTACCCACTGCTCCCTCCCCACACTCATCAGGATGGGGAGGACAACCTAGTTTTTTGTCCCTGTATCTGGAGCCTCGCTGTAGGCTTGCTTAGGGCGTGTCTCGCCTGCTTCTCTTTGTGGCTCCCCACGGCGCACGTTTGGGCAGAACCTTGCGATGTGTCCGCGACCCTGGCACGCAAAGCACGCGATTTCTTCGAAATCTCGCATACCGCGCCTGTAGCTTTGTGGCGGTCTCCGGTTTCCAGCGAATGGGCGCCGTTGAGCGCCCGCTTCAACCTGGCGTTCCACCTGCTGAGATAGCAGCTGCTCTAAGCGATCTAACCGCTCTGTCAAGAGAGCAACCTCAGGGTTGGGCACCGCTCTCTCTATGACGCGTACTCTCGCTGCGGCCGCCGTTAGCGCCTCATTTCGTTCCTCATCCAATGCGGCCGCCACGGCTTGGTCGAAATTGCTCGGCTTGCGCGAGAGCACGAACCGGCGCACGGGGTCTTGCAGACCAGCCACAAACAAAGCGGTCATTTCCTCTTTAAGTAGTTCCTCCGCGTATTTCTTCTTTAGCTGGTCTCCTTCCTCCTCCCTACTCAGCGTATCGCGCGCTAGGCGCTGAAGCCGCGACGCAAACGTTCGCACGTCCTCCCCTACCATCTGTCCGGCGTCACGGAACCTCTGTACCCGCACATGACGTGGTTCAGTGTCGAAATGCTCGAACGCGAGCTTCTTAAATTCCGCAAATGATTTTGTGGATTTTACTTTTTCGTCTCGCCAAGCAAAATCATGAGCAGCTCCTGCCATCTTACACCTCGCCATTCCCAGCATTTGAGCATCGGGCCATCCCCCCATTTTCCCAATCTCTTCTAGCATGGAAAAGAAATCGCAGATTGGAACCCCTGTCTTATCCCCCGTAAACGTCGGAATGACGCTTCCTAATGCCAGCATGCTTGCTCCGAGCGACGGCTGTGGAGTGGGAGCTCCGTCAGTTACAGACATTTTTTCCGCTCCAGCCCTCCGGTGCCTCAAGCCTCTCAAATGGGGGTCAAAGTCCCACAATCAGTCCCGTGATTCCCCTTTCATTACAATTTTGAAGTCATGAATGTCGCAGCATTCAGAGGACATTTGCTTTTGAGACCCCACTTCTGACACCAGTGTGACGACCCCACATAATGCGCAGGTCCACACGGGACGGAGAGGCAAGAAGACACCGTATGGCTCAGTTTAAACAAAATGATGTAATCAATAATTATACATGGTACATCAGAGGCTGGGGTGTCCGAGCTTACGTGGCGACGCCGTCATGGGGACGATGGATGGTCTCCGGAGTTGCGATCCGTCGGTGGCTGGCAGAAGCTGCGCGCCGTCCGGCTTCGGCGCTGAAGGACCCTTTTCCGTGAACGATCTCGTCCTCTGCGTGCCTTTCGTCCGCACTCGCCAGCTATATCTGCTCCGCCGGCCACGCCCGATCTCCTGTCTTCCCGACTGGAATGTTTCTTTCTTCCTCCTTTCCACGGCGGCGCCTGCGGCCCCCCGACCTCCCTCGTTGGAATGTCGTTTGTCTCCCGCCGGCAGCTTTCTTCTCTTGTCCTTGTACGGCCAGGCAGCCTAATTGGGCTGGCTTTCCCTCCCGCCGGCGCCTTTGTACCATTGTACCCCTTCAGTGGCTTGCCGCCGCTGGGGGCTCCGTCAACGCGGCGCCGCTGAACGCGGACCGTACCCCTTCAGTGGCTTTGCCGCCGCTGGGGGCTCCGTCTAGGCGGCGCCGCCGAACGCGGACAGTTTAAGGGGAGACAAGGGAGTAGGACGGTTGAGCACAGAGAAAATTCTGCCGAAGATATGGGCCCTGGTAGCTCACGCACGGAACGTCACAATAGTTACAATGAACAGCTACCAATCCACCCAATAAGAAACTCTCTTGAGATGTAAAGAGAACGGCGTTTCTCTGCTTTTACCTTTAGGAGCACGGAATCTCGCCCGTACTAAAGAACCTGAAAAATCAGCTGTACTTACCTCCTAATAGTCAGCGTATCTGAACCTTGTCGGTGTGTCTGGCGGGAATGAAGCCCTTACCTTCGCCACAACACAGGCTGGCAAGATGAGGGGACGTTTTTTTTTTGTCCAGGCGACGCCAGAGCCACCGAACAAACTGTATGCTGTGTACCGATACCTTCAGGGAATAAACATCAAAAGCACTAAGTGAATCATGCACCGTAAAGACAGCAAACAGGTATTCATATGCAATGCCGTGCGCCGGAAATTAACTTTTTTGCTGTGCTTGTAGCTTGAAACGCCTACGCATAAAAATATACCTGAAGTATGATCTAGTGTAAGATAACACATTCGGCAAAAGGAGTACTTTTAGCGCTAAACAACTAAGAAATGACGAGGACAGAACACAAGACACGAAAGAGCGCTTAGTTAGTTTCGCGCTAAAAGAATTCCTTTTCCACCATGAACCAACTCGCCCAACAGAACGTTTTAAAGAACATTCGGGGATTAATGACCTGGAATGCTAAGCAGACTTTTGTTGCGAAAGCAGCACTACGCGAGTCGCCGAGTCATTTCGCGGAGCTGACGAAAGGCCTTACTGCGCACGCGCGAGGAGCAGTGACGTCACACGGAGCACAGCTGGCGCGCCGCCGTCGTTGCTGCGCGGGTGACTCAGAGGTAGCGCCGCCGCGCTCGCCAGTTGCGCATGCGCAGTAGCGGCGCATAGCTCGCGTGCCGGGGCCGCCGCCGCTGCCGCGCGCTCTCCTTCGCCTCTCTCTCTCTCCACGTTGCTTTCGCAATCCTCCAGGTTTAACTAGAGCTAAACCACTGCCAATCTTTCCTTACGCAATGCGGTGCACCGGAAATTGAGTGCGTGTAGCACAAAATGTTTACGCACAAAAAATAACTGCACTATGACCTAGTGTAAAATAAGAACATTCGGGGATGAACGCCCCGGAAGGCTAAGTTGTACCGTATACGCGCAGCCTAATGCAGCATCGAAGGGGAACAGAACCTCACTAGTGGATATCTTCGCTTATAGTTTCCTGCTGTGCGCGTAGCTCGAAGTGAGCAACGCGTTGCACGGCGATGTTGAAGCATAGAAGGCTGAATTCCGGGTGATTCGTGATGCAGCCCTCCGGCTGAGCCGAGACGACGCGGTCTATCTCACGGCAGACACACACTCGAGCTCCTCTAAGTTTGACAGAACTTGGCACTCTCCACAATAGCACCTGAAACAACCGCAAAGTTATGGCGCAAAAAGAAAAACAGCTGAAAAGCTGACTGGGTACGGTTATCTGCGGTAGCAATGGAAATTTCACTCGTGAGCCTAGCGCTCATCCGGTAAATGAATAGGGGGATTTATTATCAGAGCTCCTCGTGACGGTAGGCGACATAGCTGCTGCCAGCTTTTAAACGTTCTTTTCGTGCACCTTGCAGTTATATATGCTTCGGAGAACGGACAGCAAAACGCCTATGGCTGGCTAATGACGCACGGGCCTCGGTATTAGCACGCGCACCGCTTGGCGTGTTTGCTTAGTGAACGTACCAAGATGCTATTATTACAGAATTCCCATATGTCCGCACGTACCAGTCTGTACTCATCAGTCATGAGGATGGCTCGGCGATAACTGCTCCCGCACTTGGTGGCGAGGTTCCGTTGTCTGGTTCGGGAACGGGATCCATCGTAACGCTTGGCAAGGCGCCGGTGTGAACGTAAACGAAGCGACGGTAACGGTTATCGGTAGAAGCCTTCCACGTGCGGCAAGCGGTAGCTTTCATTTCGGCTGCTGCTAGACTGCACCGCTAGCCGCCAGAAATCACGGGTTCTGCGTTTACGTCATGTTTCACGTCACTTCGTCCTATGTCGTCATCAGAGAGTCCCGAGTGTGAATCAGAGCGGCGGGAAAAACTCATTCAGCTTCGAATTGAAATCTCTTAGAAATAAATACATCTTTCGCTGCCGAACACGCGGCAACCTAGCCGTGAAATGTCGAACTATCGAATTTTGCTAACAAAGAAAAAATGATACAGCTCTCTTCACTGTCCTTTTAAATGCGATCTGATTGACACGGAGGCGAAAGACTCTTCTAAAATGGTTGCCACTGCCGCTAACTTGCCAAAATATAAAATTTCAGAGTCTTTTAAGCCAATTATTGCAGCAGCGTTTATTTTCGCCAGGAATATGGCCCAGAGATTGAAATAAAGTGAAATAACAAACGTGACACAGCGGCGCCATCTAGTCAGCGCAATGCTAAGTACCAGCCGTTCGACCAAGAGTAATTTCCATCACATGGCAAGCAGTGGTCAAAGAACTTTTGTTATTTTAATAGAAACTATTGTGCTACATTATTTAAGTACATAAAACACTGCGACAAAGCTCGAGGTCTATTTTTGTTACGTCCGTTCCAGACGTTTGAGTTACGTTCCGGGCAGTTGCAGACGGTTGCAGAGCAGTTCGAGATCCCATTAGGTTTGAGCGCGTCAGAATCGAGAGCATATCTCAAAAACTGGGCTGAATTGCAGTTTAAACTTTATCGTCGAAGCAAGGTTGGCCATAGCGAGAAGCAACAACGCCAGTAGTTGCTGGTAAACATGCCGACCGGAATCGCAAGGACTGCCGAATCGGCTGAAGTGGGAGGCTCTATGTTGGAGGGATGCCGCCATGTTGAAGGGCACAAAATCCACAACTGCCGCAAAGCTCAATTCTGAAAAATGCGTGCGTACGCTAACGCTATTTTCCCGTTAGTGTTCTACTCATGCGCACTCTGGACCCGCTAATCCGCTATGTACGCAGTCACGCAAAGCCCGCAATACTAAAGCTCTCTAATTCCTGGGGCTCAAGCGGAAAAGTAAGAAATATAAATGAAAACTTACCCTGTTTGGAGGCTATTCGGTGGGAAGCGGGGCGTCATGCAAATGTAGAGATTCAGTCGTAACGCTGTCCATAAATTAGACTTTTGAAGTGACTGCCTACTACTGAGAGAATTATATTTGAAATGCATTTCTGGACACTTCTCGTACCCTATTCCCACCCTATGCATATGTTCGTTTATCTTCGCAAAACTCGTAACTGCGTGCTGTGGACAAACAGTTTAGTTTTATTGATTAGCAGAACGAGGCAAACCATTGATATGGCAGCCTTATGGGATTTCTTGCCGTGCAGCTTGTTTCCTTCAATTGGCGTTTTTGTTTGCATATTCTCTTTCGCAACACACAGTGTCACCCTTTAGACAGACGCACTATGGTCCCGCCGAGTCTTTTTTTCTTTCTCCGTTAGGTTGCCATTTCGTCCCTACATTTCATTCGCGCAGCTCGCGAATTCATTCGCAATTTTTTTCGCCTAGACTAACGGCAAGACCAGTCCGGAAAAGAAGACCATCACCAGGAAGCCATTTCTCGAAAGGGAAAATGATACGAAATTCTGGTATAATCTGCGATGCCGAACATATTCAGTGACAAAGAAAGCGCTTCTGGCGAATGAAAAAAGCGCTTCTTGCTTCGCTTGCACTGTATTGCAACATGAATAAATATATTATGTTACCCGTGCTCCTGACATTGACCCGATATTTGCCGTCATCCCCCCCCCTTACACAATGATTCGATCTTTGGAGCCTGTGAGGTGAGGCAACATGAATAAATGCAAAGTTTGTTTTGCGTTTGGCTGTATTCATCTCGATGTTCGCAATGCCAAGTAATTCTTCTCAGAGTGTTGGACGAGCGTGAAGCAATGGCGAGTTTTGCCGTGCGTAAAGCGAAGCGCGGAGCCTCGGTGCCCTCTGTGTCCCTCCACAGGTCTCGATTGAATTTAATTGCTCATACGACGCGCTAACCGAAGCACCTTCCAACGCGCACGCATATCGGCCGCGGCATCGGCGTCACTGCAAAAAGCTGCCATTTCAGCGCCACGCCTCCTGCCCTCCCTCCGCCCCCACCGTTCCCATCCGCTACATTTGCGGCTTAGGACAGCGCCAGCTACGCGCCTCGAGCCGTTTCTTTAATGGGTCGACCAGGGTCCGGCGCCGGACACTCAGGTTTCTACTTGTGCTATGGGTCCCTCGCATCCGGACGCCTTCCGCAGAACGCCACCGCCGAGAGGCCCCGGTGAGTGAAAGGTTGGTGGTGCGGCTGTCAGGTCTTCTTTTTCTGACTCGCGTGCTCGTCATGCGTGCTCGTCCTACGCCGATATTTCAAGCCCCGGCCTCTTTCAAAGAACAACTGTACCTTTCTTATGTTTACCGTTCTCTAGCGCTTATGACTTACCGACGTGCAGCGAGAAAACTTTGAAGCTTTTTCAAAGGTGGAAATTTTGAAGCTCACGTGGCGCAGGTATTCATAGCCTCGAGGGAGACGTTCTTTGTCCGTTCAAGACTGTACACCAGGCCGATGGCCTCAATAAATGTTACGACGTCTTGTTAACCCGAAAATGGTTTATCACTACCCAGCTTTTTGCCCACGCAGTTGATCTCGGGGATTTAGAGAGTGTTAGTTAAGAGACGTCTTGCATGTTACTGTCTTCGTCGTTTTTGCCTGCGTCTATTGCTTATACAGAAGACAAATGTAGTGGCTGTTTATGCATCTTTCAAAATCAACAGAGCATACCAGTGACAACCGTAATCAGGATAAACAACCGCTACATTTGCCCGCTCTTAATCCCTCTTTTAAAAGTCAACGAAGCATACGAGTGACAGCCCTAAAAAGATCTCAAAAACCTTCTTCGCGCGGAGCCTGTTGATTCTGAGCCGTCGCTTTCTGCTCCTATAGCTTTCCACCCATCTTAGCGCAGCGCGTGAGTGAAGGAGCTAAAATATTTTTCTCAAAGCCACGTCCTGCATGTAGAAGGCGACAGAAGTGCAAAAGAAAACGCATAAAAACTACAGACTACACATTTTCTTTTAGAAGCAAGAAGGGGAAACACCGGCTCGGGGGCACCCACCTTAGTGAATGCGTGGGAAGCAGCCACCCTGCAATTTCAAAGCTCTTGTGTGCCGTATGTGCGCCACTCATCTGTGTGCCAGGGCATCATCAAAAGTGGATGGCTGTAGAGCTGAAGGTCCGTTTGCCACAGCCTACTGCGCATTGTTCCATGTTAGATGACAGTGCACTTGGGTCGCGATCCGTAACGCTTAAAGGCGACTTTGGACTTGTGCGGGACTTTGGGTATAGCTCGCGACGCCAACATTATTTGTGCCTAGAAACTTTGTACGCCTGCTCTGACACTATGCCTGTTAGGAAAGGGCCGTTTGCAATGAATTAGATTTGATGTCCCGTTCTGAGACAGTATACGTGAATGAAGTGGCATGTAATTGGTGAGTGGCGGCGAAACTTCAGTTAGCTGTGATATTTCTTACTTCAATTGAAAGGACTTGTGAGCGGTATATACCATGTGAACCCAACCAGCGCCGGCGGCCTATTGCTCCAGTTCCGCGTTTCTGCCAAAACGTTGTCAACGCAAACGGAAGCAGCGCACATCTTTCTGTCACTGCCACCACATAGCTCAAAGCCCGATTGAGGTGTCCCCTGGCCTAGCTCGGGAGCCAGTTATGCGCGTTTCTTTTCCTGTCGCGACTTTTTAGCACAGACAGAAGTTAATGAAGACGCCAACGTACAATGCGCAGCGCGAGAATGGGTTGCAGTTAAACACGAGGCTTGATTGGCTGCGGCGATAGCTATAATGATCTCGTGCAGTGGCCAGCGAAGTTGTTCTGTTCTCGCCGCCATGGATTCGAAATCCAGTCGCGACAATATTTATTTTATTTCTGTACGTATCTGAGAGGCTTTAGAGAGACATGGGCTTTTCCAGGATTGCTAGTGAAGCAGTGCTTTCGCACTAAAAAATGGCGCATTCCTACTATCACTGCCATCGAAAAATGAGTCACCATGGTTTAACAAGGGGATGAAACGTCTGAAAAAACAAAAATAATTTTTTTACAACCACCAAACGCTTTAAAAACATATGAGCAGCTGCGTTCAAAACTCTCAATACCGAGAAGCGTAATCGCGAGCCAGTTTTAGTGCGCAGCTCTTTGGCGCCCGTTCCTGCGCAAAAACTATTATTCCCGCAGGAAAATCTTAATATCAATAGCAGAAAAAACCAAGCGCTCTTCTTTTTTTCAAATGAGTTATAACATCTATGCTGTGCTTTAACCCCCCTAAATACTGAAAAGCAGTTAACCATACACGCTTCCCAACTATAAGATGAAATGACGAAGATAATAATCTTACACGTAAGTTACGTTTAGTAACTTTTCTCTATAGTTCTAGGAAAGAACATACGGGAGATTACCGTACTTTTCATCTCTCGATCAAACATTACGGCAGACGCTATACATGATGCGAATGGCATTATGAAGCTAATCAAGTCATCGAAACTTGCATCCTCATCAGGCATTGACAGCTGCATCCAAAAAAGTATTAAAAGATACTAAGGACCGTGAAAGCGTCCCTTTGTGTCCTCTCGTTCAAGAGTCCTTGTGACCAGGCGTGCTGCCACAATATTGGAAAGTCGGTGAGGTCATTCCAGCCCCCCTAAAATGTTTTTCACTTTTGCGCAAAAACAATCGTCCAGTTTCTCTCACCAGCCTCTGATCGAAACTAATGGAACGTGTCTTTTATTGTTCCATTGTGAAATTACTTCAGCACAGCCTGAAGTTGGAAAGTTGATTCATGGCAAAGAGTACTAGCACAAAAACAAGGCTAACATAAGGAGACAACACGAGCATGTCGTCAGTCTGTGTTGGTTCCTTTTTTGCACTAATTCCCTATGTCGAACCTCTTCCATCGGTTAAATTCTTTCATTCTAAGTAATATGGCTTTTTAAAAGGACTTTTCAGCGACACCAAATTTGCATGGTTTGTAAACAATTTGAGCTCTGTTTTTGACATAAGAATTGCTATTAACGCTGGCTTTCTAGATTTTGAAAAGAACCCCAAAAAGATCTCTATAAAGGCTACTCCTAAAACTCTCGCGCTTAAACCTTAACCGGTCCCTAACTGCATGGACTTGGAACTTTCTCACTAGCAGAGAGTAATTAGTCTATGACAACAATTATTCCTCCATCCGTTCTTCGGTAAATTCAAGTGTTCGGCAATTCAGACGGCTTGAACCCCTGCCCTTTATCATTTACATTATTGATCCTCCTGCCACTATTTCCTCTAACATTCGATTATTTGCCGATGACTGCGTAAATTACCGCCCCATCACTAACAGCACTGACACTGACATCTTTCAACTAGATCTTGCCCTAACTAGAGCTAGGAGCAAGAACTGCTTGATGTTTACTAATATTACCAGGGAATGTTTGGTTTACTTCCATCGCAGGCAGTCGTACGTTGCTTCCAAACACGTTCTGTTCGGTTCTTAAGTGTCATCTGTTTCTTCGGCATTTCTCTAATTCATTACCTAACATGGTCATTGCACATCATGAGCACAGCTTATAACGCCAACCACACCTAGGTTTTTTACGCTATCTGCTATTTGCTACACCAACGATAAATTTATTAGCAGATATGGTAATAAATTTATGGATGGGGGAACAAATAATAAATTGATGGAAGGGGTAACATTTGTTCGTCTTAAGTTAGAATACGCGCCGGCAGTACGGAACTTTCACTAGTCTAACGTCTGTTAACGCAGATAGTTGGGCAATCTGGTGAAGGTGCATTGTTAATAACAGCGCTGGAAGGGCAGACGCGACACAAACGAAAAGAGACTGTACTAGCGATTTTACAGCCCTTCTACCGTCTCTTTTCGCTTGTGTCGCGTCTGCCCTTCCTGGGCTGTCGAATATAATGAGTTTCACCTCTCTCTAACATAAGAAAACTACAAAATCGCACTATCAGTTCAGTATCATCTGATTACTCGTTGTACACTAGTGTGTCTATTTTAAAGTCCAGGGCCAACCTATTTATCCTTGAAACAAGACGGAAAATTTATCGGTAGTGCCTCTAACATACGTTCTATCATTCGCCATTAAGAGCATCATGCACAGCATTACCCCATCGTCTTTCCAGCCGAATAAGCCGCCGCAAGGCCGCCTACGCTCCCCCTGCAAAAACCACTGCTCACTTCCGGTAATCTTTCGTCAAGCGATCTCGGGACTGGAGTGGTCTGCCATTGGGCGCCGTACACAATATCAACGCCATAAATTTCAAGAATGTCATCGCGTCCATAATTAAAAAGCTGACATGGCCATTTCTCATCTAATGCCGCGAACCCAGAAAATACATTAATAAATATCTACAGCCATGACTCTACCGGCACTAATACGACGTCATTTTCTCACTTCGCTAGTATTTTTTGTTTTTTACTCTGTGCCGGCATGTTAAGACATGTCTCACTCGAATGGGCGAACTGTGACCACTGGAAACGCAAAGCCTGTAGGAATCCGCTTTTTTTACCTTTTTGGTAATGCATGCATACACGTAAGCAATATTTTCCGTAAACTCAGAGGTAGCGTAAAACTGGCTGGTCTCCTGACTTTGATTTTGATGCGTCTAGTTGGCGTGCTATAAGTAACAACTGAAACATGATCACGACAACTGAAACACGAACATCAAAATGAGAAGATAATGCTCGGGAGAATATCAAAACTAGCTTACGCTAATTTCCCTTCGAAGGCGCGAAGACTGTCCTTTAAATGTGTTAAATCAACATCGTCTGTGTTTGCTATTCCGGAAATAATATGCTTGTGTTTTTGTATAACATTGCAGTTTTCTTGTTCGCGTTTCACTTATTGCTGATAGGTATGCAGCAGCCCACGCAGTTTGAATACTGTAGGACTATTATTGCATCTTGCCACTTTTCTTTCACCCATTCTCAAAAATTTGTACACGGTTACGCTTCTCGGCATTGCGAGCTTTAAGCGCAGCTGCTGCAGTAATTAAACTTGAGGCCGCCGCATACAGAACAGCACCGCAAGAGGCGGCTCTGGGTTTCGGCTTGGGCAACGCACAGCGGTCCACCGCTGCTGAGCTTCTCGGGCGAATGGACGACGGTGCGCGCTACTGTGGCGCCATTTCTTAGCGGGTCGCCGCCGCGGAGCTCCTCTTCTGGCTGCCGTCGTACTCTGTTCCTTCGCTTTCCTTCTCACACTCCTTTTCATCCTCCGCTGTGCTGCTTGTTCACTGTGCTGGTTACGCCGACGGCGACTGGTACGTCGAGGGAGGCCGCTCAACCCACGAACGTGCACTTAAGAGCTGCGCCAAATGCTGTGTTTTCCCAGCCATAGCTGTACGAGTGGCTTCTTTCATTGAAAATAGCGTCGCTGTCATTGTAAGCACTGGTGTACTACGTCGTAACGTAAAAGGTGACCATTCACTCATGGACGATGAGACTTTCATCTAGGCGGCCGAGCACTGCCGTGTGCACTGTACTGTGTGGTCACGGATCCATGCGGGCCAGCGTGCATCAGCATAGGTATATGGCGGGGGGCGTGTCTTGTGGTGTCGCCATTCTAGCGATCTGTTCGCTCCGGAGCAGGTCGAAATGTATGGCAGCTTTTTTTTTTTTTTTAAATGCGACCATCTGCCAGTTGAAATGAAACAGGAGTGCCAGAGCCACAAACACTGCCATGCAGCTGTTACCGTTGCCCCCTCGTTTCTTCAAAAACACTAACTGCACAAAAAGAAGTGTAGTAGTAGAAAGCAAGGTGAGTGCCCCATAGTGGTGGCATCTTCGTAACTCTATGGGAACCCTTCTTTGGTTATGAATCAACACTAAAACAGTTGAGCTCGGGTTGTTGTGTAAATTTTTTATGGTCATGTTGGTCGTGTTTATGTACAGGTTGGATTTTCTTTACTGTGGTCTGTAGGCATAAGTTCCGCCTGAGTCACTTAACTGAATGAAAGTGGCTCTACCACTGTTCCTTAAGCCCAGTCTTGCCTTAAGCTTTATGATAAAGTTTTTATGCATAATGGCAGTCGTTCCAACTTAGCGCGCTCAGAGCAAAGAAGGCATTTGTTGCTTGGTTTCAGCGTGAGGAGTGCTATTATAAAGCTCCCCTACAGTGACGCAAAATAATTTTTTCTTTACTGGTTGTGGCTGCTTAAATTACGGCGCAATTATGCTATTAGGCTCATGTGAAAAAAAAAAAGTTGCCTTCACGGCTCAATGCTTCTGGGGAAATCAGAACCCATTCTGGAATGAACAACACCCCCGTGAAAGAAATACGTAAATAGCTTGCCGACAATTTCTTAATGTGTAGGTAGTACTGCCCCTTTCTCAACGTTCTATCGGCGATTTGACCTGGCGCAATTGAAAGCCCCCCTTCCCCCTCTACCAGTGAACAAGGGGTACGGTGAGAATCTGAAACCAGATTAAAAAGTTCAGATGAGCAGCAAAGTTCGTCTTGGGCAAATATCATCAACCAACTCAGCAACCTAAATGCACAAGAAACCTACCGGCATCTTCACAATGCAGAAGGATAAATATTAAAACTTCGCTATCTGATTCAATGTAACTGGAAAAACTTGAGCACACAACAGTATATAGAAACGCGTTTGTTGGTCTCGTACAGCCAGATGCAGCTATCGAGACCTAATTCAACCCGGGTCAGCACGAACAGATGCATATAAGTATGCTCATTTTTCGCATCAAAAATAGATGCGAAGGACTCGCTGCAACGTGAAATACCGACAGCAGTGACTGCAAATAAATTCTCTATTCCATGGATCGAAATATGCAGCTAATACTTTAATGATGATACTCTGATTTAAAAAATTTTGTTTTCCTGGTTTGTAATACCCCTGCCATACGGGCACTCTCGATCCTCGTTGAACTCGATCTGCATCGAGATTTTCGAGCACGCTCGAAACATCCTGTGCTACACGGACATTTTCAATGCTCCTTGAGGAGTTTCCCTCATGTGTGTTAGGTGGCGCCAAATGTTCCTCCAACAGCCAGAACATGGTGATGTCCGGCAACACTGTGCAGTCGGGTGCAGCGGCAGCCAAATCCGTAGCCAGTCTTGTGGCGCACCTCTGCTGCTGTGCGACAGAACCCGAGGGTCCGCAACGCCTGCGCGATTTCTGCGTAGACTGCGGAGTTTCTCTTCTAGCGCCGCAAATCGTCTATGCGGTCTTGCCAGCAGTCGATGAGAGCGGCTGTCTCGCGCTCGCTCCAAAGTTTGCGTGTCGACGAGCAGGAGGACGCCATCTTTGTTTACACTCACGGCGAAGCTTTGAGCGTGGTTGGCGTGGTGTCGAGATTATTTATAAATATGCTTGCATATAAGCAGGCATAGTGCCTGAAAATGTTCTGTCTTGCATTTTAATCAATTACAACAACAATTGTGGTTTTGTTTTGTAAACTAGTGTTTATTTTTATAGCTTTGTGAGAGCGAGAGTGCTTTCGATTGTGCTTGGAACCTCAAGCACTCTTGAGGAGTCGGCATCGAGTCAAGCAGGATCGAGCTCGATTGCACTTGAAAGTGTTCGTGTGACAGCCGTCGATCTGCATTGAGTTCGATCAGCATTGAATCAATGAAGATCGAAAGTGCCCGTGTGACAGGGGTATAACATGTCTGTTTTATGTAGCAGCTGCGGCAAAGTAACGAAGCCTTGATGTATTATTCTCTCCTATACCCAGCAATTCTGGACAAAAGCATTTTTGAGCGAAAACCGTTCATGAAAGCAGTTTTTTTTTCATATAATAGAAGATTTCAATATAAGAATCAATATATCCGCAGATCACCCGACGCCAGTCTTTTATTTTTTTTCCTATTAACGTTTTTGCTAGCGTCAAAAGAGTTCCCCATTGGTTTTCTATGGCAGTCTTAACTGTTCGATGCGATCGATGGAAACACTTCAAAAGAAAGGATTTGCTACATATGAGAAGAATGGACCATTACCTTCGATATTTCTATAACAGTTTCTTAAAATTTTCCAATTTAAAAATTTTTTCTCTGAGCAAATTGGACATGTACTTCCTGCTTGTTGTTGAGCCATTTTTTGTATAATTTCTTTATTTGATTGTTCTTGAATGCGACAGCATTACAGCCCCGTATATCCTATCTTGTAACCGCCCTGTAATAGCCTCCGCTCCAACAGAATTCACAAATAAATAAACAGAAACGTTTCAGTGCCTGCAGAGATCTTCCTCATTCCCAATTATAGCTGACCTCTAGAGTGAAAAATGTAGCGAAATATATTGATTACATGTCATTTCTGTCCTCAAATGTCGCTTGATGAAGAAACAGCAACAACGGCACTCTGAGTTGGGGAACAAATGCAGCAAATACCTTGGACAAAATCCGAGATTTCATCTAAATAAAGCAATCGATGGGGGGCAAGGTAAGGTCTTTCTAGGTCGTCTCCCAGGGTCATGACAGAATTTTTGACAATGCCAGATTACACTATCAAAGTCTGTGACCGAGAATACAGCACGAAATGGCTGCGTAGCAAAGTTGCCTGGGTCATTCCGTTAAGGTTAGTGTTACTTTAAAAAAAAACGAGGTTTATGACACACGGGGAAGGCCGGGTGGAAGCGTACGCCACTCTCTTTTAGAAATGTCTTCAGAGAAAACCTTCAAAAACATGGCGCAACCCAAGGCGAGGAGACGAGAAACAAGAGCGCTAGAGTGCACTTACCGTTCTTTTGTCCTCTTCTTGGGTTGCGATTTAGTTTGGAAGTCACGCGTCACTAAGTCTCCCAAACGTCCTTACTAGTCGCAGAAAGCTTTCTCAGAGCGTCTTCGTGCAAGAATCTCGATGGCGCGAACGTTACCAAGCACGAGGCTCCTTAAGCTCCGGTTGGTTTTCATCACCGTGGAAAAAGAAAGTAATGAAATGTGATTGCAGAACCGTGGCTGCACGCACGAGAAGTTGCGTGTGGTAAAAGCCTGCCACAAAATAGCAGAACTGAGAACGCCACTTGAGTCACTTTTCATCCTCTTTGACCATTTATTTTCTATTGTAAGTCAAGATCAGTTTGTCATAACGGTTCTACATTCGAGGTGAGGAGAAAAAAATTTAAGGAGGAAAGCTTAAAAGTGTGTCCCCTTAAAAGCGACAAAGCTGCATGAATGTTGTGTCAGCGGGTTCTCTGTCTCTCGCCTGTCTTATTTCGAGTACCATCACCGACCTCGCCGTTCTTTGTGCTGCTTTTCGTCTTCGGGGTGGAAGCATTGAAAAAGAAAGTATTAATAATGTTCAAGCGCCACATTCAAACTCTGTCGGGAAAGTTTGAATACCAGGCTCGTTGCGTTGAAAGCACAATGACTCGAAAACTTTCGACAGCACCGAGCTCAATGCTCGCGAGAGACACACGACTTCTCTCGCGCAAAAAAATCGAGAAGTGGAAATCCCAGCACAAAAGCCGTGCCAGAGTAAAAGGGTCTCACAAAAGCAGGCTTTCACCGCGCAGGAAAACAAAAATTGATCTGCGCAAGTAAAAGTACCGTTTTCCAGAGCTTCCAAAATGCAAAAATTCTCATCCTAATGCGTTTTTAATTGGGCGGGGAGCAAGGCGCCACTGCGAGGCTCAAAGCAGTGCTTCCCTCTTTCTTTCAGAGGGCAAGAACGTCGCATAAATGGCAGAGAAAAGTGGCGTAGGAGAAGTGTGTAGCGTTCGAAAAAAAACCTTGACGCTGCGCTTCTCAAAGAAAAAAATTCCCGCGGGTACAATTTCGGCTCCCCCACTACTTTTATGGAACTTTTCCGAATCAGTGACAAAGGTACGCCAAACTAGAAAAACGCACCCTGCGTATTTTGTAGATTATATGTCTTCCTTCCCATATTTAATTTAAGCTTGGAGCTGGTGATGGCGGCTGGCTCATATTTCAAGTAAACACTGAAAAGAACTTTTTCAAGGTGCACTTCGCAATAAGCGGAAAGCCTTCTTTAGCACAAATGCACGGGTGTTGCACCTCCCTCTTTGTTGCGTAGTCTTTCAATTTCGTCAGAAAACATCAGCCGGTAAAAATGACAGGTGAGGACGAGACCAGCGTAATAAGCGCGACTTTCGCCATCCGACACTGCGGCATACCGTGAAACGCGTGGTTATTCTTGCTCTTCTACCGTCGCTAACGACAGCACCCGCGCACGCTCTACGAAAGGCACCTACTATACATTGTGTCACGTTTGGCGCGTAAAATTACAGCCTGATCGGCACTTAGCGACGTATGAAGCTTTCTTTCTCCTTAAGCTTGTTTTTTTTTTTGGTGTTACATACAAGCACAAGAGCTCTTCAAAGCGAAGTCACATCGGTGTACGCAACCATACCTCGAGCCGAACACTTCCAAACATATACACAAAGAAATCGCTGGTGTTTGTGCACTGTAACGGAGCCCCCACCCAAGTCATTGAATTCTCGTTAAGGAGTTTACAGTGGTTGTTGTGCGGACGTTCCCACCCGCTAACCCAGGCATCTCGGGTGGTCTCACAGCTTCTAGCTACCGTGAACAGACATCCTTTTTCAGATGGGGCGGTACCCGAGGCGGTTTCCTGCCAAGAGGCATTTTTGTCCAAGTGGACCTTGTCGTTTAGTTGCCGTTTTAACTTACACAGTTGCAAAGATCGTGCCCAGCCGACGGTCAATATCCACCCTCGGTCGTGATGAAGTCAAACGTGGCTGTTCTTCACACTGCGGAAAGTTAGCCTTGGCAATAGAAGTGGCTGGTTTTTCTAAAAAAATGTGGATACAGAGGTACATTATCTTCTGTTATTAGAAGATACCTCAAGTTCGAGGAGGTCTCAACCTCCACGTTTAACGAAGCCAGGCCTAAAATGATCAGGCCGACTCCTAACGTTTATTTCAGTGAACGCTCTCTAGCGCACTTCGCATCCTCTGGTTATTAAAACGCAATGGGCCCAGTTCACTAGAACGGCTCAGGAAACCGTCCAACGTATGCTGAACGTGAACGAGATCACAAAAAGGTCCTAGAGATGCGACGTACAGTAAGGGGTGCCACGCTTTTGTACGTGATGGTGATCTCTCGCACCACTAAAAAAAATTTAAAAAGCAGTTAGAAAGTGTAAATTAGGGCGTCGTTATTACACCCTTTTCAGTGCCGAAATCACTATTTCACTCATCACGATCATTCCCACTAAGCATGTGAAGAAGAATGGCTTGCAAAAGAATAAAAACACCGCGCCAAATCGACGCCACTGAACCACTCTGCGCATCATGACGCAGCCGCAGGAAACGGAGCGAAAAATGCAGTGAAACCGGTGCTCTTAGCTCGTGGCATTGCACAATGGTCGCGGCATACGGCCGCGACAAAGATATATGGCGCCAACGATAGTTGCATCAAACAGGTCCATCACACAAATGCGCTGGTGCAGATCCGAGTGGTCAGAGGCATTTTTTTCGGGTCGGCATGTTCGGCGTATGTATCACTGAAAAAGGCTGCGATATGCGGGAATCAGATTTGCGTGATGTCGTCGTGTGATGTCAGACATCGGTGTCTCACACAAGGGCAACGCGCATTTTATTGCAAATTGGTTTCCCTGTCCAAGAGCAAGACCACTTAGGCCAGGCAGAACGTATAGCTGGAGCAGAGAAAACGACTAAGGCCGCCGCGGTGGCTCAGTGGCTATGGTGCTCGGCTGCTGACCCAAAAGACGCGGGTTCGATCCCGGCCGCGGCGGCTAGAATTTCTTTGGAGGAGAAATTCTAGAGGCCCGTGTACTGTGCGATGTCAGTGCACGTTAAAGAACCCCAGGTGGTCGAAATTTCCGGAGCCCTTCACTACGGCGTCTCTCACAGCCTTTGTCGCTTTGGGACGTTAAACCCCACAAAACCAAAACCAAACCAAAACGACTAAGCTCTGAGTGTCAAAATTACAGTCGGGGCTCATTTAGCTATACTTTTTGCCATTCGTGCATGTGCAATGCAAGAACGGTTCAAGTCATATGGGTTATCGTGACTTGCGAACAACAAAGAAACGCTGTTATGCAGCTTTTTTTTTTAAACCGAGCCTCTCTTTGTAGCATTTCTGACCCGTTGCACGAAACGATATTATTTAGGAGGGCAGAGTTCCTAATTAATAGCAGTCGTGTTATGCGCAGCTATTTTCCTCTGTCGCGAGGAACATAGCAGACACGTACAAGCGCAAAAAAAAAACACGGATAGAGAGAGTGACTTGGACAACACGAGCGATTGGACAACACGAGGAACATGATTGCGCAAGGCGCACTGGTTTATGCGCTAAGTTAAAAATGTATACGAAGAACGCTAGACGAGAGCAAAGAAATCGCGCGGAGAAGTTCACCTAGCTTACTTTTTGTTGCGAAAGCAACACTACGCTAGTGGCCGAGGCATTTCGCGGACCTGAGGAAAGGCCATACTGCGCATGCGGGAGGAGCAGTGACGTCACATGGCGGACAGCTGCGCGCCGCCGCCGTCGCTGCGCGGGTGACTCAGAGGTGCTGCCGCCGCGCTCGCCAGTTGCGCATGCCCAGTAGAGGCGCATAGCTAGCGTGCCGGGGCCGCCGCCGCTGCCGCGCGCTCTCCATCGCCTCTCTCTCCCCTCTCCGATGCGCAGTAGCGGCGCACAGCTAGCGTGCCCGGGCCGCCTGCACGCCAGCTGTGCGTAGTGACGTTACTTGCTCCTCGCGCATGCGCACTATGGTCGTGCAAGAGCACGCGAAACGGCGAGAGCGTGGGCAGTGTAGCTCACGCAACAATATATGGCTACGAGCACTTGTTGCTTTCGCAGTCCTCCAGGTTTAACCAGAGCTAAACCACAGCCATTTTTTTTCTTTTTGAGTGTGAATGGCGAGGGACATGGACACAGTACATTTCGCGCTGAGCGTCAACAGGCCGAAATTAATCCTGAGCCCTTATGCTCAATGCCAGGCATTTTTTTACCTCAGTTAAGTTATTTAGTTTTTTCCCTTTTTATTTAAAAAAGGAGCACGCAGACTACCTTTCGTTCTTTTCTTCACCGAGGCGGATATACCCTCAGTGAACAGCTGGTATCGGAACGAGCGTTTCGGTCTCCGTAAGCCTAAAACACGTGGAAAGCCGGAGGGCAAGAAACAGGAAATGGTTTCGTAAACATAACGGCAAGTTGATCGCTCCTTAAGTGACGGGGCGGAGTTTTTGGGGAGCACGATCCGACGCCGTTAGTTCGATGCTGCACGCCACTGTGCGCCCATCGGCCGTGCCTGCGCACGCAGCGCCAGACGCTCGACTCTAGACCGTTCGATGCCGCCGGCAGATAACTCATATAATGCCGCTGGAGAAATGCAGTAGTCAAGGCCGCACGTGCGAAAAGAACTGCGAGGCAAATTTTCCAAATGCAGCAGCATCAGGTAGCAAGAGGTTAAGACAAACGGGACGGACAAAGAATAAGCGGAGCAGATACGCTGGCCACGTTACGCCCGAAAAGAATCCTCTTGGCCTCCATACCCAGACTCTTAAAGACGGTTTTTACTAAAATTGTAGGAGAGGTGCGACATTGATGATTTTCCTGATTTTCCTGTTTTCTCTTAAGACCGGGGGCCATAAATTTCCTAGTGTCGGAACGTGTGCCTTGTGTTACGCTCACTTATGCGGAAGGAGATGGGGGCTAGCTTCATGCTGCATCGAATCACGACTATATCCTAATAGTGAGAGAAAATTATTCGCTACGGGCACTACACCTGAAGGGATGGAAAATACATGGTTTCCACGATAAAGATTACAGCCGCGAGAAATGAGCGCTTGAACTATTTAAAGAAATCTTCATTCGCCGTTTGTGCATCGCACATCTTGGAAGTATAAACTTGCTCTGATGCCTTCTGAGTAGCAAAGGTGTCTGTAGGCAGCGTGTGCTTTTTTCTGAATGTGAATTCCTGGCAGCCCCAACTGCATTTTGGGACCAAGTTGGATTTTTTTTCTGTTTTTGCGCGAAGCAGGCTTCAGCTCTTTCTTCTACTACTCCCCCTGGACCAAGGTAGTTTACTACGAAGGAGCGCAAAGACGCGAAAGAGATGAAAATGGGGCAATAGGGGATGTAAATGGACTCCCACCCTTTATTAACGAAAATCAAGCCAAGCTCTACTTACAGTAGTCCGCGAGTCATCGGCGCATCGTATACAAGCCTCATGGAGTAGTCCTTCTTTTCTCTGTGTTTTGTTTTCGTGGCAGTTTCTAAGTATTCCTTCCCAGTGGGCGCCGATCTGCTACCACTTTCATCTTTCTTTTCTTTTTCCAGGACGTTTCTTCCTTTTAATTTATTTGTTTACTTTTTCCCATAGCCATCAACAGAATGGCAGCTTACAAGGACGGCGCACGTTGCAAGAAGAGCGGTGCAATGCACACAAGCAGGTGAATCACATTGAAGATAGCATGCAGTTTACGGAAAGATGGCAACGTAAAAGTAATATTATTAGAGGCAGCCACTTCAACTCACGCACCGGTGGATAAAGCAAACATCAAAGTATGCACGAGCTAATTCATATAGACAAATAGGTTAGATAATACCACAGCTTCTGTACAGAGAGTTCTACGGACAGATTAGTCTGTTAATGGGATTACTGTAAACAGTGCGAATGGGGTAAAAGCAATTTGTTCTTTCAAGCTTTTACAGTGATGGACGAAATTTTACGAGATGCGCTTTCACGGAAAACTGTTTATTTCTCCGTGGTCAGGCAACAAAGTTCATGTAGGTCATAGAAGATTAAAGGAACATGTGTGCTCCTTCAACTGGAACAACTATAGACTCACTGGCTTGTTATGTAACGCGGAAATAAATTATTTTTTTCTGACAATTCGCATTCTGTAAAGTTTTGTCGATGATCGTGCATGACGGCACTCTGATCCAAACGGCGGATAATATTTCAGGTCAATGTTACTGTGCATCACCTTATATAGGAAAGTAATATGCCGGTTTTCTCTGAGCTCGAGCGAATGAATATGCTGCAAATGACAAAGCAGTGCACCGCAATCAAACCAATGTCTCTTGCCAATGTAACGGTCAGAAGTTGCCAACTTGATTAGGCCGGACTGACTCACTTTGCTACCAAGTTGTAGCAGGAATAGAGTTCCAAATTACAGAAGGAAATTCCCCGCGCTGGCGTGCTAGGCCGCGAAACAAGTTCACTATGCAGCCATAATGTTCAGTTTTTCTTTGTATAGAACGAAACAGCACCTTGTACACGCAATGATTGAGCTACAATGGAAGAAACGTGGGACGAAAATTCAGTTGGTGGTCAAACGTGACGCCATGATCGCGAACGCATGAGACTCAAATGACAGTATCCGTGGCTAAAAAATGAGAAGCTTAGGTTGCTGGGCTTGCTCCTGCAAGACATAACCTGCGCAGTTCTCAAATTAAGTTCAAGACGCTTGATTTTACACCATTCGTCAGCACCCCAGATATCTTCTTTTAAAAGCAGACACTTAGCATCACTGCTGACCTTGCGAAACACCTTGAGGTCGTGGACGTATACATTAGAGAGGCTGAATTCTTAAATGACGCACATTAATGGTTGAGGAAAGAATAATATTAAAGGTCCAAGTCTAGAACACTTTGCAACTCCAGAGTCACTCATGTATGGCTCGATAATTTGCCCGCGACGCCAGCTATGTTTTTACGACTGCGCATGCTGCATATGCAGGTAGCTGCCAAACCACTCACAGTACTTATTACAGAGACCGCGTATTTTCAGTTTAAGCAGCAACATATCTAAATCAACTCGATCACCGTCATATAAAAAGAGATGGCGTCTGTTCGACCTCGATCGTACAGGACCAGTCCCACCTGTTGTGTCGTCCTTGGCTTTTTTGCCTCAAGTCTCCTAGGCACTCAAACCAACTAGCCCAAATCAAGCTTTTGTTGCATCTGGGACATGCTGACATAATTGCAAAAAAAAAAAAAAACAGGACTTTGGTCTCCATTGACCTTCTATTGAAGAAAAGTTGCATTTGATTAAGCCTGTTTTTAAGGTTGAAGCACAACTGCTCACACAAAACTGTTGTGAAAAGTTTGGAAACGGAATTTAAGAGAACAAAAATTCGGCAGAGACTCTTGAGACTGCTTACGGGTGAGAATGCGAAAGCGGTGAAGTTCTGAGTCAAGCTACGTTGCAGAATGACTGAGTTATGAGTCATGATCATGAATCATGACTACGCATACTTTGTACAAACTTTATACCCCTTACATTACGTTATTTGTAAAGTGCTGAATCATGCTACTTTGCAGAATGATCGCGTCATGACTATGACTTCACATGCTTTGTACAAACTCTATGTACCTTACACTATATTACTTGAAAAGTGCTGAGTCATGATACGTTGCCAAATAAATATGAGTCATGATTCTGACATTAAGTCATGACTTTCATAGGTCAGCGTACGTTATGTTTCGTTATTCATGTCTACATCTTATCGCTTACATGCGTTGTGATATCGTACACAGAATGGACGCATACTTTCACCACGGAACTAGAAATACTAGCAGAGCCAATAGATCAATTATCTCCTCTGTCGTTACTGGACTAGAGGTAAGGCAGCCGTGGCTAGGAAGCAGTGTGAGCAATGGCGTATGAAGCGAGGAATAAATTTTCTTTGAAAGCAACGAAGACGTTCAGCAAAAATGTCAGCTATCGATAGTGAAAAGGATGAATGCATGTCAGGACCTCCCCGCAGCAAAAACGTACTTGCATTAGGCTTTTATGCCAACGAACATGCAGTCAAGAAGCTCCTCGATTGTCTTCCGAGTGAGCGCTCCAACTCAGTGAAATGCAATAAATCGTCGCGTTATAAAAGTTCCTTTCTAGCTGCCCTACATGAACTATAGCGTTGGTACTAATAGTTCTTGCCAGGTTTCTTAATAAGCAGTCTACGGTAAGGAAGTTTTTCACTTCGGATTTTTTTTCAACTCAAAATAAAACCTAGCTGGATAACGCAAAGAAGAGACGCTTTGTGTTCAACGTCAATGTAATATTCACTCACTGTCCACCGTGGACGCTTTTGCGTAACAATTTCTCGCCGAGTACGCTGTTATACAGGGTCATTACCTACGCGGCCGCGTCATCCGTCAAGAGAAGCATCCAAAGTCGCGTTTCTTCTACGTTTACAGCGAACAGGGAGAAAGACAGCTCATTCGCATCTTTTGTGAAATTTTCTCAACTTAGTGCGCGCCTGCGTGTACGTGCGTGTGCGTGTGTGCGCGCGTGCGTGCGTGCATGTGCATGTGCATGTGCATGTGCATGTGCGTGTGCGTGTGCGTGTGCGTGCGTGCGTGTGCATGTGTGTGCGTGCGTGCGTGTGCGCGCGTGAGTGAATGTGTGTGTGTGTGTGTGTGTGTGTGTGTGTGTGTGTGTGTGTGTGTGTGTGTGTGTGTGTGAGTGAGAGAGTTTTGTGCGCACGCCCATTTTTTTGCTCAGTTCAAATGGCTTCGTGTTTAACTAGTATTTTAAGATGAAGCAGCTCTTTCGTCGTCAGTTTTACGCCTTCTTTTTATTACTCTTAAAATTCAAAATTAACAACAATGGCGCGTTCACCAAAGTTACCAAGCAAAAAGCACAAATTTCTTCATCCTGTAAACTTTGCAAATTTAATTGCATTCTGGAAGCCTCATAACATACACGTCGCTAGCTAAAAATCGGCCAATATTATGGAAAGTAAGGCAAAAAAAGTAGCGTTTGATTAAGCCGCACCGCCAAATGGGCGGATCGGGCAGGCCTTCGCTTCTTCCAGCGAGGTGCACTTAAGCGCCAACAAGAAAAACGACTTTTCTCGGACAGGCGATCACGTCGCCTCCTTTCCGACACGAACGCTCACGTGAACGTAGCAATCTTAGCCGCGGACGGCGCGCTAGCCTGCACCGAAAGAGAAGCGCCCAGCCAATTAAGGAGCCTCACGTTTCGTTAGACGAGCAACGTTCGCTGCTAACCCGGAGTCAACACCCTCGAAGGACGGCGGGCACAACGGCGGCGTGGAAAGCCCACATCTAATGACGCAAACACGGTGGCTTTTCTGCCATGAGAACGGCAGTAAATATAACTCCTACAGCGCTCACGCAGGCTGACCCTTGCCGCTGTAGGCGTCGGTGCCTTGTTATTTAATTTCCCAACTCCTCGAGACTGTGTTCCGGTTCAGCACCCATTTTTTTACGTTTCTTAGCATCACTTCCCCAGAAGTGCTTCATTTTTCTTTCGTATTTTACTTATTTGGCTTCGCTTCCTCGTCTCTGGACTGCGTCGGAGGCAGACCGTGCACACGCGCGGGCGTTCACAGTGGGCCGGTGGGTGCCAACTTCATCCTGTCAGTCGTGCGGCGAAGGTGTGTGCAAACTTCGAGACCTTTCCCTTGACCCGCTGCTCTTAGCGCGACGGACCCAAGGTGCTCTCTTTACCGGCCCCTTCCATCCCCTCTGCCGTTTAGCCAATGCTCACCGCTCCCAGCGCGCACACTGGGCTCCGGTTACGCAACCAAGTACATAATGGACTTGCCGACAGCTTTCTCCGCAGCTCCTTATCGTTAGAGATCGATCGCGTCGTGCCTTGGGTGGCATTGACCTTCGGTCGAGGGCTCACGAAGCTCTGGGCTAGCCTTTTTGTTTTTGTGCTTGGACGGAATGTGAAAACAATGCAATGTGAGTGCGTAGAAAAACTACCGCATGGATGAGACACTGACTGAGAACTACTGAGAACTGGTTGAGTTGGCGATAATTGATGACGACAAAACGGTCTAAAGAGGTGTATACATGAAAAGGACTTTTATGCTGTTCTTATATTCGTTTGGTTATCCTGTTTACCTGACTAAACAGTCTGTTAGCATAAGCCGAAAATTAAAGCAGAGATGGCAGGCATAGCTTGCGGCGTAACACAAGTGCATATTTCCCTTGACACTATGAGAAGGGGTTCTGGCCACAGAAGTATTTTTTATTTTATTTTTATTCCATTTCTGTTCAATAAATGCAGAGCGGGCTGAAGGCTGCGTAAACAGCTTGACAAGGGTCCCGATCCCGAAAATGATGGCAGTAAAGGGCTTCGCAGAGGGTGCAAACAATATATCAAATGAAAAGACAGTACAAAGACATTAATTAGATCACTTGAAAAACTGTACGCTTACAAATTTGTGCGTGACAGATAGCGGTAGGTAATTTAATTAAAGAAATTCGCTAAATGTACGCAAGACGATGATACTTCAAAAATATTGTTCTCGCCCTTGCCCCAAAGTATGCTTAAACGGAAAAATGTGTAGAACAATGTGAGCGCTTGATAAAACATTGTTCGCGCCCTTGTCCAAAAGTGTGCTTAAGCGGTACAATGTGTAGAATAATTGAACGGTGTTTACGACTACGCACACAAAGAAAATAACAGCAGTGCACATTTCAAGACAAGACACGTTCAATGTGTACAGGATTATGGAATTTAATTTCATTAAATAATTTCACCAAAATGAATTGTATTTTTTTTCCAGCCAGAACGAAGAATATTTAGATTAGCAGAGCACGGTGTTGGGCGAGTCGGTCGTTCATTATCGTATAGGTATCTGCGTAAAAACAAAGACGTGAAGTGTACACGTGAAAGGTACAAAACAAGGACGTGAAGAGTATTGAGATCCACATGCTGAATCGAAATTTGTGGCCTGCAATTTACTGCGCAATGTAAGGATAGTGTAATTGAAGGATTCTATGGTATAGCATGTTTGAGGTGTGGGCACAGCCGAGGTCGCGTGTATTCTTGTAGGCAGGCTAAACATTTTATAAGCGTATTATTACGCTTCACAAAAAATTCATAGCCTAGCAACAAGTTATTGTCATAATTTTGTACGCAGAATAACAGGCGATTGTGATTCGTATTTTTATATGCTTCATATTCCTTGCATCTCCTGTGTACCCTCCTTTTAAAAAGGCCTTAGTTTATTGCGCATCTGACCAGAGCCGTCGCCGCCCTATGGGATGGAAGTACAGCATTTTAGAGGTTGTCGAGCCTCCAAATAATCCTTCTTTTAGTTTGTGACAGAGCACCGCAAGTGCCAAATGGATTTCGCCTTGACTGTTACTCACCGGCAGTCCCGGTCATGTGAACTTTTTACGAAGGCACAGCCTAGTCTTGGTTCAATTTAAATAATTAAATAAGTAGTATTTGTACATTTTCTCGCAAAGGCTATGTGTGTTCATTCACTGAGCAAAGTAAAAAAAAAATCAGGTTTTGCAGACAGAAAAGGTTATAGTATCTTCTGATGCCTCTAAAGCAGACCCGAAGTTTTATCGAAAGAAACGTACACCCGATCAATTCTTTACCCGTACAGCCAGAGCGTCGCACAAACACTCGTTACAGCTCTGTATATAATAAAGCGGAACGCCGGAAAAGGCTACAAACAGCAGACACTCAGTGCGCATGAGCGCATTCTGGCCCGTTTCACCATCCTGCTACGTCACCCTGCTCTACGGCAGTTTGTTCGACGGCCGGGTGTATACACCTGCACATTTGTGAGTTCATGTAACACTGAATTTTCAGGAGTTTAGACTTCATAGAAAGCCTGAAATGTAGCTCTATAGCGATCGCAACGCCCTCTCTCACTAGCAGCCCACCCTCTCAAAAAAATTCTGGCAATTCCTTCTTCAAAGTAATTGGTATCGACACAGAATGCGAACCAGAACAAAGGTGAAGCGTGCTTGCACACAAGTCCTTTTAGGCGGTAAGACTTGTTTAACCTGTGGTGCTTGTGTTGTCGAACACACAAGTCCTTTTAGGCGGTAAGACTTGTTTAACCAGTGGTGCTTGTGTTGTCGTCGAAGGGTTCTGATGGAGACGACCATCGTGTGCACTTTGTGCACCGGCACATTGACAACCTCGTCGACGTCGCGCACAGTGTGAAGGCATAAGAAGTTTTTCGTCCCGGCTGTGCCTTTCCTAGAGACGACTCTTCGCATGATCAAGCACTTTTTTTGTATCTTTAAACCACTCTTGCGCACGGCAGCATCCATAACCGTCTTTACGAACTCCCGGTCGGCTGCGGCGTTAGATAGCGGAAACTTTGCACACTTTCTTCACTCCATATTCTTTGGAGTGCCTCGGGAAAATAAGTGGCACAGTAGTTTGTTTTGTTTCTCTTGAGAGTGTATGGTTCACTGGGCACGTAGGAACGACCCACGCCACCTTGGTGCTATACTAATATCCGCAAATCATTCTTATACGCTGAATTCTCTGCATACTTCACAGTTCGCTCTATATATAAGAGAACGATATATGAGTGTAATATAGGTTGTGTTTTCCTCGGCTGCCGATTTCTTTCACACGCCTGCCCTTTCATTTAGTTTGTAGAGTGGCAAGAGGCAAGCGCATAGGAATATCATATTGTATGCTTTCGGTGACTGGCTCATTTCGCTTGTTATTTTAGATCAGCGATGACAACTCGTGTGCCTTGTCGATCGGATTTTGCAAAGGTCAAGACATTTCACAGAAATAATGCCACAAAATAAATTAGCACCTGGGGCCCAGAACATCAGCGCCTATCAAGCGGAGAAAAAGCCCACCGTTCTCATCATCGGTTTCGTTACTGTCATTAGAAGTTCATGCCAAGCTTTGAAGTCGACACCGCGCGCAAGCACAGGTACACTGACGAGGCTCACGTGGACGCTTCTAAGCATGACTGGTGGATCTATATTCATACGTGTCGTTTGCACACGCATCATACGCAGTGCTGAAAATTTTCAAAGCCCACCCATAGGTGACATCATTGACATGAACTTATGAGTCGCCTTCTGCTTAGTGTTGTACCGTTTCTTGTAATTGCAGTTCCATGACCATGGCCAGGCGAGCAGAGCAGAAAAAAGGACGAGGGATGGGTGAAACAAACAACGAGCGCTTCCCTCGTCTTGGATTAGGAGCAGCAGCGATAAGATTTATCACCACCCCGATCTCTTCGCGAAGTGCTGTTAGCACTATGCGGGGATAGGGCGGCTGTAGCTAGCACAGGACAGGGTTAATTGGAGAGATATGGGGGACGCCTTTGTCCTGCAGTAAGCGCAGTCAGGCTGATGATGATGATAGTGGTGGTGGTGATGGTGAGAGTGAATACTTCTGTTTTAACGGCACAAAGTTCAAATCAGAAGGACCCTACCCGTTTTCTTCACAGCACTAGCTCTCATCATTCCGTCTTTGAACCCACAATTGACAAGAAAAGTCACAATATAGTCTCCCTGGCGACATTATCAATATCGCTGGGGTGGCGAACATGCTACTAAGCGGTTTGCACGGCTCCATAAACATTTTTCTTGGAATCACCAGGCTTCTACAACGTCGAAGGAGGGGTAGAAGTTACGAATCACAGCAAGGTAAAGGTTATTTTTTCTGTGCAGTAATAAAAAAAATATCATCATTGACATACATAGCTCTCTCTCGAAAAAAAAGTGCAATATCTATAAACCTGTATAATATCTCCAAACTGAGAAAAAATATTTTTACTTTTTTTATAATTTCCTGCATTTGACGTTTCCTTTTTTTTTTACACAGCCAACGCCTGAGCTTGCTCGTCTGCACCCACATCGGTCTCCGCGCCAATGCGTGCAGACGTGTACTTCGGCCGCGCCACTCTTCCAACTACTTCCTCTCTGCTTCTCCCTGTTTAAGGAGCATCGCGCTTATAAGCGAATGGCTACGAACCCGCCAGCCCGTAAGCGCTTTCTCCTTCACTTCACGCTCCCCGCATGCCATCTTCTTTCTTTTTTTGCGCTCTTCTTTCTATCTAGTCAACGATGAGGCACCACCCCTGCGATTAGCGAGCGACCAAATAAGGGGGTCATTTTCTAGCTAAATCACCCAGCACCAACAGCGGTAAAGCGAACATCGCGCGCAACAGCGTAGCACGCTGTCGCGCGAGAGCACTTTGCAGCAGTCTCCCGGGAATACGCCGGCGAAGTTCCATGGCGGCGTGGCTGTGCTTCACTCGGCGACTCCACACGAAAAGCGAAGCTGCCAGCCACGTTTTCCCTCAGCTCCCACTCCGTTGCAAGGGGTTCGCCCGTACTGCGCGTCTCCGCGGGGCGCTGCGGCACACTCGCACGCTTCCCTCGTATTCACGTTGGGTGGAGAGATGGGATACGTCGCGAAGCGACTACGACGGAGATACGTGCAGCATGTGCAGTGGCTGCAAAGCGCCACCTTACTAGGCGCTTCTTTGCTGCCTCCCATGCACTGTCACGTAGAGGCATCGGTGGACAAGCACATAGGGCGAGGTGCATCGTCGTCTTCCGACTGTACATGGCAGCATGGGCTGAGCTGGCGTTGGAGAGCTCTGTAATAGCACTGCAGCTAAGGGTGCAGCCGCTGAGCCACTCTCCGGCAAATGTCTTGCATTATTCAGTTTCGGTCGGTAATCAGCTTTAGTTCTTTTTTTTTTTGTCGTAGCAGACAGCGCCTCAATTTCGGAATGAGGGGGCCATGTATTCCTCAGTGTAAGATAAGTCGGCGTGGTGCCAATCGAAGGGTGTGTCCGAAAAAAATGTAAAACGGAAGCTATAAGCTTGCTGCAATGTATAGCTCGAGTTCTGAAGTATATTTAAGACCCTGCCAGTTCTTTCGGTAAGAATTATCTAGAAAAATACGTGCCCTCCTTCGTCGACGCCGATCGTTGTTTTTCTAACGCTCGAGTAAATGTGAATAATATGGTTTCAAGTCATTCGGCGCTCATTTTTTTTTTATTACAACCAAGTGATGACGAGAGTTCAAGAGCGGTCACCGTGTTGCGGTCTTTAGAAAAACTTCAATGCATGCGTTTGGGCAGAACATGCACATTAAAAAATCAGCAATCGTCTTACATAGGCTTCAAACTTTTGCCGGTTTCCTTCAAAATAAGTAAGCTGAACTCTTGCAGGCACTACACTCCACAGCTACCTCTTGTCCTCTCATAAGGTGTACCCAGCACAGCAGCGCTCTAGAGAAGCTCCCTGTAGTGCTTGCATGAGCAACAGGTGTCATTTTTGCCAGCATCTTTCTTTCGTAACATGGCATCTTTAGTTATATTGTTCAGATCTGTAAAAAATTACTACTTACTGCAAGCGTAACCGAGCAAAAAACACCAATGTGAGCGACAAGAAAGATATTATCCTTTGATCAATAAGGTCACAGTCGTAGACAAGTTAGGTAGATAACCGCGGGTTCGTGGTATTATCCCATGGATTAAAAAAAGCAGGATGTGATCGCAAAATATCCTTTTAAAGGCCTGCAGGCTTAGTCAAACATATTTTAAGCTCCTTGCAATCTCAAGAAATTACGCCTTCTGATCGACATGGCTTATGCGAGTGAAACGCTCCTCAAATGTAATAAATTTGAGCGATCAGAAAGATCTGCAACAGTTTACGCGTTTAAAATTTTATCGCACCTTCAACATAGGCAAATGCCATCAATGTGACTGCACTCATTTCGCTTGTCGTCATCATCATTCTCATCATGATCTTTTATGATATGTCCGCTGCCAGCACAGAGACTTCCTTTATCGATTTCCTGTTGGACGTGATCTGCAGCACCCGCGAATACTCTATTCTAGGTAATTTAATGATGTCATCTAGTAAGCTCCCCTGATTTCCTCCGGCGAAGTTTCCCTTCCTTCCCTGCTTCTGCAAAAGCGGAAAAAAATGCTCTCCTGAATGTTTAAGACTTGCCACCTCGCGTTAAGCCAAGCTTATTCTCAGCGGCCCAATGAGAGCTTGTAGAAACACTTCGCGAGGCAATGATCTATTGTAATTTCCAATTCCAGTTCCTTGAAAATTCTTTAAAGCGAAATGTAACATCGATTTGACGGGACTTACCGAATTGCCCTAAGTACTTGATATAGTCGCTCTATCCGCAAAACAGCAGCCTTGGTAGCTAGCCTGCGGTGTGTGAATGGATTTTGTTCACGACCTGGACACTCCTGGCGGCCCGAGAGATTATTGGCGTACTTCTTTCAGCGCCGTTAGCGTGCCCTTCTCTCTGGGAGCGCGGGAGCTGGAGCAGCGGCGTGCTCTTCAGGGCGGACGGGAGAGAGAAGGCCCCTTGAAGCGTGCGCCACAGACAAATTGTAGTTGAGGCGTAAAAATAAACAAGAAAATTTGCCTCTCCCGCATATGGCTATTAATAAGGCCGCCTGCAAATCTCCAATAGCATTCAGGGGCCTAATTCTAATAGTTAAAAAGTTAACTATTAGGAGTTAGTTATCTAGCTTACTAGTCAACGTACTTCGCCTTTCTGTCTTGTGTCAGCCAGAACTGGTATATAGTACCGCAGAACTTGCCTCCATATCTTGAACAGCGTAATTTAAGAAAATTCTCGTTATTCTTCGCTAAAACAGCCTGCATGTTCCTCAGAAGGCGTGTTCTCGCTCAGGAAACTAGGTTTTGTATGCCTTTATTTTTCCTAGTTGTAAACATATCTTAATAGCACGCTGTGTGAGCAGTGCCCTCGTACCAGAGGCCTGTAGCTGTGAGCAAAAGCACTTTGTGTTACCTGAGGAGCAAATATAGCTTATACTACCTTTTAGTCGTTGTTTATGATCAGGATCGAAGGAGGCACGCGCTCGAACATGAAGGCCTTTCATGACAGGTGGCATTGCACGAACTCCTAGATTGAATTACAGAAACAGTTAGCTCAGAGGTTTATGGCAAATGTACTGCGCACAAAATGTATTCTGTTGCAAAGCACACGCTTATTTTATTATGTTCTTATGATATCAATCGCACTTATTTGACATGACGCTGATGCTATCGTAAAAGCCAGGCCAGGAGTATCATTGCGCTGGCTATTTAGGTGTGCAGAATAGAAGATAATGGCATAGTCAGTCAGAGTTAAAGGGCGGTCTCTCATCAGGTAACAAGACCATGAAGCAACCCATGCACTCGAAGCCAAAATGAATACAACACCAGCAATGATGCAATCTTCGTTGGCATAAAAAAAAAATCTCATCTGAGGGAGATCTGAGGGGGAGCAAACGCTGGCTGTGGAAGCGATCTACAGAGAATTCCACGTCCACGCGGACAACTGACGCCCACCAAAGACGAAATCAAAATTCTAGCTGTGCCCACGCTACATGCGCACGAAAATGAGGCACTCAGTTTATGCATATGAGCCAACACGCGCATAATGGCCCAGATACTCAGACAACACAGTGCAGATGAATGCGCTGCATGCATAACCAGGACTTAGTACTGGCCAACATTTCTTGATGCCTTTACTTTACTGACATACTGCATGCCTTGTTGCCCAACCATGGGGCTGGAATTTGTGCTGCAGTACTTTCTTCAAAGTGTATAATGTAATTCCTGAGTTTTCGCTGGTAGGTGTCGTCTATGCGCACGCGCAAGAGCAGGCGCTCGAATTCTTTCCTCCGTGTTGCCGCATGAATGTGTCGCAATTTCAGTTCTTCCTATTTCAAAACTCTTCGTTTGAGCAGTGCCAAGTTTCAGTCCGTGAATAATCGTTCCAACAGAGGCCTTACATCAGTAGCAATGGCTATATGTATTTTAATTTTATTCACAGCAGTGACGGGTTCCTCTCACTATCTTACTTTCAAATCAGGTGTCTCTCATATTCATGGCGAACGTCTTCCGCTAAGTATAACACGCGCCAACTTTTGCAAGAGCGATGAGGCCCGTCTTGTTTCTCGCATTAAAATGTAGAAAGAATAGCGCTTCAGAGGTGGACCACGAAGGAGAAGAAGACAGGACGTGGACCACGTGTGAAGCGCTATTCTTTCTGCATTAAAATGAACCCCCAACCAGCCCAGCTTTACCCCTTGACTGCACTGTTTTTCACACGTTCGCCGTGCTTTAAGTGCTTCACACTCCCTGAACTGTCACAATGACTTTGGACTCACTGAAATAATGGTTTATTGGGGTTTAACGTCCCAAAGCGACTCAGGCTATGAGGGACGCCGTGGTGAAGGGCTCCGGAAATTCCGACCACCTGGGGTTCTTTAACGTGCGCTATCATCGCACAGTACACGGGCCCCTACAATTTCACCTCCATCTAAATTCGGCAGCCGCGGCCGGGATCGAACCCGTGTCTTTCGGGTCAGCAGCCGATCGCCGTAACCACTGAGCTACCGCGGCGGGGCGGACTCACTGAAATAAAATTTTGCGTTGAATCTCTCCTGATTACACATGTGCCACTGCAGAACATACCGACTCACTGCTACTTCGGTCGCGTTGAAAAAAGAAAAGTGGGTCTAGCGAAGAAACTCAGAAATGAAGACCGCACACTACACCTTAATTATTGCATTAACGGGGATGCTTCTCCACTACCATGTGGCATAATGTTACTGGGGCACAAAAAGTAAGAAAATGAAATCATCCAGCAACAGGTACTTTCCATTATTGCGCCTTCTTGCTATTTTTTTCTGCTGATCTATAGAGATAGCTTCTTGCGGAAAGTGGCCAGTTTCTACCCGGGAAGCCATTGCCAGTGAACGTCAAAAGATTCAGAAGTTGTGAACGTTGGGGAAAGGAATCAATTTTTAATTTATCGTTCTCACGCTCAACCGCAAGGGTGCGCTTAGTATAGTTAAGAAAGAAAAAGGAAAAAATGGAATTGTATGCAGCTGAAAAGTATAGTGCGCCCATGCGTGGCCTTCAAAACAAAGGTTAAACGACAAGAGACGTTAATTTACCCGCATAGCAAAGCCAGAAACCAGGCACACACTTTCGTTCGGCCGCCGCGGTGGCTCAGTGGCTATGGTGCTCGGCTGCTGTCCCGAAAGACGCGGGTTCGATCCCGGCCGCGGCGGTTGAATTTCTTTGGAGGAGAAATTCGAGGCCCGTGTACTGTGCGATGTCAGTGCACGTTAAAGAACCCCAGGCGGTCGAAATTTCCGGAGCCCTCCACTACGGCGTCTCTCATAGCCTTAGTCGCTTTGGGACGTTAAACCCCATAAACCAACCAACCAACTTTCGTTCGCGTCTTTCCTTTTGAATGAAAGCAGCGCGCGAAACCTACTCGACGTGCCATAAAGAAACGAAACCCTCACTCAAACACTATTGGCTCATCCATACCACAGGATATGCACCTATCCGAGATTGAAGCATGTTCTTCCTTTTTTTTGTGCGTTTTCTCCATCTTCAAAACGGCGCCGCGCCTAGAAATTCTGCTCCTTGTCATATACCGCACTGGTTCTTTGACTTACGCCAACACATCGCACTTTTCGCCGCTTGGCTTCAATAAATAAAGGCTGCGGCCGCCTTGCATGGCGTCTGTGCGTCATGGGGGCTTTCGAGCGTGCAACTTATCAGGCTACATAGAAAGTTTGTCGTATATATACAGGGGTCAGTAATACATGGCTGATGTATTCGCTTTCTCTTCTGAAGTTCGATGCCAAAGAAAGACGCAATCCGAAGCTCGCATACATTTCCGTGCACACGCGCGAACGGGTAGCGAAACCTATGAGTTGCTGCCAGAAACCTTGCTATTCTCCGCTTCAGCTGACGTGTTTTCTTGGTTTCTTTTCGCTCTTAAAAGGCATCGGCACCTACATCCCCACAGGGCCTGCCTAGGGCCAGCGTGCCAACTATGCACCTATTTCTGCGTTGAGTTATGAATAAAATTTACGCTTTAAAATATTGAGGTGTGCTTTGATATTCTGATTCGGTCAAGTCTTTCGCTATCCATGGGTCTGGTGGCGTCGAAGATATGCCTGTATAAATTGACGTCACTGTTTCAACGAGTATACACTTTCTGGAATAGTTCTGCATCGCATCTCCGCACATGCGCAAGTCTCAGCTTCAAGCTGCGGTTTGGAAAACAGCTGAGCTTGTGAGCTTTGGCGCGAAAACTGCCATAGTATATGATTAGGCTCCTCGATGATTGCGTGAAGCAAGCGCACATGAGTGAGTACTTATTGCTATGTTTGACCTCAACGGAACTGCTTGTTGCTGAGTGGAAAAACGCAAGGACAAAAAAATAGCGCGGCTTGTGTACTAGCAGAACCGAATAAAAACACGCCGTATGTGAAATTCATAGAGTATCGAGAACTGAGCGAAAAGCAGTGCGTCATCTCCCTCGGCTTCCTGTAAGCGCGCACACAGTTGAGTTAATAAATGTCTGGTTATTTTTATGTACGAAAGCAATATCCAAGATAGGGGCGCGGCATAGCGAAAGAGGGCAGATTGATTTTAACCTAGTGTGGTCACTTTGCGCGCACGGAAACGCGAACATACCAATTTTCACAGCCATGCTCTTCTTTTAACCTAAAATGGATAGAAATACTGAAAAAAAAGAACAGCAACTACAGGTATCCGACTCCCTTCTTAAAAATGCATCATTTGTTCACGTGGATATAAACTGCGACGTATAGTAGCCTCGAAGATAGAGCTAGCTGAGTGAATTGCGGTGAGTAACGTGTCTGCTTAAGACGATCATTCGTGGCATATGTTACATGTCAGACCGCAAAGAGGCTATTATGGTGCCCCGTACCCCTGCTTAGTATTCAAGCAATTAGAGTGGAGCACAGCAGGGAGTGCTTGCCGTAAACTGACTTCAGCTCATGCTAGTTCGGCAAATAAAATAAAAGTCCATGCCAACGGGCTATACATGTACCCAAGGAAGCTTACGCGCCCCCTGACTTAATGACTGCCTGGTTAATACAAGATTTATTTCCACCTTTCTACCGCAGGTTAATTCCTACCTGAGTGCCTTGAGATAAGTGCGTTCGCATCCAGCCTATTTTAATCTTCATTTTCTTTCACTAGTAGCCTCGAGAGCAAAGAGCATTATACAGGAACACTTATCATTTGTCTTTCGCAATTTTTCAATGTACTCCTTCCTGTTTGGGCTTCGTGAAATAAGCCTTAAATAAATGATATAGAAGCTAAAAACGCAAACAAAACGCAGGAATATCAATTATTCCACTCCTCATTGTACAGCGTTAGGTAACCATATTTTGGATTGCGCGAGCTCTTTGAAGGAGCGGTGAGTCCAGGAAGGCGGTGCCCTTCACATGATGTGCATGAAGCAAAACTTTCGGAACAGAAATTCTGGAGGCAAGAAATGATCCACCTTATCAAGATCCTAGACGTACCATTATTATTGCTGCAGGCTGATGGGTGAGTTGGTGCTTCGACTTTGTGAATAAACAACGCCGAGTGACGGGATGATGGTTCAATAACTGGGCTCATGGAAAGCACGGAAAGCGTACGATCCAAGCTCCGCTAACTACTGAGTATTTATGGACGAAATACTTTGTGGTTTTCCTTTTGTGACTCGCTGCTTCTGTTTCTTGAGAGAGCCTGGTTAGAGCACCTTATCCAATGTGTCACCACAAGGGCTGGCACCTGGTGGACTTCCTTCCATTTATTCCTTCGTTTCTTTGTTTCTATTCCTCTAACAAACGCAATTTTTAAACACTAACAATATTGACGAAATATGTGCGCGTATATCCCTGTGAAGTCCATGCATTAAAATGGGACAGTATTTTTCGGCATTTAACGTTGCGCCATCTCTGCTCTGCGTTGGAAAAGTGTAAAGACAAACTGATAAATTTATCAGAAAAGTAACATTGTTGGAAGGTTAAAATTAGTGAGTTAATATTATTACAATGCCTTTAAAGCAGTACAGACGCCAACTTTGCACAAGCTATGCTGTAGTTATCACGTAACAGCTGGTGTTCGGGCCACGTACATGTCCAACCTTTCTGGACAAAAAATTTGAATATTAGGAACTTGTAAGGTACTGTTATGGAGATATTGAAGGTTATGGTTCATTCTTCCGATGCCTAGGAAAACCTTTCTTTTAAAGTTTTCCATCGCTTGCATAGAGCCTTTAGGACTGGCATAGAAAACCAATGGGGAACGCTTCTGGCAATTGCAAAAACGTTAATAGCAAAAAGATGCAAGCCTGTGGACGGATGATCTGCGGATATAATTGATTGTTATAGAGGAATCATGCAATATGGGAAAACATTGCGTCCATAAACACTTTCCCTTTCAAAAATGCTTTATAGTCCAGGATTGTTGGGTATGAGGCACATAAAGTCAAAAACAGTGAAATGGTTATTTCTTGCGATGCAATTCCAGATCCCAATGCAGGCAGCTTGGAGCGAGTTCAAATTATGATGCAGCGACTATATCTCAGTTCTTGCGTGCCTCGCGAGTAAATAAGTAAAATTTCCGGATATATTGAAAGCAGGAAAGAAGCGATGAAAGAATTAAGCATTTTTTTTGCGGAAATTATTACAACCATTGAAAAAAACTCAACAAAGGAATATCCAAAAACTGCTATATTCTAGTATCGGTGGAAAATACGTTTTCCTGCACTCACAGACAATGTGAGGTAAGAAATGCGCATTGGAGGCAACGCTGCAAAGTGCGAGAAGCGCCCATCGGCCATTAGGTAAGCTGCTCCGTCTTTAGAAAAAGGCGATTCGAAGATTTCTTCACAGTTGGTTGCAGTTGCTCAAGCAGCCAATCCAATGAGAATTTGAGAGACGGGTGAATGCTGTCGATAGCTCGCAGTTGACAAGCAAGCCGATCAGTACTTGTGTATAAACGTACGTTGAGCGAGTTGCACCAGTGCGCCAGAATATGTTTGTTCAGGAGCTGCCACAAACGATCAGTGGGGCAGCTTTGTTGTTTAGAACCGATACCAACCGGAAGCATTTAAGCTTCGAAGGCTCGCATTCGTGCCACCATCAAGGCACACTCTAGGCGGGCGACTCTAGATATTGAATATCACAGCGTGATGAGACGAGCAGAGAGAAGCCGTTAGCTTTCGGTATCTTTGCTTACTAACCACTCGCTGCGGGGCCAACAAGCACGGAGAACGTTGTGAACTTTCTTCTGGCAACGTCGGGGCTAATCTTCTACACAACAGTGGAAACTGATGATCACAGGCAAGCAGGACACTGCATATCTCTAGAGACTTCAAAGATAAAAAGAACGCTGGAAGAAAGAAGGAGTTTGCGATATTGTTACATACAATGCGAGCAACTTGAAAGCTGCGTATGAGCGATTATAAGCCGGAATATCCCATCTTACAACGCAGGGTCGATGCGCCCACGCCCCTGCCTTACTTTAGCCTGAAGTAAATAAGCTAATGAGGTTGCGAAAAGTTGAAATGTCTGATCAGGTACATAACAAATTCTCATGTAACGTTACTTTGCTCAGCAATGCAGGAAACTGTACTCTGAGAGAGTCACTCTTTTCCTCTGATATCACCGTGCTTGACAACTGACGGCTGAAAATAGTTCCAGGCCAGCTGGCCAGTCCTTCATGCCGCATTCTTTCAAGCCTGTCTTATGAAGTGACAACTAAGCGTGGTGTTACGGCATACCCCGAATTATTTCGCAACTGTATCATAAGGCTAAGTGATGTGAACTTTTCATGTTTTTTTTTGTCGCAGCTGTCCGTCAAACTCGTGATGTTTACTGGAACAATTGTGAAATGTGTTTTTTTCCAAACTTGCATGCTTTGGGGAAAAAAGCCAGAAAAACAGTTTTTTTTTGTTTCAAAGTTCTTTCACAAGGCCAAGATTGGGAATTCTGGACAGCGCTGATAGTTTGTGCAGCTGCCACCACGTGCTACATGGAGCTGAGCACAAAAAATTGCCGTGGGAGTTGTGAATGTTTGGTACACTCCGCTGATTTTCCGTGGCCGTCAAAGCACTTTAGTGCGAGCGCAGAATGCATTTTATCAACAACGTGCAACGAATAATTTGTTCCTCTAACTGTTTTAAAACAATTAAACTTGAAGCACACACACGTGGGCGTATATTTTAAATCAATGCGAGAATTCCGAAGTCATCCCATCACCACCTCATGGAACCGTACAAGCGTTGAAGGTTCACGTTTCTTTGTCTGGAGAGTTAGCTTTCGTACAAATCGGGGTTAGAGAAAGCCCTTCGCATCTCTAGTTTTGCTTTGAAAATAATCTTCTGAAATGAAGTTTCTGGTGTGGTGGGGGGATGTTGTACTGTTTCTTCCCACAAAGGCTAAACATATCGTCGGGTACACTAGTACCATACCTGATTCGGAGAACGTTATAGCGGTATAGCCAAGATTATCAGAATTGCCCCCTGATAAATACCCTGATGATATACCGCTTCCCTGGCTTGCGTGAATAACGTACTCCCGCAGATGCTTTCCGTCAATTCCAGGTAACAGAAAGAATCAATTTACATTTTTTCCTCTACCCTACCGAGGGCTGGCTGATACAGGAGCTCTCACAGATTGCAGGAAGCAATTCTGTAATTCCTCACGATAATCAATCAGCATGTTTTCAAACGACGCCAGTTCCATTAAATTTCAAGGCTCACCGATGCCATCTGCATAGGCTTCGCACAGAATTATTTCGCTCCCAAAGACGCTCATTTAGGCAGCAGATCACTTGTCCATTGCTACGCATAGGCTATCAGGATAGGCTACGTGTCCTGGTGGTACCACGCCATCAACACACTGGCGAACAACTCTGGAAAATCAGTAACTGCAACCAGCGGGATACGAAGCGAAGGACGTTTGAAAGGCATTCAGAAGGAAGAAAGGGTACTACTAGTGTTCTTGTTGCACCAGGTCATCGTACTATTTGAGAAGAATATTTCTGGCCTAAAGTAAAAAATGACATCGCTTGCACGGTCTTTTGTGTATTTTTGGCATCTGAGAGTGTTAGGAGAGAGAGAAAATAAACTTTTATTGCAAAAGAAGGAGAGCGGAGCGGATTGTAGGTGGGGTCCTCAGTCCAGAACTCTACTAGCTTCCGCCAACTTCTTTGCGATGCCGGGGTGCCGCTGGCCGGCGTTACCTCCCACTGCTCCAGCGCCACGCTGGACGGCTTGAACTGGTTGGGTTTAGGTGTGCATGTCATTGTAATGTGTGTGCATGTAGGAATATCACCACACCAGGGACATGTTCCTGCGTATAGTGTTGGGTGAATGCGGTGTAGGTGGTGGAGACTGGGGAATGTGAGCGCTTGGATGCGTGTTAAGAGGCAAGAGACCACCGGGGAAAGTTGCTTATGGGGGGGGGGTGAGGATAGAGACGCCGATTTATACGGAGGGTCTGTAGAAGGGGGGGGGGGGGGGAGGGGTTGCGAGGGGGTAGAGGCTAGCGTCGGTGTGCACCGCTCAGTAGGTATATTTTGGAGCTTGGGTATCGGCCCTATTATTGCCATCGAGACCTGTATGTCCTGGGACCTAGGTTCCAGATGATGACGTGGTCATAGTGAGAAGGGGACCAGGTATGCAGGCTTTATACAGCGTGGGTCTAAAATATGTCCTGCCACGCTGTCCACAGTGAAAACGATTTCCCTCTCAAGGGCTTGTAGTCTGAAATGGGAGACGATGAAGGAGAAATACGGATAAGGCAGCAGTGCCTATAGATCTTTCCATTGGGGCAAGGGGGATGCCGAACCACCTCCTCTTCGGACTGCTGCAAACACGTTCCGCTGCCGCTTCCTCTGCGCTGACCTCAGGTGCACACAGCAGCCCAGCGAGCAACAGGGCGATGCCCAGGAAGCGCTTATTCGAGAGCTCGATAGAGCCACCTCAATTCTTATGACCATCTCAAGAAAACCACCTCAATTCCATGCCGCTTGTAACCTTCGCAATGCTTCTCCTGTCTAGGATGCGGGTGCGAAACAGTGGCTTACAGCCGTAGATAGTTCAATAAAGTGGCAGTTTGGGCGGGTTGGTACCATATGACACACAAAATAGCGCTCCACCCCACAAGGCCATGTGGGTTTTTCCTCGTCCTTGCGTGGAGTCGCGCTATTTTGTACGCCATCGACAGTGTCCGTTACTATTCCCTCGACTTCCACAGAAAATACATCTTCTCGCTGATTTTCCAGTAAGACACAGTTCGCAACTGCCCGGTGTCGGACCATGCATGAATAGGGGCAACGAACTGCGATACCGATGGAAAAAATGGCTAAAACCTGTATGCCTAGAGACCTGCACGACAATATCTCGCAGCGAGAAATGGGTTTCCGTTCCACGGGAAGTTTAACGCAGATTGAGCCGTGATTGCTTTATGGGTTGAGCAAGCTTATTACGAGACCCGTACGAATGCTGTACCGTGTCTAAGTGCGTCTCTGCAGCTGCAGTTTTGTCTGAACCACTCATAAAAATAGAGTGGAAATGAAAAATCTTTTTCCCAAAACTATAGTTGATATAAATTTGCTTGTATTCCGTACTGTTTTCTTGTCCGCGTGCGCTCTCCCGAATTCTAATTTCTAATTTTATTCGAGCACCAGCGAGTTTCCACTGTGAATGGTTTGAAATTTGCACGCGTATGCAAAAATTAATTAGTTAACAGGACAGAGCAGGTCGCTATAGACGAGTAAATATAACGTTATCCAGCGTCGATGATTCGATTTTTAGTTTTACGACACAATACTAGCGTTCTTTGCAGAAATCCAATAGAAGTGCACAGCACCTCCTCATCGCCTTCGTGTAAATTGCGGAATTCAACTTGCATGTTGCATTCCACTCATGGCACTGCCTTGGGTAGATCAGGGTCGATAATGTCCTTTCTACTAGGTGCGTATTATACTCAGAAGGCCCGTGGAACAGTTGGCCCAATCAGAACATATTCCGATGACGTCCAGGCACAAGGGCCAAGACCTCGGCAGTTCTGTTGTCATCGCTTCCTGTTCAATGTTTACAAAGGGACACTGAAGAACGGTAAACCACGTACTCACTCCTCGTTCATTCTGTGAAACATGGAAGATCTTTTGGGCATATACCGCGCTTATATTTTAATCCCCGCTCTCTTGGTTAGGTCATAGACTGTCGCCTTGTGAAGAAGATGAAAAAAAAAATCTAATTTGTTGTTTTCAGTTTTACTTCACCAAACAATTGCTTGCGGCAAATGATGTACAGGTGAGTGTCGCAAAGCCACAGGGCCTTTGGTTAATCGTTTCCGAATGAAAAATACGTCGATGTCAAAGAAACAAACCATTAATAAGCAGTAAAGCTCACAACAATGAATGATTGCGGTCTATTACGTGGGTCTTGGTGCGCTAGCACTTATAGTGGCCACTCTCCGCATTTAGCCCGTATGTGTTTGTCTGTCTGTGTGTCTGAAGCCGGTTTTGTGGAAGGCTGCTCACCTGGCCACTGGGACAGTGCACAGTGTGTTCCACCCAAGACTTTGCACAATTTTAAAAAATTGGCTTTTTGCGTTAGAAGAGCGCTTTTTTCGCCTTAGTATTCTCAGCGATGTTGTACATCAGAGTACAGCTAATATGTGCTAACTAGCAGGATGGTGAACTAATATTCCGTAGCTAACTTTTTAACTATTACTGTTAGACTCCTTAATTATTGAAAGACGTGTAGCGCACCACAAGTAATATTCATATCAGTTTTTAGAATTTCGAAAAAAGCGGTTGCCCTCGGCGCTGTGGCCCAACAAATTTTAGCTATTTCGACGATTTACATGCACTGGGGAGTTGCTTTGTCTGCAAGCTTTTCGAAAAATCATGTATTTTGGCACAATGTAGCCAGAATTTGTTGACCCACCGCGACGAGGGTAACCGAATTTTCGAAAATCTAAAAACTGATATAGATATTAATTACGGTGGCCTACATGCCTCTTAATAATTAAGGAGCCCACTGGTAATAGTTTAAAAGGAAACTATTCAATACCAGTTAACCAGCCTAGTTTGTACGCCTTAGCTGTATTCTGATGTATTATACCGTGTAGGGTCTGCTCGCGGGCAAGTCAAATCTCGCTTGTTAAACCTGGAAAGCGCATAAAAACAAAGGACAACAGAAAGAGACAGACACACGAGCGCTTACATGAAAAAGAGCCCATTGTACAAGAAATATAGTTCAATAATGGCTGCGTTTGGGCGAGTTGGTTAGACATGTTAAACCTGGAAAGCGCATAAAAACAAAGGACAACAGAAAGAGACAGACACACGAGCGCTTACATGAAAAAGAGCCCATTGTACAAGAAATATAGTTCAATAATGGCTGCGTTTGGGCGAGTTGGCTAGACATGTTAAACCTGGAAAGCGCATAAAAACAAAGGACAACAGAAAGAGACAGACACACGAGCGCTTACATGAAAAAGAGCCCATTGTACAAGAAATATAGTTCAATAATGGCTGCGTTTGGGCGAGTTGGTTATATTTCTTGTACAATGGGCTCTTTTTCATGTAAGCGCTCGTGTGTCTGTCTCTTTCTGTTGTCCTTTGTTTTTATGCGCTTTCCAGGTTTAACATGTCTAACCAACTCGCCCAAACGCAGCCATTATTGAACTATATTTCTTGTACAATGGGCTCTTTTTCATGTAAGCGCTCGTGTGTCTGTCTCTTTCTGTTGTCCTTTGTTTTTATGCGCTTTCCAGGTTTAACATGTCTAACCAACTCGCCCAAACGCAGCCATTATTGAACTATATTTCTTGTACAATGGGCTCTTTTTCATGTAAGCGCTCGTGTGTCTGTCTCTTTCTGTTGTCCTTTGTTTTTATGCGCTTTCCAGGTTTAACATGTCTAACCAACTCGCCCAAACGCAGCCATTATTCAAATCTCGCGCCGCTCACCGCGGGTACCCTCGGACCCCTTCTTCCCGAGTGGGGGGGGGCGGGGGGAGCGAGGCTGGGAGAAAGCCTTTATAAGGCGAGACCGGAGAGGCTCGCGGGCTCTCGCTCCTGGACCAGCCCTGCCAAAAGGACCACCTGACCCAGCTGCCACGACGACGACCGGCCCCCCTGCCATGTGAGAATAAACCGTTTGTACGAAGTCCTGCCTCGAGTGACTGCCTGTGCGTCCCCGCGCAGAGGAATTGCCCACAAATAATGGCGCCCAACGTGGGGCTTTAATTAACACCTTGTGGACGATTTCTCTGCCGATTTTGGGATGTGCAGCCAGACTCGTGGCAGGCCCTCTTTGTTCGGGGCCACGCCGGACCGATAGGGTTAAGGAGCGGGTCAGGCGGAATGTTCGCGGGGTAGCGACTTGTGTAGTGTTGTAAATTTGTTAGGGGTTTTGTGTTATTTATGTAGTTTTCGGGCGTTTTGTGTTGTGTATTTCCGCGTGTTTGTAGATAGATTGTTGTGTATGTGAATGTTCTTGTTGCCATGAGCAGTTAGCCGGTGCGGCCGGACAGTTAGCGCGAACTATGCCTCCCAGAAAGGATGTTTCAGCCACGGCTTTTGATGGCGGGGCAGCCGGTAGTGAGACGGCCGACGCGGCGGCCGTAATGGGGCAGGTGACTGAGATGTTTGCCGCATTAGCCCGTCAGCTCGGTTCGGTGGCTGGCGCCAACCAGGCCGCAGCATCGGTAGCGTCGGCGACAGCATCGCGCCCGCGGATAAATATGGAGGTCCCCTCCTTTTCCGGATACACGGACGCGAAATCAGTCCACGAGTTTTTAGAACAACTCGAGGACTACCAGACGGCTCTGGGCGCCCCAGATGACGTAATGCTAGGGCAGGTCCTGCCTGTAGCACTCGTCGAGAGCGCGGCGCGATGGAGGCGCTGCCCAGCCGACTTTCCAGTCGATGACGGACTTCAAAGACCGTTTCCGCGCCGAGTTCTTGCCGCCTGATTATGAGCGCCGGATGCTGGAGGAGCTCGCGTTGCGCACCCAACACCCAGAGGAAAGCCTCCTCGAGTACGTACGCGCAATGCAAGAGCTGTACAAGAGGGCAGATCCGACGGCAACCGACCGAGATCAGGTTGCGCGTGTGATCAGGCAGTGCCATCCACGCTTCAAGCCGTATCTGCGGGGCCGCAGTTTTACAAACCTCGAGGCCCTAGCGCAGGAGGCCAAGACCGTGCAGGCGGATTTACTCGCCGAACTGCGCTACCAGCCGCCCCCCAGGCCGGCCGAATCGCTGGAACCGGGATGCGCATGGGATGGAGGCCGAGAATGCGCGATGAGGGCTCGGCGCGCCGAGGTAATGGCCGTGGAAAGGCAGGCGGAACCCCCTGTTGTCCCTCGCGCGCTTGACCCGTACGCATTCGAGCAGCGGCGTCGTGCCGGTCTCACAGGCCACGCGCCGAGCGAGCGTCAGGAATGCGCGGAGAAAGGGGAGAGCCGTCCCCAACCGCTTCGTGGAACGAGGGGTCCTCCGTCCACGCGGCGGGTGAATGACCGGCTTTGCTGGAATTGCAACCAGCCCGGCCACGTGGCACGCGAATGCCAAGCTAGGCGTATGCAGGGAAACGCCAGGCGCTGGCGGTGATGTCTGGTGGCACCGACCTTTCACCGTCAGCGGGAGAATTTCATGGTTGTCAAGGCGCTAGTCAGGAAAAGAACTCCCGCGCCGGCGACGGGGAGGCCTTTGTCCCGCTCGCCTGTAGAGCTCAGGGAGTCGTTCCGCGCTCAAACCCTTTTATGCTAGTGCAGTTAGCGGGTCGATGCTACTCTGCACTCGTAGACACGGGCTCAACGCTGTCACTGGTCGGTGACGAGGTGTACGAGGCCTGCCGGATAGGTAACATCCGTGTCAGACCGGCCGAAACCCCGTTAAGCTTAGCAGCTGGGGCGGCAAAGGCAAAGGAAGCAGTGCGTCTTACGATGCGTTTTGACGGCAGAAAGCGGAGACATCGCTTCGTCTATCTGCCTGGCTTGTCGATACCAGTAATTCTGGGAAGGGATTTTCTCTCGAGCGAAGGCATTGTGCTCGACATGGGGGAGAATGGCTATCGTTACAGCCAGCTCGCCCCCCTCATTCCCTTTGAAAGCGCATCCTTGCCCGGCTGTCCTGCACAAAAGGTGGGTGTCCACACCTGTGCGACAGAAAGGCAGGTGAGCTCCCTCGAGACGCTGAGAGACGGTGGCCCGTTAGAAGCGATTATTGCGTCTTTCTCAGGACCCAGTAGTCAGCGCCGAAGGCTCGCGGAAACTTTACTCCCGTTTTCGGATTGCTTCACGGAGAAACCGGGCAGAACCGACCTGCTTCAGCACGAGATTCAGACGGGTGATACGCGCCCTTTCAGGTGTAACCCGAGGCCGTTAAGTGCGCATAAGAGGCAGCTTTTCGACTGTGCCCTTGACGAGATGATTGACACCGGTGCGGTGAGACCCTCACAAAGTCCCTGGGCGTCCCCAGTGGTTCTAGCGCCGAAGAAAGATGGATCGGTCAGGCTGTGTGTTGATTATCGTAAGCTCAACTCGCTGACGCCTACGGTTGCGTACCCTTTCCAGTCGATCGAGGCTGTGATGTACGCGTTAGGGAACGCGAGGTTCTTCACAGTCCTAGATGCAAGCAGAGGGTACCTGCAGATTGAGGTGGCCGAAGGTGACATTGAGAAAACCGCATTCACCTGCCACCGCGGGCTCTTCGAATTTACTCGACTCCCGTTTGGTTTGTCTAACGCCCCGAGCACGTTCATGCGACTGATGGACATCGTGCTGGGCGATGCAAGGTTCAACTACGCCATGGCGTACCTCGACGACGTTGTGATATTCTCACAGTCGTTCGAGGAGCACCTCATTCACCTGAATTCCGTTCTCGATAGAATGAGACGTGCCGGTCTAACCATAAATCCAAAGAAAGTGCAGTTGGCATCGAAGAGAGTGAACCTCTTGGGCTTTGTCGTGGATGATGGCACACTGAGACCGAATGATGACAAACTGCAGGCAATTCTGAACTACCCCTGCCCCATGGATGTGAAAAGCTTGCAGAGGTTTTTGGGGATGGTTGCGTTCTACAGGCAATTCATCCCGCGCTGTTCGGAGCTTGCAAGGCCGCTGAACCTGCTGTTGCGTAAAGGCTCGAAGTGGGTCTGGGGCAAGGAACAGAGTGACGCATTTGTTGCCTTGGCTCGCGCGATAGCGAATACCGCTAGTCTGCGCCTCCCCGACCTGAACAAGCAGTTTGTCTTGCAGACAGACGCTAGTGACTACGGTGTTGGAGCTGTTTTGTTGCAGGAACACGAGGGCAAACTGCGCCCTGTCGCGTTCGCTAGTCGCACGCTCACATCGGCGGAGCGGAATTACTCCGTGACCGAAAAGGAATGTCTGGCGATCATGTTCGCATTGTCGAAGTTCGACATGTACCTAGACGGAGCGGTCTTCACCGTGCAGACAGATCATCAGGCATTGTCTTGGTTAAAGAGGCTCAAGAACCCCGCAGGCAGACTCGCGAGATGGGCGCTGACGTTGCAACGTTACGCGTACGCCATCGAGTACCGCCGGGGCAGCTTGAACAAGGTGGCCGATGCTTTATCGCGCGCACCATGGAATGCTGGCGGAAGCGCTTCAGAGGCGCAGCCCAGCTTTGTAAAAAGCGGCGTCACCGCTGTTGGAGAGGAAGAGAGGGCGGACGGGAGTGTCGCGCCCTGTTTGGAGAGAGAGGAGACGGACAAAGGTCCCGCACGGTGCTGTGACGGAAGGGAAACACAGCAGCTCGTGGCGGCGACCGCTCGCCTGCCTAGGAGCGAGGCAGAAAGAAATCTGTCTTGGGGAGTAGCGGTCAGTAGAGAAGAGCTGATCGAGGCCCAGAAAGCAGACGGTCTTTGCCAGCGGGTGCTGAAGGAGCTTGCGAACAGCGCAGCTTGCACCGGGAACGCTGAGGGCAGGTACGACGCGTATCTGCTGGGCGATGATGGCTTGCTGCTCCGCTATATTCCCCAACTTGATGAGGAAGCGGCGATATCATCCCCTTTCCGAGTCGTGGTCCCGAGAAGGTTGCGGAAACGGTTCCTGCAGTACTTCCATGACTCAGCGCTGGCAGGCCATGGCAGCGGCAGTAAGACTTACGACAAGTTATGCCGTGTCGCGACCTGGCCAGGCATGAGAAAGGATGTGCTGGGATACGCCCGTACCTGCCCGGTATGCCAGGTAGCCAAGCCTCGGGCGGGCAAGCCCGCTGGCATGATGAAGGCGGTAGTTAGCAACTACCCGTGGCAAGTGGTCGCGTGCGATATCATGGGACCCCTCCCTCGGTCCGCACGCGGAAACCAATTCATCCTGGTAATAACGGACCACTATTCCAAGTGGGTTGAGGTTTTCCCCCTTAGGAAGCTTGTGTCGGAACGAATTTGGGAAAAACTGTTGGAGACTTTCACTCGTTTCGGTTTCCCTTCCGACCTGATTACAGACAATGCTTCGTATTTCACAAGCAAAGTCTTTGTAGACTCCTGTCGGGCGCTTCAAATCCGCCACAGGAGAACGAGTCCCTACCACGCTCAGAGCAACATAACCGAGCGGGTGAATCGAAATCTGAAGAGCATGCTGGTCGCGACGACCGAGCAGCACAGAGATTGGGACGCGCGGCTGTCCGAACTGGCGTTCGCTACAAGGACAACCGTGAACAGGTCAGTGGGTATTACACCCGCTTACTTGAATTTTGGGAGAGAGATCGCTTTTCCGCTAGAGAATGCCCTACTCGACGCGGCGGGGCCTGCGCCCCCTCCGCTTTCGCAGTACGCGGCAAGGCTCCGGGAGCGCCTGGAGGCAGCGCAGCGAGCAGCCCGCGAAAACCTCGATGTGGCGCGCATGGAGCAGGCGGATCAGTACAACAAAGGTCGCCGTCACGTCGTTTTCAACACGGGCGACCTAGTACTCAAGAGAACGCACCCACTTAGTAACGCAGCGCGCGGTTTCGCCGCGTCGCTAGCGCACAAGTGGGCTGGGCCGTACGAAGTTACAGCACGGACTACGCCGCTCACCTACCAGTTGCGGTTGTTGACAAACGGCGAAACCGCCGGTCCGGTGCATGTCGCTGATTTGAAGGCTTTCCACCTTCGCAAGGACGATGGCTGCGAAGCGGTGGAAAATCAGCGCGATGCGGCGATCTCACCCCCGGGAGGACGAGCAGGTAGCGGTGCGGTTCGCAACCGACGCTACAACCTGAGGACCAGGTAGCACCCGTGTCTCTCGATCAATTATCACTCGCAGTGCTCTCGCCCTCTCAGTATGTCTTCTAGGAAGCTCCAGCGGACCGACGCCCGTGGCTCGGACTCCAGAAGGCAAGGCAGACCACCGTCGAACGGTGGCCGCCATCAAGGCGCGCCACCCGGCTGGCGGCAGGAGCCGCGCGAGTGGAGCAGGTTCCACGGCCGCGGTGGCCCCCACCGCCCGCCAAACCACATGCCTAACCACTGGAGAGCACCTCCCAGTGGTGCAGGCCAACGCAAGAGGGCCAGTGACGACCAGGCGCAGGGCCCCCCTCAGCACCCAGCCGGCGCTTCGGCCGCCGAGCAGCCGCAACCCAAGCGGCCCAGGGTCCTGCGGCACGTGGCCACCTGGACCACGGTCGCCAACGGAGCGGCCATCTCGTACTGCGCGCGGTCCAGGTGGCGGGACCAGGCGCAGCCCCTTCGCGGCGGAAGGGCGCTTGGCGGCTGCAGCGCCTTCCCCCGCTGCGCCACTGCAGAGGGGCAGCCCGGAGGAGGCGGCCCTTAGCAATCCTCCAGTCCAGCCGCCCAGACCTGCTGTCCCCGGCGGCCGAGGAGCTTTGGAGGGCGCTGCCGGCAGGGCCCCCAGCGGAGCCAGGCGCCTCGCCCCCCCAGGCGGCTCGTGAGGAGCCCGTCCAGCCAGCGGTGAGCGGCCCCCCGGCGAGCACCCCTCCCCCCTGCGACGACTCTATGGACCCGGACCCGGAGGTCATCGAACGCCTGCTGGCGGACCCCGGGACGGACGTTTGAGGGGGGGGGGGAGATGTAGGGTCTGCTCGCGGGCAAGTCAAATCTCGCGCCGCTCACCGCGGGTACCCTCGGACCCCTTCTTCCCGAGTGGGGGGGCGGGGGGAGCGAGGCTGGGAGAAAGCCTTTATAAGGCGAGACCGGAGAGGCTCGCTGGCTCTCGCTCCTGGACCAGCCCTGCCAAAAGGACCACCTGACCCAGCTGCCACGACGACGACCGGCCCCCCTGCCATGTGAGAATAAACCGTTTGTACGAAGTCCTGCCTCGAGTGACTGCCTGTGCGTCCCCGCGCAGAGGAATTGCCCACAACCGCTGACAATGTTAAGCCGAAAAAAATGCTCTTGTAACTCAAAAAGCCTGTTTTTAAAAATTGTGTAAAATCTTAGGTTAAAAAGCTTGTATATACCTAGCAACCTGCTTATCGTGTCAGGCGGCAGCTCATTTAATCTTGACAGGCTGCTCTGGATGAGCAACCTGGGTCGCAACCCAACCCATTCAACCCAAGTTCCAACGATGGCAGCACCTCTCATAGAAGGGCAGTGGCGCATCGCTTGACTGCTGCACCACTGCGCTAGGAGTTGTAGGAGGACTCCCAGGGATCTATGAGTGCAGAGAATGACCAATTTTGCATATATGGACACTAACCCGTATCGCTATCCGAACAATTGCCATCCGTGAACAGTGAATCGCAACACCGGAACCGAAGCGAAAACCGAACTGCTACCGCACCTAATTCGCATTTGGCCTAATCACGCAAATCGGCCATCTTTTTTTGCTCCATTTTTCCTATTTCATGGGCTTTCTTTGAAATATGTTGCAAATGTCAGACTGTAAGAGAGAGGTGTTACGTTCATTGCTATTTTTACGATAAATGACACAATCACCCACACGAAGAATAACTGATAGCTAGGGTTTGTAGGCGGGAGCAGGAAGACAAACCTGGGGCACACCAGAACCAAGTGCAGAAAATTGAGAATCAGTATCATTTGCTGCTGCGAACTGAGACTGATTAGTTAGAAATTATTCCAGCCGCGAAAGTACATTAGCGTCTAATTTCAGTTTGCTCAGTTGAATGAAAAGTAGTTGATGCGAGACTTTCTCCGAAGCTTTAGGAAAGCTTAGGAATACGCATAGAGTATGCCAGAGACCTTTCATCAAGAATCTAATGGAGGCCATAAGTGAAACATAAAAACAGTGTCAGATGAGAACGTGTTGGGGAAACCTTGCTGAAAATTACCGCAAAAAGAATTTTATTCTAAAAAGCTTTCAAGATGAGATTAAATTCATGGGTTCCACGACCTTACATGAAATACTACTGAGAGATACTGGATGACAGTTATTAGGAGAGCGTTCCTCGTCAGACTTGTGCAGAAGAATTACCTTGCTGACCTTCCAGTTATCGGGTACTCAACATGTGTCAAGAGACTGCACAAAATGTTTAGTAAGGATTAAAAAACAGCAAACCTTAGTATCTAACAAAAATTTACAATTTATCTTCTCAATCCCGGGGGATATAGAAACCTGAAGTTTTTCAATTACGTGTGAAAATCCTATTAATAGAGTGATTAGATCGACCGTTATGACGTAACATAATCAGGAATGAGGGTACCGTTGCATTGGCCGATAAGGACGAAGAAATTACGAAATTTAAAAAAGAGGCACACTCATTGTTGAGAAAAGGTACACCACCTAGAGATCTGAGAAGGTTAGTAGAAGCACTTCCCTTTTTGTATACATTCGAAAATTGTTTCACGTTATTAATCACCACAAAGGGTATTTGCTTGTTAAAAATGAGTCCTTTGCGCTTTTTAGGCTGTTCTGTAAGCTGACGCTGCACTAAAAAAAAAAACCTCCCTTCGACGCTGAGAGTTCATTCTCTAGGAAATGTTTAGTTCAAAGCCTTGAATAAAGTTAGCGGGGTCACCTGGTATATAACGTCATTGTCTAGCCCACCACGGCCTGAAAAATCTATGCACGTAAAGTTCCCTCTGGAAGACGTTTATTTAGATTGCAGTAGGGAGGTTTCAATCGTAAAGGGCTTCACAGAGCAGCGCAAGCCTTCTTCTGATGAGCTGCAAAATGAAATACGAAAGCTAAACTTTCAGTAGATGAATATTCCTTTATATGCGTCATCGAGTTCACAGTGCAGAAAAAAAAAGAGTGGAAAACGTAGCTTGCGCAAAAAACACACGCATGACATGTCTGGCTGTTCCCCCCTGCTGAATGCATGAATTGCTGGCCAGTAATTTTTTTAAGCTCTGAACTCGAATATCCTGCAACACTAACTAACCCAAGCTAATGCTTAACCTCGATTTTATATTACCAGAATCTGACGTTATGAAAGAACTGCAAAATATCCGAGAAAAAAAAGATATTTCCAAAATAGGGAGATGAGATGTAAACAATGACACATACATGTTTTTATTATAAACATTTACTCTAATTACAGACCGCCTCTTGTGGAGCAAAGCTAATCAATATGGTCTCGAAGCTCATTCTCTGCTAACTATTTTTTCGTACAGCAGTCTGAACCGAAACCTAATCTGCGCATACAGGCGTCAGGAGTGCCAGTGGCGCGCCGACTTGCCGTTAAGAAACCGGCTACCTCAAGGCCTTACGAGCCAACGCTGGAAGCAAAAAGACCACAGTAGATCACGAATGTTGATCTGAAGAGCAGCATAACATGCGAACGCTTATAACACAAAGAAATATACCGACCGTCTGCTGTCGGCCTTTCCGGCGCCAGATAATCTGCTCCTTATTCAGCTTCACATTTATAATGTGCCCTATCAAACCCAATCAAAGCATTTCGGGGAAATCCCTGCGTCCGCAGCGTGCAGCCACAGCCACACATGCCTCTCTGATGAAGCCGCCTTGCGCCGGCGATTGCGGCTTTTTTCATACCATTGCAGCTATCTGCTGGGGCCACGAGAGCCCCGGCCGATTAGACTTACTGCACGCGATGCTCGCCCCCTTTGTGCACTTGTTACTCCGCTCCGCGACAGTCGCGTGGCTATGCTTATGGCGCTGTTCACCTGCAATTATCCTGATTACAGGACACGCGGCTACCGCACGGTACGTGCAGAGGCGCGCGTGGCACGACACACCTCGAGAGTTAAGCGACCACGTTCGTTCCCTCTGGCTTCTGAAGCAGCCTTGTTGAGGCATCAGGTCCCCGATTCAAAGCTACGGATTGCAAGTTCTTGGCTGGCTTGTAAAGCAGGCTGTCGGTCTCCTATGTGCGCGGAGTGTGGGGACACTCCGACATGGTTTTCACCTGAGGATTAACGGTGTTTAGAAACGACTAAATCGACCTCTAAGCTGCACTATATTGGATGCCAGACAGAACCAAAAAAAAAAAAAAAGCATGGAAAGCAGCCCACAGCTGTAGCGTGCTGTTTATATTCTCTTGATCCATGAAGCTTGCGAACACTGTCAAAACAGCGGTTAAATGTACAATTGACGCCATTTAATTGTGACGGGAAGTGCGTGTGCAGTTTTTTTATCGCATGTCCTGCGTAAACGGGATGTGTATGACCGTTCGCTTCCTGAGGTAAATATTGTTCTTTTTATTGAACGCAAGTCTCTGGAACAGATGTGGAGCTTCCTTCAGTACCGCTATTTGTACGACATTTCGGTACTGCGCATGACAGCCTTGAGAATACGACAGTGCTGTCTTGAAGGGAAGAATATTTGCTCGGAGATTAGCGAAACGCCGATTTACTGCATGCTACTATATTAACTGGAATAATGAGCGCACTTCTTTTGCCGTCAAAAAATTTGAAACTTTGCAGGGGTACGGTCATTACACCGGGTAAAATATTCAGAAAAACTTTGAAAGCGGTGAGAACTGGAAAAAAGATGAAAAAACTGTAGCGCTCGAGACAAGGACACAACGAAGACGACAACACATGCGCTACATCGTTGTGTCCTTGTCTCGAGCGCTACAGTTTATTCATCATGAGCAACCAACTCGCCCAAACATCCACCCTGGAAAAAAGAGTAGGCTGGCGGAATAAATACTTCATCGGGTACGACTTGCCTTCAAAATAACAAAAAGCGCTCTCTACCCTTGAACGTGGTTTCCATGATCGGCAGCATAGTCAACGCAATTTGTTTTAAAAGGACACTGAGATTAACTATGTCCTTTATTGTACTCAGTAAAAATTGATTGTCTGGCTTCTTCTTGATAAGTTGACTCTTCTCGGGCAGCGAAGAGCCCATGTATGGCGAAGAAATTTGAATTAATTTTTTTTTCTGCCACTCGGTCGAAAATTAGGAGGACGCCTAAGCTTCGCCTTAAAAGTAGACGCGATGGCGCCTTATCCTTCTTTTTCCTCTTTTCATTCCTTTTCCTTCTCATTTCTCATCGATTAACAATCCACAGTCACATTACCGATCCCGGTCATCGATTACAACCAAAATTACAGATCACATTACCGATTACCGATCACCAGCAACAATTATTAATTACCAATGACCATTCATTATCTAGGTTACACTGCACGACATACTACGCCACTGCATATTATACACATACACACCATTTGTTTCAGTACAATGAAGCACCATAGCACTGACTTTCCATTCCACGCAATTTCTGACGACTAATTCGCATAGTTATATTTTCCTTTATTTTTTTATCAGTATAACATGAGTACACATCCCAAACATACCTTACTAAGTGATATACACCACAACACGTTCACTTAGTGCCCGTCTAACACGCTCGAATGAACGGCCCTTCGTGGCCTGTGCGTTGCATGCCAGCCTGGCACGCCGAGGACCTGGGTTGGACCCCAATGGCGGCAGTTTTCTTTGAATGATTTTCTTCTATACTCTGTTTTTTGTGTATTCTGGGATTTTTCTCCGACTGACGCAGGACAACGGCCGATGCCAGGTTTTCAGCAGAACGAGCTCCTTACGCAATCGCGTAAAACCGTGACGTCACCCAGTTGGAGGGGTTGCCCCATAACCTCTGGCGTACCCACCGAAAATTCAATGTCTACGCGAGCAATTTACTTCCGAAAGCGGCCGGTGATGGTGACGGCTGGATTTCATTTCTTGGTCTTTATCTAATTTATAAAAGCTTCGTTTTCGATGAGAGTGGTCTTTTTCCAGTTATAGTGCCATACTATATCCATACAGGCTAATTTTAATTTGTCCGCAATGCCCCTTTAAACCCTTACATATTTCCCATGTAGAGACCCATAACGTAGTTCAAGCAGAGCAGAACTAGAGTTCCCTTGAGCAGGCCTCACAGCACTTAGCGCAAAACCCAACTACATAAAGTTGCTATACAATCCTTAGTCAGACACATCAAACAGTGACCAGGCGGAGTTTTTAGTGGTTTTCGAATCCCTCGCGGGACATTCTTGCTGGCTGTTTGTCCGGTAGTGTGAGGTAGAGTAGCCTCGATATTCGACAGGTGCCGCTTTATAGTATTTCGTAGTTCACTACCTTCATCAGCAGACAGTGCTCCATAAGACGGGGTGCGTTTAAGGAGAAAAAAAAAATCCACTTTTTGACAGCCAAGATATGGGTTGCGTTCATTATGCGAGCGCGTCCATTACGCGAATAAATACGGTAATATAACGCTTTGCTGTCTGGAGCAATACGCTTCCTGCCACTGTGTCCATTACTGCATGGGAAGACGTGATTTACAACTATCGTCAACATTCCTTCGGAAACTGGTCTATCATTGATTCCAGGTGCAATCTTGCAAAAAAAAAAAAATGCTGAGGTACTTCTTTGTCACATGTGATTATCCTCCAGACGATGTTGCGTGCATGCATTACGTAAATACACTAGCACTCGTATGCCATTTTGTTCGTTAAAAAACGCACAAGCTGGCTTCAGTGACATTAAATCGGGGCAGTTTTGTGTGGCGGCGACGTTTATAAAGACATGAACATCTCTTAATACAGCAGTAATACAGTAATAAACTTGCAGTTTTTCTTTTGCAATAATCCGCTGACAGTGCACGTTAGCGCCTGGTAATAATTCGGTTCCTTCCATCAGGATGCATTTCTTATACGTTAAATCGGGAAGACACCATATACAGATTTTGACAGGATTAACGCCATGATAACCGTCATCTACAGTGTTCTGTGCGAACGCTTCATTACACTTTCGGCAGTATGACTCGCTCACTGCTGCCACCTTTTCTTGAAAGGACCTCCTGTCAACCGGCAGAGAGCCAATCATATATGTCATTGCTTTGATTAGATATTAACTAAAAGGTCAACAAATGGGACAGCGACCAAAAAACGTACGCATAATTGTAGGGTTGGAGGTTACGGTAGTGTGCTGCACTGCTATGTTGTGTTGCTTCTGCGAATCGTTATCAAATTACTTTGAAAGGTATGCTATGCAGAAAACGTGTTGTGAAAGCAGAGCTGTGTATAGAAAGGGACATAGCTATGTGCATTGGCAATGTTTTAGAACGGCGGATCGGACTGTCAAGCGATCCCCTGGTAAATCAGTGCTTGATAGACGCGCGGCCAGTTCTGAACAGGGTATGCAAATGAGGCGCAGACATGCCGGCACTACGTCGGGCCATTTTAAGTCGTCTTTTTTAATTCGGTAAATGTGAGCACAGTGAAGCATAGTGAACCGTGTGCGCCTTGTACATGGATGACACGGAAAGTGTGAGGACATCTAGAAATTGGGGACTATGGGTGAAACGTACCGTACATATGCGGGTAAGGGCTGCACTTTCTTTACGAAATTTTCGCGGGGTGAGGCCCTCATCAAGAAAGCGAAATTTTTCAGTTTAATTTTCTAGCTGTATTCTGGCGAAACTACTTTTTGTTCATAACAGTTTGACGCTAAATCTACCCCATAGTTGTATCTGTATCTAGCACCTATTACCTCATTCCGCGAGATGTCTTCCTATTTTTGTTTCCTGTGATGAGGTCTTCCTTCTGGCCACATTACCGATGCACGCACTCGTCGTCGACGCCGAAGTTCCGGCCGGCTGCCCGCTTTCCGTGCAATTCAGCGTATGCGACAACTACAAGGTTAAAAGCTGTACCATGCGTGTTTGAGCGCCTATTTCCCATAGGAAACCGTCGCCCGTAGGTGGCTGACAAAACGTACGGCTCAAGATGCAGCACAAACGACAACCATCTCTAACTGCGCCGACGAAGCTTTAAAACCCTCACAGAACTCAGCAAGACAGCGCTGCATGCTCGAAAATTATAATCATGATAAAAGCAGGCGTCTGTCCTCATCTGGCAACACCTCGGTGAACGCGAGCGCCCGAGCAGAGCAATTGAATTCCACCCATTTTTTCTTTTTTTTTAATATTATCAGCTTCTAAGTTGGGGGAAGCGACCGATACCCGAGTGCGGCCCTTAGCCGCATATATACGGTAATTCAGCGCGCGCTACATATGCCACGTGATAACGGGGAGGGAATGCGCAAGCCTATGCACAATGCTTAAAATGGGCGCACGAGTATGATGAATGCAAGCACATGACGACCAATTTCCAGGCAATCCTCAGTAGCTGTTGTACAGTAGATGTGTAGGGTGGGCGATTTTTTCACAGGCATGACATTTTACAGCAGGGTGCTAAAAAAAAATTTAGAAGACTCCATTTTTGTGTTCATTCAAAACTTGACCGTTGAAAGATGAACCTGGTGACGGGCGGCCACGCACTGACCACTTTTCAAGAAAATTTTCTTTTCCGAAATTGCTTTTTGATGACAATAAGCAGCCTAAAGAAGCACATCTAAGTGCTTGCAATAAATCATTTGGTTTACTGCCACGAAATCTCAGCGTCGACGTTCACTTGTGCAGTTTACATGCAAGTAACTCGATCCACATTTTACCGTATACACCCAAATAGTATAATCGTATATTTTTCCTGGTTTCTCCCAATTAAACGCTTTTTATTTTTTATGTCTTGACACATGTTGAACAAGATTGTCGATCACTAACAGCGCGAAATATCCCGGTCTTATTGCAGTTCCTGAAGTCAAACGAATGCGATATCAGTCTGCTTAGTCGGCCTTTCCAAAGACAACCAAACAGAAAGCTGCTCGGCATGACTCTTTCCAAAGCGCACCCACCTGTAACATTGAGAACACTTTTCAGACTCGCAGACAGGCATCGCGATCGACAGCACTCTAAATATGGGGCACAAACCAAGTGTCGTTTTCACATTGCGTCGTACCCACCGCGAGAGAATATGTACCGCCCAATTACGCAGCAAAATCAGGTGCGGCATCGTTTGGGCCCCGACAATTGGCGACCGGACAAGAGTGGGGTGCCGCGGCGATGCGACCGCGACACCACTTCAAAGGGGCAGATTAGCTCCGAAGTAAAGGGTCACGAGCGGGGCACGTAATTGTGCCAAGCTCTTCCTAAGGACCAGAACGATGTCGTGCAGTCAGGCGACGCCAAGCTCATTTTCATTGCACAGTAAAGGGGCGCGCTCATATGTAGTTGTACCGGCCTGTGATTACGCTGCATTGATCACCGAAGGTAAGCGAATTGAAATTTATCGTGGAAAATGTGTTAGGCATCACTGTAAAGGTTGGTAATTCAGAGCGTAAGAAAATCGCGGTAGTGAAATTATTACTTGCGAAAGCATTCAACCTAAATGAAGCAAAATAACCAAAAGGTGTAACTAAATCATGGTACGCCGATAAGAGGAAAAAAAAAAGAAAACTGCCTCTCCCGTAAACGAGAGTAGAGTAAGCATGAAATGTTTACGGGCCTAATGAAATCTCGGTGGACACCCGAACCGCACCGTACAGGAAGGGGGGAACGCCACCACCCGTTCAGCGCGATGCCTTGCCATTTGAACGCAAGGTTTTTTGAGGAAACGAAATGGCGCAGTAATTCTCTACCATCTCGGTGGACACCCGAACCGCACCGTAAAGGAAGGGAGGAACGCCACCACCCGTTCGGCGCGATGCCTTGCCCTTTGAACGCAGCGCTTCTCCCCCGGATCACGTATTACAACGAAGTGTAACGTGGCATTTATGTGCTTTTTGCACGCGTTATTAGAAATCGGAAATTATAATTCCGTGCATTATCAAACCCACAGCTCCACTGATATCTTGATAAACATTGAGAAGGCACTGGCAGCAGTTATTTTTTGTCTCGTTTGGAGACCAACCGGCGCTTGCATGCCGGTCGCGTAGGAGGGCTTAGAGAGTCTCGTTAAATCTCGTCAAGTCTCGTACGGTGCCCGGATGTTCTCGTTTCAGAGCCCGGATGACTGGAATTCAGTGCCCGGATGAGTGGATTTCAGTGCCCGGATGAGTGGATTTCAGTGCCCGGATGACTGGATTTCAGTGCCCGGATGACTGGAATTCAGTGCCCGGATGACTGGAATTCAGTGCCCGGATGACAGGAATTCAGTGCCCGGATGAGTGGATTTCATTGCCCGGATGAGTGGATTTCAGTGCCCGGATGATGGCTCTCGGTCTCGGCGTGACGTCACCACACTGCCGACAACGGAAGCTAAAAGCATTTCATGCTTAAAAAGAAATAACACACGCAGGCATACAGAATACGGACAGCAAAAGCGAGAAGCAGAAGGTGGTGAATATACAACAAATAATGGTGTGAAAGAAAGCGGAAATGCAACGTTATAATGAAGATAAGCATTGCTCGGAGCAACGATACTCGACATTGTGCCAGTCGGCATTCAGTGGCAAATTGCTAGGTGAAAGTGCCCAGTCGTCTTTATTGCCGACAGGGTGGCTGTTTCTGGCTTTACCACGGCCATATGCGATTATGACGCTGCGCGTTGCACCTACATTGTGCTGTATGCTTACCGACATCGGCTTCGGCAGCTTTATCTATACACGTTTTGCAATCCTGAAAGTTTTGCTGTGCAGTCGAGCAATTCGGAAAATTGTAGCTTTTCGCTATTTTTCAAAACTCATGGGACCCGACAAAAAATTAAGCGATGCGTTCACTTTTTGTGCGTTACATGCGGTGAATCATGGCCGGGCTGACAGTAAGAATGCGTTCTCTTTGTTGCTGTGCACTTGAGCAACGGCAAGTAGGTGAAGCGCGCCTAATTCTTCACGCCTTTTAGACAGAAAGAAGATGATGGTGTTAAGAAAAAGAAAAGCAAAAGGAATAATGCGAATGAGGAGCGACAACCATTAAGCGCGAAGATCCTCAACACTCTAAAATGTTTTAAATGCAGAACACTGAGAACATACATGTAAGAGATCTTGAAAATGGATGCAGCATGTCGGAATAATATTTTTTTTTTGTTTATAGTGCGATAAGTGTCTTTGTCAGCGATATCAGTACACTGCCGGAGATGTGCTTCAGATTAAGCGTGCCCATTTACCTTTCAAGCGTCGGTAATCTAGCTGCCGACATTATTGAGCGCGGAATGAGTCTTGCTTTCAATGCCCTTTAGTGGTGGCAGTTATGAAGCTGTCATGTGAAAATTGCTTCAGTATGCTAAGTTTCCTCTGGTAACCAGTGGTTAATATTGTTCACAGTTTCATTCAAATGTTTTCTGAATTACTTTCGTCTTTCCTCCTTTTGTTTCAGAATATGTAAACACAGAAAGCTAATGCGCGTAGTTCGTGCGTAGCCTCCCCGTGCGTTTGCACTTCAGAAACCACCAAGCTTTCAAAGAGGTGTTCACAAGCACAACATTTTGAACCCGCATTTTTGTGCAACAAATTCAGGATTAGTTATGTCCATCTTTTACCTTTTCGGTGTTTTGCATAACTCAGAATATTGGAATACTTCTTGCCCACCATCGTGCAAGTCGTCTGGAATGAGAGCAGCGCTGAGCTAAAAGCGCATTGAAAAAAAAATATATATATATCGGAGTGGAGTGCCACCGAAGCTTGAAGATGACCGCAAGAGGCAATGAACACTTTTTCTACACGTCAGCGCCATATCAAGTACTTCAAAGGTGAATCATTTTTTTTCGTTGAGTGTTCTCTGCAAATTAACATCTCGATGATTCCGTGTATGCAGCGCAACTCTTTAGATGTTGTTCTCAAAACCCTTAGAGTCAACTGATAAAGCAGGAGTCAGAGAGTCTATGCTCCGCGGTTCATGCATTATTTCCATCACCCATCAGTCGTCTGGACAAGTGAATATCAGCGTAACAAAAATAGAGCCTCCTGCTCTGTGGAGCCCTCAGAAATAATGGTCACCGAGAAGCCGGACGACCAAGAACGAAGCCTCTTTGCATTTAATGCCGCTTAGCATTGTAAGTCAGCTGCCTGGCGGACCACTTGCGGCAGCCTTATATTTGTTTCTGCAGTAACTACCTGCTGACATGCCATACGCACCGGACCATGTAGTAGTGATCTCTTCGAAGCGTGAACGGGACCAACGCTGACAGATCGATGGGAACGGGCAGATAGAGACCTGTCAAGCGCATGTCGTGACGGGGGTGCCGGTCTCGCAAGCGAACAGGCGAGCAGACCGGCACCCTGGGGTCACCCTCTGTGCGAAAGCACGGAAAATATCAGCAATGCACCAGTCAAGCTCTTTCTTTCGCTGATTCGCCTCACAGAGCTTTCATCACTGGAGCACCACCGCCAGATGGCGATGGCGATAAAGAAGGGAGAAGAGGAGGACCTGTAATCTAGGACGGCTTCTTTTTGCCCTCTCACTGCGTTTCCTTTCCTCTCGCTCATCTACACGCGCAAAAAAGAAATGAGCTGAAAGATGGACAGAGAGACTCCACAAATGCTATCCGAGTTCAGGTTGCCAGGCTGTAGAATTAAAAAAAGTAAGACAGATACCAAAAGGGAGAGGAGGCTACCGGGCAAGGGTAGACGGATGACGCGCCCGGTGAAACAAAAGACAGAGCGGACGGAGCCCGACCGGGCCATGCTCATTGGCCGCTGTGGGCACTTCCCCTCTCCCGAGGGCGGTGGTGTGGTTCCGCTGCCGGCGGCAAAGGTACCCGCGGGTCCTCTGCAAAAGGCGCCAGAAGCCAGACAGCTCTCGACAAGACGCGTCGCTCGCCCAAGCCCCGCTCCCCTCGTCACGCGGCGCTGCCAGTCCGGAGGAAACGCGCGCTGAACTAGTTCGGGGGAGTCGGCGCCTTGTCAAAACAGCGCGCAGTCTCCTTGCCCGACAGTTACACCGGACCATTCCTGGACTGGCAGCCGTTTCGCAATCCCGCGGCTTTCGCCGACGGCGGCTTGTTTGAAAGACCTACCGCTGACAGGCTCCACGGCTGATTGCAGCTTGCGCCAGCCCGAGTTACACAGAGCTGCCGATCCAGCGCCTGTCACACATGGTAGGCATGACGAACGTGGATATTGCCATGACCGTCAGCTTCCGCACGGACATGAACCTTTGCGGACAGCAGCAGTTTCACCATGGCTTCGGTTCATACTCATCGACAGAACATCACGGCGGTCATCTCGAGGTCTTCTCCTGCCGTGTGCCACCGCTGTCGGACGGCTGCCCAACCCCTGTCTCCACTCCTCCGTCTATCTGCGAGAACTCCGCGACTCTCACAGAGCTTTGTCCGACACCTCGCGGCGGTTCTGGAGGACATTTCGACGCAGTGCTTCCCTTTCGGAGGACTGTAATGGAGGAAGGCGGATGCGAAGAATTTGACTCTGACGCTGAGAACGGCTGCCAGCTGTTATCACCTGACAGGAAGCACTCTTTACGCGAGGACGCAGTCAGTAAGCGGAAAACCTCAGAGAAACCTCCGCCGTCGCAGCTTGTCATGAAGAAGCGACGGGTCGCCGCAAACGCCCGCGAGCGACGCCGAATGCATTCTCTGAACGAGGCCTTCGACAGACTGCGGGAAGTGGTGCCTTCGTTAGGAAACGACCGCAAGCTCTCCAAATTCGAATCGCTGCAGATGGCCCAGAGTTACATTCAAGCGCTCAGCGAACTACTCTTCAGGCAGTGACAGCTCATGCTCCCGACATTGCCTCGCCACTTCAAAGTACTCGTTTCTACCAGCGCACATGAAGCGCAACAGTGTCTGTGGTGGTGTTGCGGCCGTCGCGAGTGGAAGCTTATGCCGCCAACTTATGCCAGCTTATGCCGCCTTTGGAGAATGTCTGAAGTGATTCTGCGCATTCCTATGTCAACGTACTTAATACATGATGTTCAAGAAGGACAGATGACGGGTAATTGACCTCTCGTCTTGCGAACGCTTGTGGAAGCTTTTCTAATTGACGGCAGTGATGACCCATGCTCAAAGGCAGTGAGAATTTTTGCCAGTAAACTGATCATGTTTTGTTGTATCAGACATTATAGCTGGCTCGCAGTTTATTAACTGAAACTTTATAGAAATATCGGTAATTTTTCGATATATTTTCTTATTACAGAAGGGTACCTTGATGCACAATGCGCATGTGTATTTCGACGTTCCACAGCTCTTAATGCAGCTAATAATTGTGTTTTGCTCAGTGTCCCGCTATGAATGTTTGCCGACTGGCCAATCTAGCTTGTTTGAGTCTAAAACTGAACATTTGCCTCTCATGCAGGGCTGAAAACATATTTTTAAATGTGCTAAGTGAGATGGGTTTTAAAAACGACCCCGTGCACTTACACTGTGAGCAGGAAAACAGATGGGCTTTCGCTGTCTCTTGCAACTCAGTATAAGCAAAGCATGCAGACTGTAAAGGGGAAACTACATTCTGGATTTGCACATAGCCGGTGAATTTATACACATGCTCATATTATTTTGCCCCAGTGAAAATGCTAATGTTATTTCCGTACGGCATTACGAATTCATATTTTGCTAACACTTTTGGCGCGTGCATTTCACAAAGTCCGAGTAAGAAATCACATCGTTCGCTCTCTAGGCTTGAGTGCCTCATGCTAGTCTCAAGATTACATACGTATCATGCCTTTCCTTCACGCCACGATAAAAGACTTGCCTTGGAGATGAAAACGTTCATATGATTTCCACCAGAAGCAAAATTTCGCTTAAGGATGGCGTGTCGGGTGTTTTCTGTCCTTTTCTTAGTGCCAAAGTATTCATATCATTCATGTAAAGAATTGAGAGCACTTGGTACGTGTCGCACAAGCCATCCATTTTATACATTTTTTTCTTGTTTTGTTTTAGCGTAAGGGGCGCTTACACGCCATTACATGTTTCATGTATTTGATGCCTTGTACGCATTTTCAGCGTTGAAAATAAATGTTACGTTGTACGACCGTTCTCGAGAACACTTTCCAAGTTTTCACCTCATGGAATTCGACAACGGGACATGACATCACTTTTGAGAAGAATGCTAGCATGGGATGCAGATTTGGGTGTTTTTTCTTCGTGAAGTTTTGTTAACATGGAACCTACAAGAACTCGGAACTCCCGAGTAACATAGGCGCGCAAACAGCCCTAAATCATCTCAGCATTGCGTAACATAACTGTGCACTCAGTGCGCATCTTACTTTTACCATTATCGCACTGTTTGTGAAGCCTCCAAGAACTGCCGCTGTCTTTGGTGTTGAAAGGCCTGAAAAAACATTGCAATTTTTTTCTTTTGAAAGCATTCCTACATAGGTTGAACTCATCGGCGAACTATATACTTAGGGCTGTCATTAGTCCGATCCTCATGTTGTACCCAAACATATCACTGAAAGACTAGGCAATACTCCACCACTGGCAGCCTTGCCTAGTCTTTCAGTGAGTATTTGCCTAGTCTAACGAGCGTTGTCGTACCACAACATTAACTACATCAGGTTCAGCGTTCTCTCCTCTTGTAATCAAAGAGTATTTGTGTCGTTGGACTCAAAGCTTAAGGAAATAGAAGCAGTGAGCAGGTCTACAAAATAAATTGATCATCTCCGCATTCGAAAGGGTTAAGGCCCTATGTATAAGAGAGGCCCCTCCCTGGGATTTCTACCATTTCTTACTACTAGGTTACACACCTGCACCTGCCATGCTACGGCAGCGTATTTTTGAAACGCTACCTCAGTCCGCCGGTTCCCCCTCTCCCACTTCCGATAACGCTTCTCTTTCTTCAGTACAAACTTTGTAACTTTTGATCGCCGATTATTTGTTTTATGACTTACGCGTACTGGCTAAGTTTAGTTCTCCCTCAATTTCACTTGCAGTAACGTCAACCCATGAGTGATCATTTGAATGGTGATCTGTTTCTTTGTGCTAACGTCACTATTATGACTTTTTCGTTGCTTCTTGCACTATCCTAAGTCTCTTCCGAGCACAGCTCGAGCAGGCTTTCTTAAGTACACTCGCTTTGTCTCCCTCACACTCACACATGTGAGTGCGAGTGTAAACGTAAGGGAAACCCTTCTAGTGTGAGTGGATGTTAGCGGACTTGAGCTCTTTTTTCAGTACGAGTGCCATCTGCGACAGATGAAGCGCGAACAGCTAGGCACGTTACTTTTGGACAGGTTGCGTCGCACGGTGCAGCTATCGAGAACCGTAGCATTCCAGGCAGTGAGTGCGAGACTGCTTCGTCATGAAGACGTACGGATTTCGGTTTCACAGGCTATTTGCCGCTGCCTGCAGGAAGTGGACCGGACAAGCGCCGACTACTTTTTTGAGCAGTAAATTCTGCTTCGGTAATAATTTTAGTGATATAAATACTCCGTAGTAGTTAATTATTATGCCGAATGGAAATCATATCAAACATTATCCTGGGACTGATATAAATTACACGGCATAGAACTAATTTTTTTTTGCAAAGGTGCCGTTTGGTAGCGAAAATTTCCTAGCCAGTATGCATGGTTAGTAAGACAATAGATTTAAGATAATGACGGTTTAGTGCTCATGAAACAGAGTTCTCGATATTGGACTTTGATATCGAAGCAACGAATTCTACGAAGGTACGTATGGGGGTGCTTTTGAATGTCGCGCGATGCAGCGACACTAAACAGCGACTACGCATTCGACAGCGTTCAGTTGTTCATCATTGTAGGCTTTCTGATCACGACATAGTCACAGGGCACATCAATCATCTTTTCAGGGAAAGGATAACTGCAGCGAAACAGATAAGTTGCAACAACAGGGCTGACTTTGACATAGTAAGCTTCGAGTTAACCTCCTCCTCTTAGCAGCACACTATCGACTGGCTTTATCATTCGGTTCAAGAGAACGAGATCTAATTCAAGATTACCCTTATTAGTGTCATCAATTTACGCACCACTTATAACAGTAAAAAGCAGCCAAGTCGAACCCAGGTTTGATAGTCTTCTAAGAGCCAATAATACGAACAAAACTCTTGCACAGGCAGGTCACCGCAAAGGGGCCTTTATATCCATGAGATAGATACAAGCAAAGTAAGAAAGAATACCTAACCCAGGCAGCTCCGAAACATCACAGCAATGTTGCATTTTTGTTTTGGTGGAACGTTAGTTCAGTGCTCTTTATATCCTTCGTTTCTAAATTTTGCAGTGTTGCAAATAAACATGCGAATAATCATTCCCTAACATTGATTCAATGTAAAACAGCATGAATGTGACATTCTCGAAAATGGTGAAGCAAGCCTGAATGAGCATGCAGACACACCAGTCGTGACGGCACACTACTTTCAACATTTTACAAAAACCAACAACGAGGGCAAAAGTTGAGCTCGACCATAAAGTACAACAGCAACTCGCATACACTCACCTCAGAACGGATACCATGGAGTCAAGCTTATATTCCACTTAGTGAGGGATGTCCCGTGAAATATAGTGGCGAACGGGCAATAAGTAAAGTTTTCAGACAGAATAATGTGGCTGTGCATGCAATCTACGGCAGCCACAATCTAAGAGATTAACTTTCAAAGTACTGCTAAAGCCGTATACAGCTCAAGTCTGCAGTGAAGCTACACCTGCAGTCAGGTCCGCCGAAAAGAATTCGTTCGTGAAAAAAGTAAACCATTGTTAACTTTTTCTCGTAACCTCTATCAGAAGGTATCCCGAGACTAAATTATTAGCTCTAGGGTGTTGGTGCGTCTGGTTTGTTCGGTACAGTCAAATATTAAAAAGCTGATTGAGTTCACTGCTGCGACTGGTCAGCGGAATAATACAGGACACCGTAGTACGCGCCCCATGGTTACGAACTGCTGCTTTTTTATAAAGTTGTACCCTACTATAGTTGAAAACTATCGTTACTGTAAGAACAGTGGGAGAAGTTCTGGCACCCTGTACTTGAAGCATATTTTTGATATTGCTTCATACTTATGATTCAAACATTATATAACGTTTAGTAGAGGATGTTAAAACAATGTTTATTAATAATAAGAACATCATAACATTATAACAACATTTCAATATCAGCATTATAATAATGTTTACCTTGAATTTTATACCCCTGTCAAGCGCGCAAAATTAAGTGCACTGACGGGGAGTGCGCTTCAGCCCCTCAAGTGCACTTCACACTACGCGGTGCGAAAAAGAGAAAACTGAGTGCGCTCGTAGATAAGTAAATGGCGCCTGACTAAAAACAAAATTTTTCGAAATGGCGATCTGTAAGCGTAACTTCAGAATTATGCTCGTTTAGAGTGATAGTAGAGCAGATGAAAAATAAAGATAACTTCATTTTCGGCCACGACCGCATTTAATTTGTTTTACGGTAATAGTGTAGCAAGTCAAGACAAGTTCTTAGCTCATCCAGAATCCGGACAATCAACAAACATGGCGAACTATACAGTGCGTTTTTGTGATGTGTTTTTTTTCTGGTGGTTATCATAAACCATGGCACAAATGAAAAATATATTTAACAGGTAAAATCAACTCGCTGTTTTGTTATATATTAGATACTACGCGCAAAAGATCACTGCCGTCGAGGCCACGTAACCGGCCCTCACAGTGCACTTATGTTACGCGATTTAGCTGTGCTAGAGTTCGCTTTTAGCAAGTGACCACCTTCTTAAGCGCACTCGATTTTGCGTGCTTAACAGAGGTATTAAACTAACATTTTCTGTGTAGCATATAACGTTATATACTAAGAATGGCAGATATCGATAAGTTTTGAGAAACTGCTCTATGTGCATTTCAAAAGTAATAAGCTTAACTTCAATTACTCGGCTAACAGTATTCTTTTACCTGAAGGGCTGTAGATAACTACCTCAAATGGAATCAACACATTGATAAAGTAACCACTAGGGCTTGTCGTAAATTGTTTCTTTCGCAGGGCAGCCTTAAAATCGTGTCCCTTTCGCTCACAAACATATAACACAATTATACAATTACTAGTTTATGTAGCCTATATCTGGGGACCCTTTATGTAAACTAACATCAAGAAGCTAGAACGGGTGCAGAAAAAGACGGTTCGGTTCATTTATAATAACCTCTCTCATACTTCAGTAACAGAATTTTTGAAGCGAGCTAACTTGCCTGCATTAGGACAGCGTAATAGAGTTTCCCCGACTAAAATTCACGTATCAACTTGTGAATCGACACTAAAATGTTAACCCCTCTGACATAATTACATTTTCTTTTGTATATGCCATAATGCAGACGCATAAACTAGCAATCACAACATTCCGCGTAAGAAAACAATTGCTTTAAACATTACTTTTTTAACTTGACTAATATCGAAGTCACTCTTGAACCTAATCTCATTTATTTTTGTCGCAAGCTGAAATATGTATTTTCTTTCATGCCGCTTTTTATAGTATGACGTCGTTCTTCGTGGTGCCATTTGAAGCAGTGTACTTCGCCTTCATTTTGTTTCGTTGCCTGCATTTATGTTCTGATATGTCCTAGTCCCATTTAGTGGATTGCAATTTCTGTAAATGAAAAAAAAACAACAACAAATAAGCGACCGACTAAGGCTATGAAGAACGCCGTAGTGAATGGCTGTGGATTAATTTCGACCACCTAGGGTTCCTCATCGTGCGCTGACATCGCACAGCACACGTAGGTCTTTTTTATTTCGCCTCTATTTTTTTTTCGATCCCGCGGCGGCCGGGATCGAACCTGCGATTCTGGAATCAGCAGGCGAATTCTAGAGCCACTGAGCCACCGCGGCGGGTACTTCTGAATTGACCCCTAACGACTGGCGCGTAGCTAACGCATAGCACCCATACTCAAAAACTGGCGACCGCTCTGGTCCTTTGAAATGTCATTCCATTTCTTTAACCAGCACAACATGCAAGCTCATGGAACATGTCTTTTGCGCCGAAACCATGAAACATCTTGAGGATGACAACTTCGCATTTAATACCAGCACGGATTTAGCATGGAATATAATGGGACGCTCAACTTGCCGGATTTGGTCGGTGGACGCATTCAAGTCGATTCGCGTTTCTCATTTTCTCAAAAGCATCCGACTGGGTCCCCCATCACAGACATTTGCTTAAATGTCTGTGGTGGAGGACCCTCTCGTTAACTCAGCTGAAGGTTCATTCTGACGCCATTGGTTGCGTGAAATCTTTTCTTGCATCTCGATCTCAGTTTAGCTTCGTCAAAACCATCTTTATTCTTCCACCAATGTCACGTAAAGAGTTTCCTAGGAAAGTGTCTCGGGGCCTTTGCTTTTCCTACTCTTCATCAACGACTTACCGACTATGTAACATCACAGATTATTAACATATACCGTGACATCACTAGCGATACTGACCGACTGTCTTTACAAACTGACCTCTATTCCATTAACAATTGGTGTTCATCTTGGTTAATGACCGTTAATGCTAGTATAACAAAGCTATTCTCGTCCACTCCTAGTTCATGTCGCATCGCGACATCTTATGCTCTTCAGAAACGTCCAGTTGTGCTTTCTTCTACTTGGATTGTACGAAAAGAACGCAAAATTTGACATAACGTTTTTATTACCTGGCATACGTCGTTCAAATTCTACGCGTCATGTTGAAGCCTCGGAAAAACTCGGGGAAGCTCGGGAAAGCTCGGATAAGCTCGGGGAAGCTTGGATAAGATCGGAGGAGCGTCGCGCTAGCTGCAGCCGAGTGGAGAGAGGTTGGGAAGATGAAGAGCGAGAAACGCGGTTGCGTGCACATGCAAGAAGAGGCGAAGGATGAAGTCGCCGGAGGAACGTGCAGTGCAGCAAACGGTAAATCATGGATGAAGCCGGTCTTTCGACAGATTCCAAAGCCGTACGACGTGCCCGGCTAGCTGAACCGCAACGCAAAAGAAGATAGAGCCAACGTGAGTCAACCGATCCAGTGGATATAGCGAGGTGGAAAGTCGAAGGAGAGCGGCGAAGGTAGTATAACTGTACTAAACGGTAAGGGGAACAGACGAAAAGCGAGAAACACAGAGCTAGAAACAAGAGGGAAATGACTGTAGTGAATGTAATATGTGTTAAAAATTGATCAGCTGTGAATATCCCGATTACGAGCGCGGTGTAGGTCATCAAAGCCCATCGATGGCCCGAATTGGCGTGGCCGTGATATTTAATCTGCAGTGGTAGAAAGCCAGATTCGCGAGGTGAAATCTGGTGGGCGGTGCGAGCCAGGCCAAAGCGCACGTACCAAACAGCGACCTGTCGTTGTGCCCTACTGGCATCAAGTCTCACATCGCCTCAAGGAGGTCGGCGACAAGGGGGCGTGCGTGTTGTATTTTCAGCCCCGGAAAAGCTGGGACGCATGTGCTGCCTGGTGAATGATGCCAAAAATAGGCCTATGTGCAAAAATACGCACACCAATCCTTTTGTTGAATGTGAAGTTGGTGTGGTGTACAGCATCCCCTTCGCCTGTGGCAGACAGTACATCGGCCAGACGGGACGCTGCCTCAACGAATGCTTGCTAGAACATCACCGGACAGCTCATTCGTTATCCGGCGGAGGTCACCTAGCTGACTACATTCGCCGTTGCTCACACAAGCCAGCATGCAAGGCGTTTTTAGAAAGGACAAGTGAGTTTAAGACTCAAAAGAGCGAGAAATTTTTGAAGCCATCAGCATAATCAATGACAAAGAAAACTGCGTCAGCAGCCTTTCTGCGGCGCTGCGCAAAAAAAAAAAGTTACCTCAAGGCAAACATGTTGATTCAGCCAGGTAGGCGATAAACAGAAGGCGCGCCGATGTGGCAAACATGAGCGGCATGGCACTCGTGGCTTCTGCATTTGTTCGATAATGGGTGTTTTATCTTGTCACGGATTACTTCTCTTTGCGCCCCCCTTTGTATATAATACCTGTTTGGGGAACAAACGTCAGTTGTCCGGCGTTGTCCTGTCTCGTACACCTTCGTCCGTGTCTATTTTAGCTGCTGGAATGTTTCACAATTATATTTAATCTGCTGCCTGGTGCAAAATGTATCGGGTGGCCGAATGCTTTAGTCCTATGGGCATTTGGAGTGAAGTCTAGTTTCATACCTCTAGAAACAACCACATATTTGTACTGACGGCTTAAAGGCTGCTCTTGAGCATCACGATAATTATCGTTTCTTATAAAGGAAGCAAACAACAAAAAGAAAAGTTAATTTACCATGTCGACTGCAGAACGAATCTACACTAATTAAGCAATCTTTTACAATACTGTGATGGCTTCTGATATCGTTTAAGAAAAATTTCGTGTTCACTATCACCTAGGTTTATTGATTCTTAGTATTGCCTTTTTTTCGTAATTCTTCGATTATTTGCGAAATATTCATAGTACTAGGCGTCACTTCATGCTTTGTCTGCTCGATTTTTTCTTTAAACTTTTTTCCAGCGCCAAATGCAATAAAGTAGGTAGAAGTTGCTTGCTGCATTTACTCTCCGGTTTGCCATTAATTCCGCCGCACACAAAGCCTTCTTGGCTTCGCTGCCGTATACCTTACTATTGGGACCAATTTCTCCGAAATTTCCTTTTGACGACGTAGGCTTTGGAGGAGCAAAACAGAAATATGATGTTCCGGATCTTCATACGTAGCTCAATCCAATTTACACGTCGCAAGAAGTTGCCGCTTGAATTAGGCACGTAAATTTGTTCGGAATAAACAACCTACAGCATGGAATAGTGCGAACATTGTTGACGCTTGGCCGTGTACGACTCAAGGCTGCGTTCTGTAGTGCGCATGCTTGCGCTCGGTTTTCGCGTCCTCCGTCCGCAATCGTTCTCACCTCATCTTTGCACCCCTTCTCTTTGCGCAAGGCTAGAGGAGCGAACACGCTTCTAGTGAATCATTTTGCCTTTCCCCTCTTTTATTTCCGCCTAAGTCTCTCCTTTCCGACCTGTGACTTAAGCACAAACTGCTGCTATGAGTGCTTTGTATGACATAGTTGGGGCCGGTGCGAGGAGCGGAAAACCGATGCTAAAACTAGGCTTCAGAGTTGCGTTTTCTTTTGTTGCGGAAGCAACACTACGCTAGGTGTGAGCGATTTCGCGGAGCCCCGCAGAGCCCCCACTGCGCATGCGCGAGGAGCGCGTGACGCCAGAGCAGCGCGGAGCCGCCGCCGACTCCTCCGCTGCGCGGGTGACTCAGAGGTGCCGTCGCCGCTGCGTCAGCAGTGCATTCTCCAGGAGGAATGACGTCACACGGCGCACAGCTGCGGCGCTGTGGCCACCGCCGACTCCTCGGGTGACTCACAGGTGCCGCCGCCGCTGCGAATGCCGCGCCGCTGCTTCTGCAATTCTACTCGGGATGCCTATTGGTCCAACCACTGCCAATTTTGTTTCATTTCTGGCCGCTCCTAAATGAAGTCGCAATCTTTCGCGCTTTTAAGTACGCCCTATTCATGCAGCAATATCTGCACGGCTTGAGCGCAGCCGGTGCAGAGACTTCTGAATATATATCATAACAGTTTGAAAGTTCCAATGAATCATTTTAACATGCCCATAGCTGTCTTCCTCGAGGACGTCGATGCCATTACAGCGGAGGTTTCTCTGTCAGTACTGTTGCTCCTTTCAGCCAGCGTAACGTCTCCACAAGCCTATAGGCTACGCGCGTGCCATTATATGGAAAACAGTTTCGGAGCCAAATGGGCGCCTCCACACGAATGCGCACTGGAGCAAAAGAAAACAAGGTTATCCTGCGCCTTACAGCCTTAAAATTTTCGCTGAGGCCTCTTTTCTGAACTAAAAGAATGTTCGCTTAACATGGCTTGAGCGCCTCGGTTTATCAGCCTGTACTCATGGGCATGGCACGACAACATTGACACGCCGCGCATGGCCGAGTCCACGGCCTGAATGTGTGGCGTTCTTGCAGCGGTAAGAGCGCCCTTGTGATGACCACAAATTGTTCCCGGTAGTCGGATATGTACAGAGAGGTACGTCCAAGCCGCATCAGATGCAGTGACGTGTTAACAAGGGGCGTCATCGCTGAGACGGCTAGCATCGCACTCAACAGACGCTCGCCACTGTAGCGATTCGCCGGATTCACGCGTCAGTCACGAGGGAAGGAAGAGAGGCGAAGCGGAGCGCCACATGGCAGGCATAGCGCCGCTGCCACTGTGCAATCAAGTAGGTCTGGGCGCGACCTGTGGTGAGCATAATATAAAGCGCAAGCCCATTCTCCTCCGTCTTCCGCATTGCTCCGCGGAGAAGGGCGCATTGATTGACGAACAACACCCGAAAGAAGGCGCACGGCGGCCTCTTCAGACTGCGGCTAGGTCGCCTCAGAGGTCGGGGGTGCGTGCGGGGCGTGACGCATTGCCGCTCTGGGCCAACCTTGTTCACACCCTGCTCCGTTCCTCTTTTCTTACCTTTGCACTCTGCGTCCATTTTTTTCTTTTTTCTTCATGTAGGGTTTTCTATTCCCCGCAGGAAGCGGTGATGCCGCAGCTACTTCATCTTGACGCTCACTTGCAGCGCTATGGAAGCTACAGGGCTCTGCAACCAATCGGGAAAGCGCACAGATCTTAATGGTATTCCTGCGCGCCTCGTCTTCTGGTTGTCGTCTGCCCGCGGCATTTGCTGGAACCCTGCGAGTGGAAATAGACGAAAAAACGCTGTCTATACGACCCACAGAGAAACACCAAAATAACAGCAGCACGACACCGACAACGCTGAGCAACTACGCAGAAGATATCAGAAGCTGCGATTGAAATATACGAGGTCTGTTAGAAAAGTATCCGACTTTTTTTTTTACGAACACCTGATGGAATTGACACAAGCACGCTTGCACCAGCCTACCTTGAACCTTCGTGCGCATGCACAAATTTTTTCTCGTCTGCCGATAGCGTCAGTCACTGGTACGCAGCGTTTGAGTGAGGCAGTGCGCAGTGCGCAGTGCTCTCGTCGGTTTTTTATTGCAAAGAAAATGGCGGTGCGACAGGAGTAGCGCTACTGCATCAAATTTTGCCAGAAACTAGGCGACAGCCAAGTGGAAACCATTCGGAATATTCAGACGACTTTCGGTGACAATGCTATGAGCAGCACACAGATTAATCAGTAGTACAATTGGTTTAAAGACGGCCGCACATCGGTGCAGAGAGAGCCACGCTCCGGTCGGCCATCAACATGCCGAAATGACCAGGTCATTGCCGAAGTGAACGCTGTGGTGACGCGGGACTATTGTGTGACTATCTGAGAAATTGTGGAAGAGGTGGACATCACCAATTTTTCTGAATATTCCATTATCACCGAAAATTTGGCCATGGAGAAAGATGCGGCGAAATTCGCGCCGAAGCTGCTCACGGTGGAGTAAAAGCAGCTTCGTGTTGAAGTCTCACAGGATATGCTGGATTCCACAAACAGTGACCCCGATTTCATCAACACCATAATCGCTGGTGACGAGTCTTGGGTGTACAGGTACGACCCGGAAACCAAATCCCAGTCGTCACAATGGCAGCATTCCACGTCACAAAGACCAAAGAAGGCCCGCCAAGTGCCCAGCAATGTCAGAGTGGTGCTGACTGCTTTCTTTGACTCCCTCTGTGTGGCACACCACTCGTACACACCCCACAAAGTAAACATTGACCAAAAGAATACTACAGGGATGTCCTCCGTCGCCTGCGTGGTGGTGTGCGGCGCAAGAGGCCGAAGTTGAGGTCAACAAACAGGAAATTGGCGCATCCATCATGACAATGCTCCGGCACATTCCTCGCACTAAATTCACACTTTTTTCGCGAAAAACCAGACTTCTGTAGTCCAACAGACTCCTTACTCTCCTGATATGGCCTCCTGTGACTTCTGGCTGTTTCTCAAAATCAAGAGGCAATTGAAAGGAGCGCGATTTCAGACAAGAGAGGACATTATGGCTGCAACGACAGCTGAGCTAAACTCCATTACGAAAAGGGCCTTTTCGGAATACTTCCAACAATGGCAGCACCACTGGGAGAAGTATGTGGAGTCCCAAGGAGACTACTTTGAAGGTGATTAGGTTTCCAACGCTACAGTTATGCCAGTTTTGTTTCTTTGGCAAAAGGTCGGATACTTTTCTAACAGACCTCGTATGTCGGTACGAAACCAGCGGTGTAGTGTAGAAGCCGGAACGCTAGGTAGGGTTTGCCGCTAAAAATTGGTGCTTTGAGTCTTCTTAACGCAGAAAAAACTGAAGTGAATGACCCACGTGTTAAAGGTGTCCTATGAAACGAGCCAGCTGAGATTCGTGAGAGAGACAACGGGAGCCATTTGGCGAAAGACATAGCATTAATCTATCTAAGTAATCCGCTCGCTTCTGGAATTTAGGAGTCATCTTAAATGTAACTGAGATGCGCACAAAATTATGCACAAACGGTGCATAAACTGGAGGCTGAATATATGAAAGGATGTGTATTGTAGAACTTCGTTTACGGAGTTGTAAGGAATAATGAAGACACCTACATTTTAATGTTGGTGCTCTTGAACGAAATATTTCTTGAAAAAATACTGTCATATCCCAAAACACTTTGTTGCCGTACAATCTACGACACATACAAGCCACGAAACATCTTTTAAAAAAATTTTTGTAGATCTCATGATTCTGCTAAAAGGACAAGCCTTTTTACACTTGCACTATACCTCGCGACCTAAAGGTCGTCGCCTCTGCACGCTCCGTTGCTTTGGCAACGCTGCAGGGAACTACTGAGCTCGAGTATACGATTCGAAGTGCACAGCCATATTAGAACCAGAGGCTATACACTTAGACTGCCACAGTCTTGAAAACGCTACAAGCTTCACTAACGTTTTGTTGGGGGCCATTCTTTATCAGAGTGTTGAATGATTGTTACGGACCAGCATTTATAGGAATTGGAAGGGGGCTACTACAATGACCCGAGTTAGGAGACAAGGAGCAGCGAAAAAAAGTTGGTACAAAACTAGTACAAACACAAACATCGGAACACACAGACACGCACGCACACCCACGCGCACGCGCACGCGCACACGCACGCGCACGCGCACGCGCACGCGCGCACACACGCACGCACACACACACACACACACACACACACACACACACACACACACACACACACACACACACACACACACACACACACACACACACCTTTTTCAGCTTTTTTTCTACTAACTCACGTGCAGTGTACAAGCTTCTTGCTACTCCCTTTAAATGCTAGTCTGGAGCAAAAATTCACAATATGATGATGAAACGTGAGTAAAATCTCGTTATATTCAAGCGACAGCCCCACTACGGGACCTCGTGCTTCGATCACCGTGTGCTTCGTTTTCACCTTCAAATGAACTTGAGCTTCAAAAGTAAAGGAAAGGCGCATAACTGGCCCCCTGGGACAGTGGACACCTTAGTCGCGTTTTAAGCTACGAAACCAATGAAGGGGGAGATTGGAAAGCAAATGAAAGGCGCATAACAGTCCTCTTGGAACAGTGGGCACCTTAGTCGCGCTTTAAGCTACGTGGCGGTAGTGACAGATGTGCGCTGAATGCAGGGTTGCCGTTGAGAATTTTTCAAAAAGAGCCAGAACAGAAGCTAAAAGTAGCCAAAAGTAGCCACGCCACTTGATCTTGGCGCCAAATTTGTAGCCAAGTAGAAAATAACCATTATTATAAGCCACTTTTATTAATGAACAATAAATAATATCATTTTGAATCAACGCAAAAACACAAGAGTAAATAAAGAGCACGGAATTTTGGGCCTCTTGCTCGGCCTTCAAGTATCAGGTACGTTGCAAATAAATAAGAGTTCAGTCCGCGTAGTTTATCTAGAGTAGATAGTGTTCTTGCCGGAGTAATTTTGGCACATTCTATTCAATCCCTCAGCAGGAACGTTAAACGATGATGCTGTTTTTTCTTGGAGTCGTAGCCCAAATTTGATTCGCAGAATTGCCATAAGCAAATCCAGCTACATTTTGTTACGGATCTCTGTTTTCGTCAAGTTCACGCAAGAGAACACGCGCTCTGCATCAGCATTAGAAATTGGAAGGGTCAAAATTTTCAGTGCTCCTTGCGCCAGGTGTTGAAAAGGGCATTCGCCGCAAGTGTCCTTGTACGATGCCGCTGCGTGCCGGAAAGTCAAACATGATGCGCGATCAAGTGCACCGCTAGTTCTCTGCTGCTGGCGTATTTCAGACCCCAGTTCGTTGGAGGAATATATGCGTCGAGGACGCGCGCGCTCATCAAGGCGACCAGGACAGCGATGAGGACAGCAAAGCTTGGAAATAATTGTTCTTTGAGCCGCCGCGGTGGCTCAGTGGCTATGGTGCTCGGCTGCTGGCCCGAAAGACGCGGGTTCGATCCCGGCCGCGGCGGCTGAATTTCTTTGGAGGAGAAATTCGAGGCCCGTGTACTGTGCGATGTCAGTGCACGTTAAAGAACCCCAGGTGGTCGAAATTTCCGGAGCCCTCCACTACGGCGTCTCTCATAGCCTTAGTCGCTTTGGGACGTTAAACCCCATAAAGCAACCAACCAACCAATTGTTGTTTTCTGTTCTTGCTTGCTATTGTATATGCAATTGCAAAAAAAAAATGGCTAGTAAATGCGCCAAAATAGAAGTTCAAAGTAGCCAGAAAGTAGCCAAGGAGCCAGCGTGAAATTTTCATCGCCAGAGGGGGTCGAAAAGTAGCCAATTTGGCGCAAAGTAGCCACCAACGGCAACCCTGGCTGCATGCGTTGGCAGTGACAACGTTGTGCCACAAACGCGGCACTGAAGCCATAGGCCATCGGCGTTCATTGGCGTTGGTGTTGAAAGCGTTTTACACTCCGATGATTTTAAGGAAAGGAAGTGCGCATAACTGGCTCCCTTGGTCAGAGGACGCCTGAATGGCGCTAATAGGTACGGGGAGTGATGACATAGAGATGTGGGCTGCATGCGTTAGCGCCGACAACATTGTGGCAGACACGCGGCACTGCTACAATAGGCCGCAGCGTTCATTGGGTGAGCAGACTCTCGCGATCAACTATTAACTGCCATCTGCCAGGGTGGCATGGTTGCGTATCCAGTGTTTGGAACGCACTCAACGTTACAGACGCCAAGCCGCTTATAGTTGCCCGATACGCCATAGCTTTCGCTCTCTAACCAGGGTCAGCAGTAGTTGAACCACAGCTTTTTTTGTAGTATATATACATATATATATATATATATATATATATATATATATTGTAACGTACTTGCTGACGAAGGGGGGTTTATTAGTAGGCACGAAAGGGAAGGCCAGGCAAGCTGGAGCAACAACAGCGACAGACTCCCCACGGCGCGAGCCCTACTTCGTCGTCGTCGCCCTACTTCGTATGCGCCACCTGGCAATACTAGGTGGCATTATTCCCCCCTTATGAAGAAAAAAAAAAAGAGCGCTGCCGCTGTCGACGTAAGGGTGAAACAAAAAAAAAAACAAAAAAAAAACAAGCAAACTGCCGCAACTGAAGCGCGCGAAAACATCAGCACGGTTGCGTCACCGTGTATAGTACGGCTTAAGCCGCACAACGTGCACAATGTCAGAGTCGGGCTGTCGGCGTCGCGGTTGCGCGACACCGTCCGGAACCACTTCATAGTTAACCTCACTCACACGCCGTACCACTCTGTAAGGGCCAAAATAGCGGGAGAGCAGTTTCTCACACAAGCCTTGGCAACGAACAGGAGTCCACACCCAGACTTGGTCACCGGGTTTGTAGTCAACCTGTCGGTGGCGAAGGTTGTAACGGCGCGCATCCGAGCTCTGCTGTTGCCCGATGTGCACGCGGGCCAGCTGACGGGCTTCTTCAGCACGTTGGGCAAACTGTTGGGCGTCTGGGGCGAGTTGGTCATCCTCTGGGCACGGGAGCATGGCATCAAGCATGCTCTGGACTTCGCGTCCGTACACAAGGCGAAACGGGGAGAAGCGCGTAGTTTCCTGCAGGGCGGTGTTGTAGGCAAAGGTGACATACGGCAGGACCTCATCCCAAGTTTTGTGTTGAACATCTACGTACATGGACAACATGTCCGCAAGGGTCCTGTTTAATCGTTCGGTCAAGCCATTGCTCTGCGGATGGTAGGCCGTGGTCTTGCGGTGTGTTGTGCAGCTCAGCCGAAAAATGTGGTCGATTAGTTGCGCTGTAAACGCCGTCCCTCTGTCTGTAATCACGTGCGAAGGAGCGCCATGTCGCAGGACGATGTTGTGCATGAAAAACTCTGCGACTTCTGAAGCTGTGCCACGAGGGATCGCCTTGGTCTCGGCGTAGCGAGTCAAATAGTCGGTAGCAACTATGATCCACTTATTGCCGCCCTGCGACAAGGGGAAAGGGCCGAGGAGGTCCATGCCGATCTGGTCGAACGGAGCGCGAGGGGCAGTAACGGGCTTGAGAAAACCCGCCGGCGTAAGTGGTGGCGTTTTCCGGCGCTGGCATTCACGGCAGCTTTTAACGTATTGTTTGACATCAGCAGAAAGTCCAGGCCAGTAATACATGTTCCGCACTCTGGCGAGCGTACGTGAAAAGCCCAAGTGGCCAGACGTGGGCTCATCATGGCAGGCGAAAAGAACGTCAGATCGGAGGTCGGCTGGAATGACGAGAAGGTAAGGTCTATCGTTGCCTCTCGAGTTCTTCTTGTACAAGAGACCTTGCCGCAAACAGAAGGAGCCAAGACGTCGAGAGAAGTGGCGAGGTATAACCGTATCACTACCTTCAAGGGCGTCAATGAGAGGGCGAAGGTCCGAGTCCGCCCTCTGCCGACTCAGTAGGTCGGAGGCGGTGAGAGTACCAAGGAAGCCGCTGTCGTCATCGGGCGCTGCGTCGGCAGGATCAACTGGTGCACGCGACAGTGTGTCGACGTCTTCGTGTCTGCGGCCGGACTTGTAAACAATAGTAATGTCAAATTCCTGGAGCCGTAAGCTCCAGCGTGCCAGGCGTCCGGATGGGTCTCGCAAATTTGCCAGCCAGCATAGGCAGTGGTGATCGGTGACCACTTTGAATGGGCGGCCGTAAAGATAAGGGCGAAACTTCATGGTGGCCCACACGACCGCAAGACATTCTTTTTCAGACGTGGAGTAATTGCTCTCGGCGCGGGAGAGAGTACGGCTAGCATAGGCGATAACCCTCTCAAGGCCGTCTTGGTGTTGAACAAGGACCGCGCCAAGACCGATGTTACTGGCGTCGGTGTGGACCTCGGTATCGGCACCTTCGTCGAAGTGCGCAAGAACGGGAGGTGTTTGAAGGCGCTGGCGGAGCGTAGAGAAAGCGGTCTGTTGCTCAGTGGTCCAGACAAAGGAGGTGGTATTCCTGGTGAGGCGCGTCAACGGCTCAGCAATCGTGGAAAAGTCCGCAATAAAGCGCCGATAATACGCACAGAGACCCAGGAAGCGCTGGACAGCTTTCTTGTCGGTCGGAACGGGAAAACGTGCGACGGCGGCAGTCTTTTCGGGGTCTGGCCGCACTCCCTCAGCGCTCACAACGTGACCCAGAAATTTCAGCTCTTCGTAACCGAAATGACACTTCTGGGGCTTCAGGGTAAGGTCTGCCGAGCGGAGGGCTTCGAGGACAGCCCGCAGGCGCTGGAGATGTTGGTCAAACGTTTCCGAAAAAACTACGACGTCGTCCAAGTAAACAAGACAGCTTTGCCACTTGAGGCCTGTGAGGACGGTGTCCATCATCCGTTGGAACGTAGCCGGGGCGGAGCACAAACCGAAAGGAAGCACTTTAAATTCATAGAGGCCATCTGGAGTCACAAAGGCGGTTTTTTCGCGGTCCCGTTCGTCAACTTCAATTTGCCAATAGCCGCTCTTTAAGTCAATGGATGAGAAGTACTTAGCGCGCCGTAATCTATCCAGCGAGTCGTCAATGCGCGGCAACGGGTAGACGTCCTTTTTGGTCACACTGTTCAGTTTGCGATAGTCGACACAAAACCGGAGAGTGCCGTCCTTCTTCTTAACAAGGACTACAGGTGAAGACCACGGGCTTTGGGAAGGTTGAACAACGCCATCGTCAAGCATTTCCTGAACCTGAGTTTGGATAACCGCCCGTTCTTTAGCAGAAACACGATAAGGCTGCTGTCGTATAGGGCGAGCGTCGTCATAAGTGATGATGCGGTGCTGCGTGATGGGTGTTTGACGAACCTTCGAGGAGGAAGCGAAGCACGACTTGTATTCCTTCAGCAGCTGTTCCAAAGCCAGGCGTTGCTCCCGAGACAGGTGGCAGTTTATGTCGACGTTTTCAAGGGAAGGTTCGTCTGTGCCGGCTGCCGCGGACGCAAAACAAACGGGAATATCGGTAACAGGTTCGGCAGAAGCGATAGCCGTTCCTGCAAAAAGGTGCCGGTACTCATTAGAAAAATTAGTGACCAGGACCGCAGACCGGCCACCACGAAGCGTCAGTAGACTGCGAGCGGCGCAGATGCCTTGAGTAAGCAGGAGTGAACGGTTAGCCTCGGCGACTGCTTCTGCGTCATGCAAGTCGTTGCAAGTGACTTCAACCAAAACACTGCTCCGTGGCGGCAACGTGACACTGTCTGCAGAAACACGAAGGGCGGCACTGCGATGGCAACATTCGGCGAGGTGGGTCGCTTTACCGGTCGAAAAGGTGATGATTCGTCGGCGGAGGTCGATGACAGCACCATACTCCCGCAGAAAGTCAATGCCGATAATGAGATCGCGGGAGCAATTGCATAGAACTACACAACTGACGACGAACGTAGATCCCTGAATCTGAACGCGAGCCGTGCAAATACCCTTTGGAGTAACGAGATGACCACCGGCAGTACGTAGATGCACTACGGAACAAGGCGTAAGGACTTTTTTTAGAAGAGTCGCCAATTTATCACTGATAATTGAATAGTCGGCCCCGGTGTCCACTAATGCACTGACTCTGTGACCGTCGAGAAGAACAGGTATGTCCAAGGAAACGCAGCTGTCTTGGTCAGATGACGGTACTATCTGTTCACGGTCGGAGCGTAGCGGCGGCGGCGGGAGGTCTTCAGCGCAGCGACTCCCAGCGACCTCGCCCCCGAAGGTCGCTGGTCTCAGTTTTCCCGGCGAGGGCTCGGCGAGCGACCCTGTACTGCTCGCGGGGAGCTGTGCGGGTTCGGGGAAGAGCGCCGCGGAGAAGATGAGCGCGGCTGATGCGGCGCACGGGCTGAAAGTCGCTGTTCCGCGAGGAAGTCTTCAATGGCTGGAGGCCGGTGGCCAAACCGGGGTCTGGGCGAATCGGCGCGAAAGCCCTGCAGACCGAGGCGTCGATAAGAGCAATTGCGGTAGAGATGGCCTGGTTCTCCGCAGTGAAAGCAGAGTGGCCGGTTGTCAGGTGTGCGCCAGACATCGGCCTTCCGCAAGTGCACTCGGCGATCGTCGAAATACGGGACTGGTGGAACTGGGGACAGCGGTGCAGGAGGCGTTACTGGAATCGGCGGTGGCGAAGCTGCAGCCGGGCGTCTCGCAACTTCGGCATAGGTGGGGCGGCTGTAGTCTCCCGGCAGAGGTGGTGTTTCGACGGTAGGACCCCTGAACGCCTGTTGCACCTCCTCGCGAACAAGAGCGGAAAGCGAACCAAGTGCAGACTGCGAAGGGCTGCAAAACTTGAATACCTCTTCACGCACGATGGTGCGAATCAGTTCGCGCAAATCGTCAGGGTGGCTCCCGGCGGTGGCAAACGATTCGGTAACTGCAGCAGCATGCACGGGCCGGTTGTAAGTCGCAGAACGTTGTTGAAGAACCTTTTCCATCGTCGCGGCCTCGGCAAGGAATGCAGCGACGGTCGATGGTGGGCTGCGCACGAGGCCTGCAAATAGCTGTTCTTTGACGCCGCGCATGAGTTGGCGCACCTTTTTCTCTTCGGGCATGGCCGGGTCAGCTCGCCGGAAGAGCCGAGTCATATCCTCCACGTACATGGCTACAGACTCATTCGGCATTTGAATGCGAGACTGCAAAGCCCGTTCAGCCCGTTCTCGGCGATCCGTGCTGGTGTAGGTCTCCAGCAGGCGTCGGCGGAACTCATGCCATGATGTTAGCGCATCTTCTCGGTTCTCATACCACGTACGTGCCCCATCCTCCAGGCTAAAGAAGACGTTTCGAAGCTTGGCTGCGTCGTCCCACTGGTTGAACGAGGCCACGCGTTCAAACTCGACCAGCCAGTCTTCGACGTCTTCGAGCTGACTGCCATGGAATGGTTTGGGCAGTCGCGGATTCTGCAAGGTATAGTAGGCTGCAGCTGGCATAACAGGTCGATGGGTGGGTGCTCTTGCAGACTCCAAAAGCCCGTGTTCGGGAGGTAGGCCTTGGTTTCTGCACGGTGCACAGGGGTGTCCACCAGCGAAGGACTGGAGCCCAGGGTATGCGGAGGAGTATTAGACATGTACAGGGATCTTACCCCGCACCTCCACCAGACTAACGTACTTGCTGACGAAGGGGGGTTTATTAGTAGGCACGAAAGGGAAGGCCAGGCAAGCTGGGGCAACAACAGCGACAGACTCCCCACGGCGCGAGCCCTACTTCGTCGTCGTCGCCCTACTTCGTATGCGCCACCTGGCAATACTAGGTGGCAATATATATATATATATATATATATATATATATATATATATATATATATATATATATATATATATATATATATATATATAGAGAGAGAGAGAGAGAGAGAGAAGAAAGGAAGAAAGAGTGGTGCCGTTGTGGAGGGCTCCGGGGAATAATTTCAACCACCTGGAGATCTTTAACGTGCACTGATATCGCACAGCGCACTGGCGCCTTTTGCGTTTCGCCTCCATCGAAACGCGGCCACCGCGGTCGGGTTCGAACCCGGGAATTCGGGCTCAGTAGACGAGCGCTTTAGCCACTGAGCCACCGCGGCGGGTACACCCCAAAGCATGCTTTGGACCTGCGCGATATCATTTTTGCCGTGTTTTGCCCCTCATTCGACTACTAGCACTCAGTCATTCACTCAAGCACTTTCTGATTTCTGCCAGGCGAAACTCCTACAGAACACCAGTGACAGCACAGCTCTGGTAGGCAAGCATTTCTTTTCAGTTTGCTTTCTTTTTTGCAGTAGGGTATGCGCCACGAGTGAAAAGGCAAGTAGTACAGACGCGCCTTTTTAACGAAACCATATATGTCCGCTACAGAATAGCATACTAATAAAAAATTATGAATCGGCGACCAAAATCTACCACGGTATACATGCATCTCTATATCCTGAAGGAATAACCATAGCTTGAAGAAAAAAGAATACTACCGGTGGCTTCGTGCACCCACCAGAAAACAAAAAAAAAAAAGCCAAATAAGGAGACAAATACCCGCACGGGAGCGGTGCCTGCGAGCCATTTCGAGTGCAGTGACCTAGCGGTGGCATCGCTCGTGAAGGCGCGCATTTACGAAAAGACACGAGACAAAAAAAAAAAAAAACATAAGAGGCTCTTGCGATTATATTCGGAGTTCAAGGACGGACTGTGGGGAATGGTACAGTCTAGCGCGATATGAAGGTTATCACGCTTGTTCCGGCTAAACCGGACCAACAGTTTTTTTTTCTGGCGTCACCTTTTTGCGAAATTAAACCTTCTTAGAGCAGTCTAATATGAGTAGAGGTTAAGCCTGAAGGGATCAGCTTCAAATAACGTTAGACTACAATACCACAGTGACCACTGCCTATAGATCCGCTATGGATTTCTTTTATGCTGTAACCTCGTGTACAACAATGTGCGACAAATGCACGGCCGTCGGCTTGTCTTGCAGTGATCATGCTCATCCATGCGCGCTCTGCTCTCCCGTGCCGGAGCTTGTCTCGCTGGCGGGTTATGTTTTCTTAGCTGCACGCTGTACGGCGCCTCCTGTAGTTTGTGGTCGTCGCTCCGTCGCTTCAGGTTAGCCTGTCCACCAACGTACCTTACATGTCCGCCTCAACATATAGCTTTTTCAGCGCACTTCATGCCGCCGTCGTTCGTCCTTGAGGCAGTGACGCCAAATCGTCTTAGAAAATCCGACTACCAACTAAAAGCAACGGAGCTCACCGCCGCGCCTGGAGAACGTCATTGGACGACTTTCGACACTCCACAGTTGAATAAAAGTTCTCTCGCGGAGTGCCGATACCCGCGTGCCGCGTCGTTCGATGCACGAGTCCCTTAGCCCGTCGAGGGAGATACGGGTCCCCAGCGGGACGAGGACGCCAGCGATCTTGCCTCGAGATGAGTTCCTCTCCGCTCCGCTAGAAGAAGTTTTTTTTCTCTACTTCCTGGCTGCACAACATCTCCAAAGCGGGGGACGTATCGGTCCAAGTCTTCGGAGTGTGCGCAACGGCATTTCACACCAGAGGCGGTTGCTCAGCTTCCAACGTGGCGTCGCCTCCTAAATCGAAAACACGGATGGGTGCTGTGGCAGCAGCGGTAGCATTGCTTGCGATATTGATTTTTAACGGAGATGCGAGGTGTTGTTTTCTCTGCAACAGACGCAAGCGAATCGATAAGTGACGTCGGTGGCAGAAATTCTTTTTGTACAGCTTGTTTCGAGCTAGAGCGTCGCTGGGCATTTATTGACGTTTCCGCGTGTCTACTCTGCATTCAGTAGGCATGCAACACGGCCTGCAAAATGCTGAGTGCAAGGGCAATCCAAATCATGAATGTACTTTGGAGAGCAGCGTTATGGACGCACCAAGATGAGAGACAATGCAGTAAAAGAAGGCTAGAGCTGGGCGAAACATTCGTTTTGGTGCACGAAACAGCTTGTTCCTTGAGTGCAATCTAATTTCGTGGGCGAGAGCCTCATGTGGTCTCGTTAACATGTTTTTTTATTTTTTCGCTGTCAGTCATGTCATACGTCCGTCCCTGAAATTGCAGTAGTCGCACTCCTATAAAAAAACTGGCGGCGCCGGGTTTTAATCCCGAACATTCACCTATTTTACTTTCATCTGTATTCTCCTCGTTCCACTAATTCAGTGAGAGCGCTATTATTCCTTCTGTGAGTAGCTATGGGGTTAGCGAGAAAAAAAAAAGGTTGTTTCGTGCTATAACTCTTATGTGCTGTTATACTAACGAGTATAAATTGGAATGCGAAAAAAAAAGTAAACTTAAGAACAGGTTAGCTTCCTGACCTTTGCTTGCAAGATATTTAGAGAGACAGTGGTTAATATGAGTAGAGCATCGTTAGACTACAGTCAACCAAGGGAAGAGGATGGTTTCTGGAAAGAGTACTCGACAGTCAATCCTATATATAAGTCATTAATCAGCTTATTAAGAAATCTGCACAATGCAGCAAACGCCAACGTTTAACTTTGAGTACAAAAAAGGCGTATGGTTATTGAAACATTCATAATATTGCACGTATTGAAACTAACCAGAGTGCAGACATCAATGATCAGGGGAAAAGGATTAAGTTGGAGCCTGTTTAGCCGACGCGCCCAAGCTATCAAAGGCAGCTTAGCTGTATCCCTAAAGAAAAAGTATAAAACAGTTGCACCGTGCCAGGACCCACCTATGAGGTCGAAACAAGTAGGCTAACGAAAAGGTTTGAAATTAGACTGAGCACAGCACAACTCGCTATGGAAAGGAAAATGATAGGGGTAACCTTGACATAAAAGAAGATAGCAATCAGGATTAGAGATCAAACTCGAGTTAGTGCTGTCACAGTGGAAATCAGGAGGGAAGGAACTAGACATGGGCGGGGAATGTAAATTACAATGTGGAGAACAGATAACCAATAATATTTTCAGGCAGCTTAGTGTATAACGAGGGATGGCAAACGAGGCCGGGGCCAGCAAAGAGTCAGGCGGAGGAAGGAGATTATGAAGTTTGCTGGGATGGAGTAGTCGGCTGCTAGCGCCAGACAGTAATAATTGGAAAACATTTCGAGAGGCCTTCGTCCTTAAATGGATCGGATGAGGTAGATGGTGATGATCATGACTGACGCATATTGAAGCAATAAGTGCGAATATTCTCAGTTACACATTCTTTGAAGATTCTTAGTTGCATAGCGTGATTTAATCAAGCATACGTGTTACAAAAATAAATAAAATATATCTGCGGCTCTCAGAGAGGCATTTAAACAAAAGTTGGCAAACGTTACCGGAAACGCGCATTTATCGACGATGTGATGATTAACGCATGGTCCCACATGCGGTCTCACAAGTTTACCTCGCTTCACATGCATTTCAAGCAATTACGCCGGGCCATGGGGTAACACTGAGCACTTGCCGTAGGTCCAGAACGAAGATTCGAAGGGCGGTCGGTGTGCCACGAATACGTCAACATGATTTGACGGCACAGCGCAAGTATCGTGCTAAACCATGTGAGGCGGGTGCACGCAAGTGCATACCGCGGCTTACACGGCATAAAAAGAGGCCCCCATACCTGCCTGCGCACAGTCTGTGGCAGCGGTTGTGACTAGAACGACGCGGGTCACGAGGGCGGCAGCGCGCACGCATTGCTCGCGAGCAGAAAAAGGAACCACAATAACATGCACGGTCATGTTGGGAACAGCGCTAACGCACAACAGAGTGAGAACACAACACAGGCGCTGTTAGCGCTGTTCCCAACATGACCGTAAACCAACAAGCTCAACTCTCCACCCTTCTGACATGCACGGCGAAAGCAACGCTCACGGAATCAAACCGTGGAAATTGGCTTCCTCATGGCGTTGACAGCTTTGACGCGCGGGCTGGGTAGAAGGCTGAAAGCGCATTTTTTTTTTAAATTTACATTGAGACGAGCAATGACAGAAGCGTATACACGCCCCGCTGCGGCGCATTATTAGCGTTGCAGTTGACAAGAAAGCAAGAAGCCAAGCAGATAACCGAAACGTTCCCAGTTGCGTTCATTCGGCAGAGCTTTCGAGCATGGTCCAAGTGGAGCTAAGGTCGCCACCAAGTGTGGATCGTTATCGCCAGCCGGCAAAGGCAATGTCCGCGGATTTCAATCATGCAGCTTGCAGCGGTCAAGCAGCGGCCAGGGTGGGGATCGTGACCTTTGGCTCGCGTTGTGCGGAAGTGTATGCGGGGGTGCGGCATCCAAACGTGCAATTATTGACGACATTGCAATACATGAAGTTCCGTTTGGTTGTGGTACTGCAATGATTTCGGGGCAACGCGCAAGGCGGGAGCTGCTGTCAAGAGCGCAATAAAAATACAAGGAAAGCCTGCCTGAGTAATTGACAAGCTGGATTGGGCAGTAACTAGGGCACAGACAAAAAGTAAACTCGCCTTTCATTCACGCTAAGAAAAGCAATACAATACAGCTCAGGTAGTTACAATTTCCGACGGTATGTCATCCTTTTCCTTTCGATGCTTTGTGTCTGAGCAGTGCTCATGAACGGATAGAATTAAAAATACGGAGGCAAAGACCCACGCCCTTCGGGTGCGGTACAGCCCTGCCACTCAAGGTAGCACGATGACGCCACGCACAGCCGGAAGAAACGGGCAGCACGCTGCTGTGGCTGCGCGCTCGCCCCGGTTACACTCCTCACCTCTTACGAGAGATGGCGCCAGGGGTGCCATCAAAAGAATTGCTTGTACGCACAGGGCAGGGCTTGGCAGGGCAGGCGCTCCTTTGTTGATAGGAGCGTTGCCTCCTCTCGAGATTTGCGCAGTCTTGTGAACGTTACAGAAAATAAGCAACCAATTACACTCTCATTCCATGCTAAAATCGAAAAAGCTATGTCAAAAATAAAGCGGAATGAGAAAATGCCTGCACCTGCGGAGCATCAGCAGGCTTAAACCAATCAAATAAAAGAACAGTGCCCGTGTGGTCAAAATTCGAATTTACTTGAAAAAGCCAATCGGAAAAATAAAGTTGGGCACGGTAACATTGTGTCCTAAGGGCTCAACGAGCACAGAGGGATGATGATTCCTCGGTGAGCTTCTTTTATTTATGATTCAAGTTACGAATATCAGTGAAGGTACCGTTTCTGAAAGATAAAGTAATTGTGTTGTAATGGATATGAAAAACGCAACATGATTTATGAGGAAAGGCACAAGTAAAGTTAGTTGAAGAGATGAAATTAAAAATAGAATCGATGACAGAGCAAAGACGGCGACAGGAGCCGGTTGGAAGGTCTTGTAGATGAGGTAGAAAGATGAAATCTGTGAAGTGAATAAAGCAGACAGGAGAGTAGCGAGGAAGAAGGGTATGCCAATTCGCATATGCTATGTGTTGATGTGCCTTTCCTGTATCGAGTTGGTGAAAGAATGAAAGAATGAAGGCCAGGAAGAAAAGTAACATAAATATAAAAACATAAGTAGGGAGCAAAAGGGCGTGCAAAATTGTTAGTAGCCTTTGTAGTGTAACATTTGTGAAACAACAAAGGTGAAGTATAAATGTAATGTTGTAGGTGTAATGAAAGTAATGTGAACTGGAAAACGTATTGTATAGATGTGATAGGCGATTGCGACACGCCGCCGCAGGAAGGGAGGACACAATTGCATCCACCCATAATTGGGCCAAATGTCCCCCCTGAGGAGGCGGTACACAGTTTCGTTCATACGTGTGTGAGTGTGGGAAATGTGTAATGTTTTAGTGACGACGTGTTTAATTTGGGAGGGACTGAATGACCACAGAGACAATGCGCGGCAACAAAGCGACGCTGTGGCGGTCATCCAACCATGACCGCCACGCCGCAGTGCTACTCGCGTCAGTGCTGTGAAGTGGTAAACGGGTAACAATGTTATGTGCAATAGGACATGACGATGATAAGTAATGAGAAACGTCACCGTTGGGGTGACCGCAGGGACACGTAGACGATGATGCTAAGCCGAACCGATGGAAGTACGATAGGAATCTGCCATGTCCCGTGAGTACTGTGGTGAGAGGCTTCGGCAGGGGAAACGTGTTGGGAATGTTGTGAACGCTGGGTATCCATGTATAAATTCCAGTACTTTCGTTGTATTCTCTCCACCAGTGCTGCCAATGTGCAACTACCGTCGCCTGTAAACAGTGGCGTAGCCATAAATTTCGTTAGGGGGGGGGGGGGGGGGGGGTGCTCATGTTGCAGCGCGGCCTCCTCATAGAATTTGTGGACGGATCAAAAGCAAGAATAATAACTGCATTGCCACTGACGATGCCATTGTGTATTAGATAACGCTGCGCACTGTCTAGACAAGTGAAATATGTATTTTTTAAAATTAGAGAAATATATTCGTATGTCTTAAAAATTATGGCACACATAACTGATATCAATGCTTCCATGTTTTAGCTTATTTAATAAGAAAATATCACACGAAGTCTAGAACTATATCAGTCCGAAACCAGCAAAGCAGCGCATGCCGCTGATATGACAAACGTAAAGGCCAAGAAATTAGCAAGTAGAGGACAAATATTTTAATGAATCTTTGTCGTTCAAGAACCTTTACATTTTTATACATTTGCAACGGCCAGGAAAAAATCTCAACGATGGTGTCCTTTGTTGCAGTGTACTGCGCAGCAGCAGCTGTCACCGGTCATGTATTGTCAGTAATTGCGCCGAAATTTTAGTCGCAACAACGAGCGCATGTATAAACGAGGAGTTCTGCAAAATGTGCGTTAGAAGTGAGAAGATAAAATGGAGTATTACAAATGCGAGGATACAACTTGATAAAAGACAAAAAGTGCCAATGGAAACAAAGTAATTGTATGTGTACAGAAAACCTCGCAACAAGATATTTAAATACACGTATGTCTCCATTAAATCAACGTATCTAAGCAAAAGTCACTCTATATAATGCATCAAACAAGGCAAATAAACATCTTGCGCAATCACAGATAGTGAACTTTGCACACCGAAAGACAGACGATCCAGGCAAGAACTAAACTATGACAGCGTAAGTCGCGATATGTACTTGGGTCATGCTGGGGTCGCGCCAGCACCATATGGTTAGATTAACAGAAGAACAATGCAGAAATAAATACGAAAGTACGTAATTTTTAACCGCCCGCACGGCGCAATTAATCTGCACGCATAATTACAGAAAGGTATTCCTTTGGTTCAAAGAATAAGTAAAAGCAGGTAGCTAAGAAGGACAGAGAAGGACAAAAGAAAGCCACGAATGATGCCACAAGTTGAAATAACCAACATCCGAGTGTGTATTTTGGGAAACACCACGTGGGCAGGGCTTTCAATAAGCAAGGTCAATCTACGTAGATCGCTTATTGATGTCGTCAAAATTTTCGTAAACGCATGGTAATTTTGAACATAATGCTAACTTATGCATGCGTTACGTGACTCCAGGTGCATGGGCGTTGCCACGAAATCCAACCCGAGTTAGCAATGTTCGCGCCAAAATGTCTTTTCTAGTCTGAAAGAGACATTGTAATTCCGGCGCCGTTGGTTGTTTTGGTCAAGGGTGCGTGTCAGTTCGAAAACATTTCGGGGGGGGGGGGGGGGGGGGGGTCTGAAGTTCAATACGCCCCCCCCCCCCCCCCCTACCCCGGCTGGCTACGCCCCTGTCTGTAAAAGTTTTCGAATGGACGATCGTGATAGTGTAGATGTTCTGATGCGTGCGGATCGGCTGGTGCGGGATGCGATGAGGTCTGCAAGCTCGTTGCCGAGAACTCCCGTGTGTGATGGAACGTGATACAATTGAACGAATCTGATGCGGGATAACGACTGTAAAAGTGTTTTTATCAGGAAAATACGGTGGTCTGTTATGGTGTAATTGTTTAATGTTTCTATAAGAGACAAGCAGTGAGTGTAAATGTGTATAGTTGTGTCGGGCAATGTTAATGAATATTTCAGGGCCTCATTTAAGGCGACCAGCTCGACTCCGTACGCGCTAGACGCCAATTCCACTCGGAAGCGGCTTACCGAGATGAGATGTTCCGTATCAGTGAATGCTGCGTATGAAGCACCAGCCAATGTTGTGGTGTAGGAGCCATCCCTGTATATGTGGTATCCAGGTAGATGAGAATGGGTGTGTATGTCCACTGCATGTAATTGTTTGCTTCTAAATATGACGGCAGTGGCCGGGTGCTGGAGCGTGTCGTTGAATGGTTCCGCCACTTCGGAGGTGCGATACGTTCTGGAACCGAACGGAACGTCCCAATTTGCGTGCGAAGAGCGCAAACTCTACATTCAACCTGTCGAGGTCGAACTGTAGAGGAGGCGCCCTCAACAGAATTGGAGCGCCCTCGTGCTCGTCGTGGAATACGCCCGGACCAACGCTAGAAGCGGGGCCCGCTGGACCGCAGCCAAACGAGCATGTAAACCTGAGTGAGGACTCTCGGTCCACAACACAGGGGACGCATACGCGAGGGCCGGCAAGAATACCTGGGTGTAAACTGCCCTGAGCTGGCCGGGAGCCGGCGTGCCACTGAGCAGCAAGAAAGTGCTGAGGCGTGCAGAGAGCATCTCGGCGCGCTCCTTGAGCAAATCCCCGTGAGCTATAAATGAGAGGGTGCGGTTGAAGACCACGCCGAGCACTCGGGCAGAGGGCCTGAATTGCAGGCGTGCTCCGTCGAGGTGAATAGCAGAAGGTGTGCGCCAAATTCCCCCCCCTAGGGGGAGAAATGAGAAGGCACACCGTGTTCTCCCTGCTGATGGAAACCCTCACCCCCCTCGCCCACGAGGCTACTCGGCCAAGTGCATCCTCCGCAAGAGTCGTCAGTTCCCTTCTGCCAGGACCAGGCACAACGACGACGACGTCGTCTGCGTAGGCCTGGAGCGACACGCCCTCTGGCATCGGCAGCTCGAGCAGACCACGCACAACCATATTCCAGAAGAGCGGTGACAGCGGAGATCTGTTTTTTACTGTTGCTGATTCTGCTGCTGTGAGCCAGTGGATGAGTGAGAGTGTCAGACGCTGAGGGCGTTGTTCTCTGAGCAAGGGCTGCTTTGGCCTCACATACGAGGGAAAGGCCGTTGCGCTACTCTGAGCCACGATGGCCGAAGGGTACCAACACCTTAATAGAAGGCTGCGAAGGTCGTTCGAAGCTGGGCTTCGCCCGCGAGGGACGCAGCGGGGTTTACGGAGCTTCTCCCAAACGTACACTCCTAAAGAAAGACGGGCGCCAGGCCGGGGGATGCTTGTACAGTGGAGATCCTTGCGGGCTCCCCAAGGTGGGACGCGCAACCGCGTCGCCCGTGTTAGAGGGGAACACCACCTCGCTGTCCGATAGAAAGGACCGGAGCAGCGCGCAGAGGTTTCTCGGGCACCCCCATTGTGCAAGCGATCTGAGCACCAGAGGGTGCCAGACGCTGTCGAAAGCGCCCCGGAAATCTATAGAAATTAGTATGGCGTGGATGCCGTCTGCACGAAACCCTCTTAATTTGGAAACTAAAGCGTGAAGTGCCTGTACGGCACTCCGCTTTCTACTGAATCCGAATTGGTTGGAATGAAGTAAATTTTGGTGGGCCATCAACGGGTAGAAGCGAACATAGAGAAGACGCTCAATCACCTTGCCTAACACCGAGTTCATTACGATGGGACGGTATGATGTGTCAGCGTTCTGTGGTCTGCCTGGTTTATGTATGAAAATGAGTTTGCCCTTTCGCCATGCCACCGGAAAGTGACCAAAACGCAGGGCCGTCGAAAATATGGTCGTGAAAAAATGTTGGTGTTGTCGCCAAAGTTGAGTCACCAGCCTTGGTGTGAGCCCGTCCAGGCCAGACGCCGTGCCCTGCTTTATGCGAGAGACCGCCCTATCAATCTCGCCGTAAGGGCACTGTTATGTTTCGCCGTACTAGTAGCGTGTCCCACCAGGCATCGGGTCCAGGATCACCGCCGCATTGCCGAAGGAGGAAGGGAAGTGGGCCGGAGACGGGGAGTAGGGGAAGTGAAGGAAAAACTGTATTTACATTATTTACATAGAGCGGGACTGAGAATGGCTCTCAGTGGAAGGGGAACGTCTTCGTCAACCGTAGTCGACTGGAGCTAGCAGGCTTCTTTCGGCCACACTCACGGCCGAGTTAAATATCGTTCGGTTTCCCCAGATCCCTGGCTGGGGAATAATGGTCGACGAGCACTGTCCAATCCGATGGACCGAAGGGGACGTTCTTGTTACCGCCCACGGCTGGGCAGGTGCGAGCTTTTCCACTCTCTCTCGCAGCTGGGTCGATGAGAGGGGGAGTTGCCGCTGGTCCAGCCCTGCGGAAAAGGAATCTCCCGAAGTCTTCCAGCAGGTGAATGAACTTGCTTCCCCGCCGATTGCCCAGAACGCGAGTCGGAGACACAGAATTCTTCAATTATCCGCCAGCGTGACCGGCGCCGGCCCGTCGCCTCCTCTATGGTCGCTCGGACAATACCTCCGGCATTCCTGCTACACTAATCCGCTCAAGGAATTTCGCTGTGGTTACTGCTGACAATGGCCCTTGAAATTCCTGCTACACTAATCCGCTCAAGGAATTTCGCTTGGGTTACTGCTGACAATGGCCCTTGAAATTCCTGCTACACTAATCCGCTGAGGCTCGGAGGGGCATTCCAAGCATCCCACTTCCCACCGCCGTCGCGGGGTTGTCGGCCTCGATGAATGTTCACGGTAGCTGCATGATCGGGCCCACGTGGTCCGAAGTACAGTCACAACAGCACGTCCGCCGCCCGAAGAGGTCTCGTAGTGGTTGCAGCCAACGCTGCTGCGCGCAGAGACCTGGAGTTGTGTCCGTTCGGCTTTTGGTCACAGCTGGGCCCAAAGGTTCTTCTTGCTTCGTTGACAACTGTAACGGTCTCAACCAGCAAGGTACACAGCCCCACAAGCAGAAAGCGCCAAACCGACTTTAAGAACTGCCAAGCTGTTTTCGGTCGACAAAGTCTGTTTAGAAAAAATGAGCTGTCGCGTGAAATTTACGTCCTCCTCCGAAAGTTTCCAAGTTTGACCAAACCAGAATACAGAGAGCTTGTTTAGCCAAAAGGGAAAAGTTTCCTAAAATTTTGGGGGGGGGGTGCCGTAGCACGGTTTATGTCACAGAAAGCCACCGCCCGTGAGAGCACAAAGGGAAGGTGGAGCTGCTGAAAACACATACAAAACAGACAAAAATGATTCCCGCTAAAGCAAAAAACAAAATACAAATTTGCATAGCGGATTATCGTCCGGGGAGTCAGGAAAGGGCATTACACGGGAACGCTTCGGCTGAGGCCATCAGCGTTGCCATTACTCGCACCTTTCGGCAACGCATGTGAACTGAGTCCCGCAATGCCAAGCTCCGAAATTTCGCTCTCATTTCGCATAGGAGAGTGATATGAACAAAAGACAAAAAAGAAGCATTAAACTCTATATGAGATTATGCGTCATATCCGCCCCTTGCGCGGCCGTGGTCCGACAGCTGCTTTAGCAGATGAGACATTACATAATGCTAGGAATTTCAGCTTGCATTTCTGTACAGGAGAGTTAAATGAACAAAAAGAAACAAGCAATAAACTGAATAGGATTATTCCTCGAAACCGTCCAGAAACAACGTTACGATTAGAGGAATTTACTGGTTCCTATTCTTCAGCCGCCCCCTGCGCGGCCGCGGTCGGATTGCTGCTCTAGCAGGTGCAACAGGACACAAGGCTAGGAATTTCAGCTGGGGACCCTTAACTGTTCCTCGTCCAAGTCTCGTGGTTCTGAAGTTTGGCTGACGCTCAGAAAGCAGAACGCGAGAAGGGAACGGACGAGTGCGAATGCCGTGCCAGCGTATCCGTCTCTCTCGGATCGGGTTCGCGCGTTGCGTTCTCTTGGCTTGTGTTCCCACGGGGCGGGTGCGAACTCTTGAGCACCGAGGTGCCAAATTGGGGTGGCCACGCGGTTCGGATTTTAGTCGAGCATTCAACAAGAGCCGCACTTTCCCCTTAATTAGCTCTTCCCGTTTGGCTACCTCTGTGCGCTGCCGCTCCGTGGAAACCCTCGCTGTTGGTTTGCGGGGCGCGTCACTAGCCATCGCGGAACCGTCACAGGTTAAGTCGTCGGCGTTCGCCTCATTGTCAGTTTGTGATCCAGCCTGCTCTGGCTCACTACCGTGAGAGTTTATAAGGGTTACAGGGCCACGTTTGCCCTCTTCACCCGCGTGCTCTGCTGGCGCTGCGAATTCTGGAGCCTTCGAACTGGTGAGGACCTGCGCAGCGTTATCTCCAAAACTAAGGCCCTTTTCTTTGGGCAGCACATCCAAGCGATTTGAGAAAATCGAGGGATAGTGAATAGGCAGGTTTTGGGAGACGGCTGCCTTGGTCAGACGCAGCTCGAGCGGGCTCTCGATCGCGACGCGGGCAGAAAGTTGGTCGTGTTGGATACCCCTCCCATCCTTATACTGGCGGTACAGCAGGCCAGAACGGAGTTGGAAAGGTATGTTCTTCCGTGACACACCTATGTCACTTTGGTGATTCAAGTTGCGTAGAGATTGGTCTTTCTCTTGCTCAGCGGTGAACGTTTCTCTGTCCACACGAAGGAGCTCGAGAAAGCCATCCGAGTGGGGCAACACAAGATTGGTATTCAATTCCTCACCTAGCTCCAGCTCATCACTTGCGCCTGATTCGGAAGACTCACTATAGCTTGCACTACTATCGGTGCTCTTTACCCCTGTGCTAGAAGTGAGTAAGTCCTGGGCTGGCTCGTCATTAGGTAGCGCGGAGCCGTCACAGCTTAAGTCGCCGGCGTTCGTCTCAACGTCTGTTTGTGACAAAGCCTGCTCTAGCTCATCACCGTGAGAATTTACAGGCTTCGAGCTTACAGGTTGAGGTTTGCCCTCTTCAACCACGTGCTCTGCTGGCGCCGCGACCTCACGAGCCTTCGAAATGGTAAGGACCTGCGCAGCGTTATCTCCAAAACAAAGGCCCTTTTCTTTGGGCAGCATATCCAAGCGATTTGAGAAAATCGAGGGTTGCTGCTTAGGCAGGTTTTGGGAGACGGCTGCCTCGGTCAGACGCACCTCGAGCGGGCTCTCGATCGCGACGCGGCCAGTTGGCAAAGAGACGCTGGTTTCATTGGAGCATAACTCAATTTCGGGTGTTTGGTCGCGAGCGGCTGTCGTTCCCTGATCGTTGAACTGATCATTGTTTCGAGGCAGCGCTGAGGCGCCTTCCTCGCTTTCAATAGAACTTGCAGTTGCCGCTTTCAGCGCGCGACTGCTCTCTGGAGGACGACATTTTTGCGCTGCGCCTAAGTCTTTCTGGGTTAAAAGGGAAATCTGCGGGGCATCGCGCTTTTCAGCTAACGCCGCGCTCTGGCTTGGAGCTCCACAGTCGCTATCAGGTTTGCCCTCTTCAACTACGTGCTCTGCTGGCGCTGCGAATTCACGAGCCTTCGAAGTGGTAAGGACCTGCGCAGCGTTATCTCCAAAACAAAGGCCTTTTTCTTTGGGCAGCATATCCAAGCGATTTGAGCAAATCGAGGGTTGCTGCTTAGGCAGGTTTTTGGAGATGGCTGCCTCGGTCAGACGCACCCCTAGCGGGCTCTCGATCGTGACGCGGGCAATGGGCAAAGACACGCAGTTTTCATTGCCGACTTTAATTTCTTCTCGCGCCGAAACCTCCTGATTTAATGTCGAATTCCTGTCGGCACGCTTTGCCTCTAAAATTTGTTGCAACTCCAAACGCTTTAGAGCAATTTCTTTATCCAACCTGTCAGCCTCCTTTTTAGCGGCTTCCTTGCGGTAAAGGCGTTCTTTTTCAACCCTGTCGGCCTCCTCCTTGCGCTCTTTTTCAACCCTGTCGGCCTCCTCCTTAGCGTTCCTGATTCCCTCCTGAATGACTTCCCAGGTCTCCCAAATTTTGTCTCCCTCCTCCTTAGCACCACATTCCTTAATAGCCTCAATCAGCTGCGGCTTTCTGTGACTTTTCCTGGCCTCAATACCCAGCTTTTCACACAGCAACATCAACTCTGGCTTCTTTAGCTTGCTCAAATCCATGGCAATTCTCGAACGAGGACTTTCAAAAATAAGCTGCTACGTGAAATGCTTAAGCGAGCACGTGCAGAAAAACAATCTACAGGTAGTGATAAATTTCCAGAGTTATCAAGCCTGGCAGATTCTTAAAGAAAGTCAAGCGCTCACCACTGCTGAAGCCAGGACCAAGCGTGGAAGATCCCGCCGCTGCCAACCAGTTGTTATGTTTCGCCGTACTAGTAGCGTGTCCCACCAGGCATCGGGTCCAGGATCACCGCCGCATTGCCGAAGGAGGAAGGAAAGTGGGCCGGAGACGGGGAGTAGGGGAAGTGAAGGAAAAACTGTATTTACATTATTTACATAGAGCGGGACTGAGAATGGCTCTCAGTGGAAGGGGAACGTCTTCGTCAACCGTAGTCGACTGGAGCTAGCAGGCTTCTTTCGGCCACACTCACGGCCGAGTTAAATATCGTTCGGTTTCCCCAGATCCCTGGCTGGGGAATAATGGTCGACGAGCACTGTCCAATACGATGGACCGAAGGGGACGTTCTTGTTACCGCGCACGGCTGGGCAGGTGCGAGCTTTTCCACTCTCTCTCGCAGCTGGGGCGATGAGAGGGGGAGTTGCCGCTGGTCCAGCCCTGCGGGAAAGGAATCTCCCGAAGTCTTCCAGCAGGGGAATGAACTTGCTTCCCCGTCGATTGCCCAGAACGCGAGTCGGAGACACAGAATTCTTCAATTATCCGCCAGCGTGACCGGCGCCGGCCCGTCGCCTCCTCTGTGGTCGCTCGGACAATACCTCCGGCATTCCTGCTACACTAATCCGCTCAAGGAATTTCGCTGTGGTTACTGCTGACAATGGCCCTTGAAATTCCTGCTACACTAATCCGCTGAGGCTCGGAGGGGCATTCCAAGCATCCCACTTCCCACCGCCGTCGCGGGGTTGTCGGCCTCGATGAATGTTCACGGTAGCTGCATGATCGGGCCCACGTGGTCCGAAGTACAGTCACAACAGCACGTCATCGGGTCCGCCCAGCGCAGGGTTCTGCGCCAACGACCTGGTGTGTGGGGGGGTGTGGGAGTTCGGTGGTCGTGTCATCTGTCGAAACGTGCGCTGCCAGTAGTGTGTTGGCGGTGCCAAGTAAAGAGGTGGTGAGAGTGCCGCCAGGGCGCAGTATGGGTGGTAATGTGTTAGGTGCGCGCAACGTTCCGAAGACAATTTTAAATGGGCGTCCGAAAACTCCGCTCCTTAAGAAATCGTGTTCCAATGATTGTGTATCAATGTGTCGCGTTTCGGCTAAGTGTTGTCGGAAGGTTCGAAATTCGGTGTAATAGTGTGTCCGTGATGTTCCCTGATGAAGTGGCACTTACAGCGCTGGTACCTCCTGCGGAGTGCGCGCGCCCGGGATCGTTCGGTGGCGAGTTCTTGTGACCATCAGGGCGCCGGAAAGTTCGTTCTGGTTGGTGCGGGTCTGAAGGATGAGTGTCGTTTGCGTGATTTGTCTAGAATGAGCTAGAATTTAGTAATGATTGTGTCAACTACGTCCGCCGAAGCCAGATGAACGCCGGCCACCGTATCAAAGAAGGGATCTCGAGACATGTCATTTAACAGTCGTGTAGTGCCTCTTTGGGTTAATCGGCGTTGTCTGTTCGTAGATTGTGTTCCAAAATTAACCTCAATGTGTTTATGCTCTGATAGTGCGCGTGTTTCGGATACTGTCCATGTGTATGGTACGGCGATCATTTCGGGGGATGCTAGTGTGATGTCAATCTAACTGTCTATGTACGGTAGAGAGAGGGTGTGGTTGATGGTCCTTTGCGATCACAAAAATGAACAAGGGAGGGGAAATGTTGAGTACGTAGGAGGGGATGCCGGATCGTTTATAATTAACAAGTCTGAGGACGTAGCGAAATTTACTAATTCCCCTCCCCTGATATCACAAATATGTGGTTCCCAGGCTGTGTGCTTAGCATTAAAATCGCCCCCCAGGACGACTGGCATACCCTCTCTCTGTGACGATGAGTGCTTGTCGAATGTCGTCGAATGTTTGGGTCATGGGAGTTTGCTGTGGTGCATGTGCGGATATGAGTCGGCAAGATGCGGTGGCCGTAAAACAGATGATGGCTACCACCCGGGTGGTAACCAAAATGGGAAACATGTCGTAAGCATGCTGTCGGGCGAGGATTGCTGAACGGGGGGCGTGACGAGGCGGCGAACACGGCTCACTCAGGCGGGATTCCTGTTATTGTGTCTGCGCGTGTGTAGGGTTCTGGTATTAGTGCGAAGTGAAAGTCTCCCTCTCTCATCCTGTCGGCTAAAACCGGTGTGGCATTCCTGCAGTGATCTAGGTTGACCTGAATAAAAGAAAATGTTAGCATAGGCATTGTGATTTTTGTGTATGTGGGGTGAAAGTGTAGGTGGCGCGGGCAGGAATGTCCCGTGTATAAAAAATATGTATTGAAGAGAAGAATAAAATAGGAAATGGTAAATGTGGAGAGAGGAAGAAATGGGAAATTTTAGACGTAGTGAAAGTGAGAGAGTGAGTTGGATAGTGAATGGAAGTGACGTCGGTAGAGAGAGGAAGCCGGGAGCCGTGTCGCGTCCATCGCTTGTGCGAGGAAATACCTTAATGAGCTGTAGGTGTGCAAGAGCGGAGTTACTGTCTTGATATTTAGGGAAAGAGAAAGGAACATAAAAATAGAGGAACGGCAGAAAGAGGTGAGAGCAGAAAGGTGAAGGAATGGAAGAGTGCACGAAAAAAGGAAAGAAGTGATGAAAGATGCAGATGATAGATTGAAATTATACGGTCCGTTATAAGTAGGTGACAGGGATGAGGTGTTGAAAGTGACGGACGCCGGCGCCGTAAGCTGAAAGCAGGGCGCCGGACGAAGTATGTATGTAGAAGGAAAAGCACGGCCGTCCGCCCCTCGAAAAGTACCTGGGAGTGTTCAATGCGTTTCGTAGTCAGTGCGGAGCCGCATCCTTGCTATCCTCTCGGCAAGAATGAGGCAATCCTTCGCCCCGGCCCTGTGAGGAAGCGCCTCGCGTACCGCACGCCTACATACGGCGCAAGCCTCGGCGGCGGCGCCGCCAGAGGCGTCACACGCCGTTACAAGGCGAGCGCCAGCGCATTTTGTGCACACCGCTCTCGCCGCGTCCGACGCAAGGAGGCGGTTTCGGCGGGAGTGCCCGTACTGCGCGCAAAAGATGCAGAGGGCACGTGGAGGTCCTCCTCGACTGGGGCCGAGGATCACCCTATGGTCAGTCGCCGCCTAATCATAATCTTTCTAAACGTTCCCGGTGTGACGGACAGCACGTGCGTCTTCGTGCCGTTCCTGGCCCGGAACGAACGCCTCAGCATCGTGGATGGATCGATGCCGAGGTCTGTGTTCTTGGCCGCAATCTGCGCCACGACGGCATGGTCAGCGATGTCGGGATCGACGCCCCACACGTGAATGTGGGGCCGGCGACGCTTCGCTACGTGTACACTGCAAACCGAAAAACACCCGGATAGGAGTAAATGGCTCATCGCGTAGCGCACTCCCGAAAAGGGGTTTTTATACTCCTCAGAATAGGAGTATATCGTCTACTCCTCTGCTTGAAGGGATACTTTCGGAGTGCTAGAAGGAGTAAAGTGTTACCGCTCTGCAGACGGGAGTTTATTTAGGAGTAAAGTTGTGATCACAAAGGAGTTAGCATGGCAATTAATAGAAGTATTATATACTCCTTTGCAGCTACTTTTATAGTACATTTCAGGAGTACGTGCCTGTTCCTTTTAAGTAGTTTTGACAGGAAATTTTTGGAGAAATTTTTCTTACTATAGGGTTACATTTATGATTCCCAGATGAGTATATTACTTCACTTGATGCGGAAGCCGATTTGAAATAAAGTATTCGTATGGAAGGCTCATTTTAGAGCTTGATATTCCAGGATAAATGCGTCGATGAACTTACAGTGATTTATTTCAAACAATATTTTATTGGGCACAAAACATTTCAGACATGTGTTCGGCAGCTTGCTTTCGACGGTTACAGAGAACCAACGTCTTGGCCCCTGTAGAAAAGAAGAGTGCCTTAACCCACGCTGTCTTTGGGTACATAATTTAAATACCCAAAGGAATGAAAATAGAGATGCCACACTTGAAAGCAAGGAGGGAACCTTGAAATGCTTCGCTGTCAACATACAGGCTCCTTCTGAAAGAAAGATTAGAAAAACAAATGCATCAGTGGAATTGCACCTCTAAGCTTGAAGTATGACGTGCTTCAAGTGTAGAAGTCAACCGTTCAGAGTGCACTTTTCAATAAAGTAGGTATTATTGAAGTTTAAACGTTTTTCATGACAAAATATTAGCTAGCAGAACATAGTAGGTAATCAACTAGCTAATACATACCTGTACCCTGTCGGATGACAGCGGCTAAACGCGGTTCTAACGTAAACGTTAAGGCAATACGGCGAATGGCAAGCAGCATCGATAGGGAACATTTTTTCCGCAACGCATAAAACTGAAAAAAAAATAAAATGGTCTTACTGAGGCACTTGCGCATTCGCGCTGCCTTTGGCTGCGTTCCTGCACCGAAAGAGGCCTCGAGATATAATTTTTTTTTACTTGTCAGAGGTTCCTCATGCTTTTCAGGCACCATATCAGAACCAATTACTGAAATCAAAACATGCAAACAAAAGACAGCGCTTTGCATACACGCAGCGGAAGCTTACATGCAATTTCCTTGATGGGAGAGCCCGCAGCTACGCATTTTCAGGACGTCCTCATTCTGTGTATAGGCCAAAGGCAGGGCAAGGGTGACTGACATAGCAGGCATTGTTAGGAATAGAAAGCTACCACCAGACCCACCCTCCCGCCGCCACCTGTCTTCTGTTAAGCTTTGCCCTCACATTCGTGGCCAGGGTTCAAAAGAAAACATTCTAGACAGGTCTATCTGGCTGGGTAAGGAATATACTTTCGGGAAAGAACGCCAACCAGAAAAAAAAAACATGTTTGGGAATCTTCTTGGTTCTTTCAGCAGGTGTGACTGCGAGTGAGTCACAGCTTGCCTTTTTTAAGCCTTCTGTTAGTCATCCGCCGGGTCACTGATCGTAGACAGTTGATGCAAGGATAGTTCCCTCGAAGTCAGTCTTGCCAACCCGCGCTTCCTTCCTTGTTCATTTGTTTGGCATCCGCTTTGTGCTGCTTCAGTTTTTCTGGGAAATGCTTGCTTTCGCCAATGTACTACGTCCAGCACGAGCAGGGGATCTCGTACACTGGCGTAAGCTTTATTCTTTTTCTTTCGCTGCCTTCCTGGGATCAGCAGTCTCAACCGGAACGCTTGCCTCCACGAGTTTCACATAATGGAATGTGCTCGGAAACTGCACGCGAAGTGGAAACTTCTTTTAACATTTTTCAAATGCGAAGAGCTTACAAGATACCACATTTTGGAACTAGACGCCTAACCATCCAGAAAAGGCAGCGTTCAGTATGGTTGAAACCTCATGTCCGCTGCCGAAAATCGCTGCAACGTTAAGATGTCACCAACTCGGAAAATGTAACAGTTTAGCTAATCTCCGTGAGCGCTAAGGCGTCGCCATGTCCTGTGCTATGACTGAAAAGAATAAAATCGCTTGCATTGTTTGCATAACAAGGCCCTCTTAAAACACAGGAAAGGAAGCAACCGATTAGGGCACGGTTCTCAGCACTGTTCGTAATAACGTGACAAAAATTCACAGACCCCAAGGCTGTGCATTTTCACCTGTCATTGCCTGTACAGCTTTTCCACATTCATGGGGCGTGAACGCATAAAGAAAATTTGGTCCCTAGAAGAACTGACCGTACTTCCAGCTGTACATGTTAGCGTAACAGCCACGACTGCAGTGCCACACTCTTTTTTCAGCCGCATGCAACAACAAATTTCTCAGATACTTACTTCATGCCTGCTGTGTGAGTTGGCTCCACCGGACCACAATGAAGCCTTTGCTGTTTTGCTGTTCTCGTTAAGCCTTTCATCTCGGCGCACCCGTGGTTCACAGCAAGTCTACGCACACTGAAAAGGGAGCGGCGTTAAGTGCATGCGCGTCTATGGCATCAAAGGAGAGTTTAATACTGCTTACCAGAACACACGACGATGATAATCCGGTCTTTAGTATTCTTGCAATACAGCGAAAGAACGAGGGGCCGACGATGTCGAGAAAACTGGTGCGTCACACACACATCGCCATGTCAGGCGCGGCGAAACGGCAGCAGCCAACACTTGTATGCTGCGTAGACAATGAATGACTAGCCGCTGCTTCTGCACATATTGCTGGCTTGAGTGAGACGTTCATTACAGCACGTTGCTGCTAAGGTCGATGATGTCCAGTCTTACGTCACGACAAGAGCGCGCAAAGGAGCGGGTGGCAAACTGGCGGCTTCGGGGAGGTCGACGCGTCACACACCGCCATGCTGGCTCGGCTGAGCTCGGCTGGCTAAGCCTCTCGCGGACTGCCGTCGCAGGCGATGCAACACCAAGCGTTCTCCGAATACACTGGGGGCTTCACAGGCACTGTCTGTGGCGCACCTTGGTGCGCGAGGTTGCGGCGATCCGGTGTCTTGTAACATGACAAACGTGCGTGAAGCAGCAAAAGCACAGGCGAGCAGGCAGCGACGACAGAGCCGGCGTCGTCACCTGCAAGTGCAGCGAACCGGCAGCTGCCACTAGGCGGCGGGCAGACACTAAGGAGTGCATAAAGGGTCTGAAGGAGTATTGAAGCCGACATACTCCTTCTTGGAAAAGTAGTAAAATCATGTAAATGCTTTATTTTACTCCTCGATTTCGCGACGGCAGTAAAAAAGGAGGATTTCCTCTTTTTTACTACTTAAAGTCGATTGCGCAATTTTCAATAAGGTGTTTAAAAGCGGACACTAGCCATTTATATTCCTATTTGGGCTTATTTGTGTTTACAGTGTACCGCAATGGCATTGTTTGTGGCAGCGTTGTTTCTGACCGCAGAAGTTAAATTTTCTAATGTGTCGCGGTTCTTAGCGATAACTGTGACCCCGTTTGCAGTCTATTTAAACTCGACGGGGCCTATGCTCTCCTCCTCAGGGATAATGTTTGACTTGATAGTTTGAATGAGCGGGGCTGATGTTGTCGCGGGTGTGATTGGTGTTAGAAAAGTGACGTGGCTCACAGCTTGTGGTCGCAGATGGATGGCGATGGGGAAGACTCCGCGGTCGCCGTCAACAGGATGGTGTCCGCGGACGACATCGGCAGATGTGGGCGCAGCGGTCGGAACCGGACCCACACGCAACCTGGACTCCGCCATTGATGCCCGAGACCTGGCCTCCGCGGCGTCGCGGCGCTCCGCACTCCACATGGTGCGGAGGACCTCCGCCCGGTCCCTGGCGTCGGACGCTAGTGCGCGGTATTCCGTGCAGCGAAGAATGAGCTCGCTAAACATTTGCGAGATGTTCGTGCGAGCGTGTACGGGTATTTTCGTCTTGTCGCAGTTGAGGAACGCGGCGAGGCGCTGCTGAAGACCAGTGACATCTACAAAGTCGGGCATCGCCAGAAATCCCAAGTCAAGCCTGGCCTCGACGTCCGCAGGCCCCTCGGGAGGGACATCCGATCCGCCACGTTCGGCCCCCAGCCCGGCGCCGTCCGGGCGGGGTACCTGTGGTGGAGAGTCATCGCCCGAGGTCAGCACGGCATCCGGTGGGCCGCGCGATCCCAGGGCGGCCGAAGCAGTGGTTTCGCCAACCGGAGACTAAGTCCCGGCAGGCAGCAGGTTTCCTTCGGAAACGCCCGCAAGTAGCGTATCCCCGGCGTCCGAGAACTCCGAGCGCTGGTTGATGGCACCCGCGCCCGACCGCCCGGAACTGGAATCGGGGGCAGGCGGTGCAGGGTCACGACAGGTTGGCCCTCCTCAGAGGGCGACGCAGCTGGAAACGCGCGCGATGCAGACATCCCAGCGGACGCGGGCGACAGCCAGCCCGGCCACCAACGAGACAGGGCGGAGCCGGCCTACGCCTCGATAGGGCAAAGCCTCAGTGCAAGGCCCCGATCTCCACCGGCTCGCAAAAGTGGCGAAAAAATCGCCAGCTTCCCAAGAAAGGGAGCAGGTGAGAACCGCGATCGGCCGCGGGAGGGCGATGGTAGGCCCACCTGTGCGTGCAGGCGTCGACTCTTGGCGCGGCGAGGCGGTGCCACGCCCAGGGCAGGCGCCATAAGCGGCCGCGAATGGTCAGCGATAGTCAGCCGGTAGACAACAGCCCGGCCGCAAAAATGGCCGGAAAATCGCGATCCGGCCTCGCGGACCAGTCGCGACGACAGCAAGAAGGGCGCCGACCATGAGCCGCAGCCGGAAAAAGCGCCCCGATTGACCCCGAGGCCGCAGGGCAGCCCAGGCGGCCGGGAGAAGTTCCTCTTCCTCGTCCTCGACCGCGGCGAAACTCGGCCGCGGCCAAGTCCCGGAGCTCAAAAATGCGGCTAAAACTACGAAAAGCGGTTGAAAAACCGCCAGCGGTCGTCCAGGACCTTGAGGGAAGAGTCCCCAATGGTGATGGGCGGCGAAGGGCAGCCCCAAAACCGCAGAATGGGCCCAGGGGCCAGGTAGGTGGAGCAGCTATCGGTAAAAGGCTAGCTCTGCCAGCGGGAGCTCTGAAAGGCATGACCATTCGCTCCGAGCTGCTCGGAGCGGAGAATGCGGTACAGTCTTGTTTATACGTGTGTGAGTTTGGGAAATGTGTAATGTTTTAATGACGACGTGTGTAATTTGGGAGCGACTGACTGACCACGGAGGCAATGCGCAGCAGCAAAGCGACGCTGTGGCAGTCCTCCAACCATGACCGCCACGCCGCAGTGCTACTCGCGTCAGTGCTGTGAAGTGGTAAACGGGTGACAATGTTATGTGCAATGGGACATGACGATGATAAGTAATGAGAAACGCCACCGTTGCGGTGACCGCAGGGACACGCCGACGATGATGCCTGAACGATTATAGAAATGTAGGCGATTACTACTGCGTTGTTCTCCTCCCAACATTTGCACCACTACATAGATGCACTGATACTGGATTGAACTAGTGGGGCTTCCTTTACATGTTATTGAGCAGACAAGCGTTGGGGAATGAGGGGCCCATTATAACATACAAATAAATAAAGGGAGCCGACAGGCACCGAAATCAAGGAAAGTAGAGTGGAATGTTTATATTTATATAATTTTTTTTGGTGTTGATAAATGGCAAATTAATAGTGTAATAATTTCATTATTGACACATAATTAACTAGAAGGCAAAATAAAAAACAAGCAGCATGCCGCCAATGGGAACCGAACCGAACCCACAACCTCCGAATCCACGACCTCCGAGGTTGTGGGTTACACGATTAATTTGCGTTTGATCAACACCAAAAATAAAAAAGATAAATACAAACATTCCTCTGCGCTTTCCTTGGTTTCAGTGACTGTTGGCTTCCTTCATTTCCTTGATATGTGCTCATGCGTTTTTACTTACCGATTTTTTTTCGATGTGACCGCTTATTTTGCCCACGTTTCCCCGAGAAGAGATCAGAAGTGATACTGAAGGCGCGTTGGATGTACGCGCTGGAGGGAATGGCGGCATTGTAACGTATGAAAACATTGCGCACCTGCTATTTGATGCGCAGTTCCTCGATGCTCGTGTCTCAGTCCTCAACGTTCTACGTGTCTGGGTACTCTTCTTTTCTGTTGGCGCTTCTTTTCTGGTAGTAAAATGAAGGAAGCGTTGAAAAAATCATCTATAGTAGGCTTAGGCTTAGCGCCCATAGGAGTACATGGAAGCAAAAGTTTTCAAAGTAGTTTAGTTTTCTGATTTGCCAGCGCCCCGATGATGTCGTCCCTTGAGGAAGAACAACCAAATCCATCCTAGAACGGGTTCTGAAAGTGTGAAGGTCATTTCGAGTGATGAATTTTTAAAACACCGCAAAACGTGCGCATCGGAGTCTCCCCCCGCTGGCAGTACGAGGCGGTTGCGCGACCCAGAAAAACTTACGAAATTACATTTCTCGTTTGACAGAGCAGCCATGTGGGCGGCCGCTAGTTAACAGTTGGCGGGTGCTTTGAAGAAAAGTGTGACAAAGTAGGCGTCGACATTTCGAAGCTATCTTTTAAAATGCCACAATAAATGTGCGTTATGTAGCCGGACTTACCTCCAAGAGGCACTCTATCCAATGGGTGTTTCCCCTGTTAAGATCGACGAACACGGGTCTGGGAAGAGTTAGTACCGGACGTGACTCATCGCGAAGCAAAAGATGCGGCGAGGGCTTGCGACAGCAGCCGCAACGGCGGAAGCACAGATGCACAGGAAGCACGGCGGAAGCAGCAGTAGGTTGGCCGAGTCATGTGCCACATTAGGCCCCAAAGTTAGACATTGAGCTATGGAATGTACCGCAGTAGCAGAGATTTATTCTCTGCGCTTATGAATGTTGGTAATGTCTTACCCTGAACAAGAGCTTTTCACCCATCCCGAACTGAAGCTCTCTCGAAGAACAAAGGCCACACTTACTGTTTCAGTTGTGCTGTTTGTTTAGGGTTTTGTCGTCATTTTTTTTTCTCTGAAACTGTTGCCATGTGTAGTAAAATATATAAATGCGCATGACATTTACAAAATAAGTAGACACTCACACTGTTTCCCTTTCGCAGCTGAAGCTCTGATCATCGACATTGTAGGATTACCCTCAGCAGCACGCTACACATTCTCAACTCATGGTAAGAGTCCTCGCGTCATAGAGAAATAGAACTGATGTGAAATCCTCGGCTTCAATTTTGCACTTCCGCGTATTTTTTAACAAGTCGTGTCTCTTTAACAGTTGCAGTCTGCGGACTGCAGCTAACTAGTTCAAATGAACCAGATTTTGTCGAGCGTTAATCAATCGCAGCTGGTTCGAAACTTTCACCCAAATCATACACATCAAAAGGCAAGCGTTGACCGAAGACGGGGTTGAGTTTTGCAGTAGTGCACTGACCGTGACGACTGCGCCACACTTGGAGGTACTGCGACTCCTTGTACATGAAAAAAAAAATAAAAATGAAAAAACAGATAATAAGATGATAAAATCTATTATATAATACGTTTCACCACTAGGTTTTGTATAAAAAGAGCAAAAACGACTCTTGATTCCAATCGTTTCCCCTCAGTGTTAGAAAACGCGCTAAGAGATTGATCGTGAGCCGCAGATTGCCGTTGCCCATGAGCCGACGACGTGCCCTTCAGCGTCGTTCAGCGGGTGGCAAATGTAGCGGAATCACGACTAGCGCTGATGGCCTCAAAACGAACACGCAAGCAGACTTCGAAACTCTCCGAACAGCCTCTCATCCATTTCTGGGCCGCACGGACGGCACACGGAAAGGAAGAAGAAAAAGAAGCCACATTCACAACCAAAAGTACGTACCAGGATAGCGGGTAGTGCTCTGAAGCGGCAACTTCAGAGAGGGTAGAAGGGTTCGGTCTCGATAGAGAAGCCCTCGTCGTTCTTACAAGACGGCCTGCTTGGCTCATAACATCATCCCATTTAGCCTCACGTGAATACAAAAATGGAGCATCGCAAGAACGCAGTGAATCAGCTCTCTAGAGTACTTCGTGAGTGTGGAACAGAACAAAAAGGTGTAATGGATCAGAAGGAGCTTAGCATGGGCTAGGTGGTGCATTTTTAAGACAACCCGAAGGCGTGCGCTGTGCCGTTTGTGTTCGTCTCTTTTTCATGCTGCCTTTGGCTGTTGCCTTGGAAATTAACTGACACGGGCGTGACACAACACCACCTTGGCTGAGGGGCGCACTACAGTTTGGTGCTCTGAATTGTTTTTCCACATGCGGGGCTCTAAGATTCCAAGGGAAGGAAAGCGTGGGGGATGGAGGGGGGGGGGGGGGGGGGGCAGCAGAGAGCTAGATTTGAAGAGAAACTTAAGAAATTCGCGAGAATGGAGTGCGCGGAACTGGTGGACTAATTGGAGATCAATAGGCGGGTAATTTATTGTGCTGCAACTGCAGCCGGCCTGATGATGATATTCCCAAATCCAAAAAGCAGTTTCCGTGTCACCTTGAACATTTAACATCTGCCCTCACGCTCTTAGCGTTGCCGTATATGACCTTTTTTATTTGTTATCCTTTTCCTGTGGTTGTTTCTATTTATGTATTTCTGCTCGTGTTGCGACATCCAAGGCCACGTCTTAAATGACCATTCTATTACGACCCCCCCCCCCCCCCTTGTGCAATACCTTGTAAAGGGTATTTAAGGATTAACTACTGCTGAGTGGTGGTGGTGTTTTATGTTTTCTTTAACATGCCCGGCCATGTCGGTATCTGGCACTTTGCGCTCTTCACTGTTGAAATGCTTCCGCAGTGGCCGGAAATCGAAGCAGCGAATGCTCGTTAAAACACGAAACGACAAAGCCACTGAGCCAGTTACAATTTTTTCGCCTAACTTGTGGGCTCTTTAATAAGACGAAGAATGCTCGTCATTTCCCGGTATGTTATATCCACTGGAATTACGAACTTTCTGGCGCGGTCTCAACTTTGTAGTGGTTAGTTACCGTTGCCCTCAGGTAGTTCAATTGCAAGACGAAATGCTGATTACTAATGGTATGACGTTGCGACGAGTATAGTTTCGCCACACGAGAGGGAGGATCAATCCTTACAGCTTGCTAGTGCGAGAAGGGAGCTACAAATGTCCACAATATGTGCAAAAAAACGAGCCGGTGTATATATATATATATATATATATATATATATATATATATAGCGAAAAATACGCTTCGTGAACGGAAACATTTTTATTTGACTCGAGGTTTCGATCGGAGGGCCGTTCTTTTCCTCCATCGAAGCGTCGAATGAAATAATGTTTCGGCTAAAGAAGATTTCAAGCACGTCTTGTTTTCGCAAAATATATATTTAACAGACAGACAAACACAACGACTAAATGCGGGGAATGGTCGCTATAACTGCTAGCGCACTAATACAGCCCTTGGTTCACATTTTTTCATCGCTTAAGTAGAAGCGTCAACCGGCTAGTGAAAACAGTTCCTGTCTCCTACCCGTGGCTTCAGCAGTCGTATAAATCCGGCGTATATACCGCAGAAAGAATGCCAGCCAATAAGGTACCGTTCAAACAGACGAACAGCTTTGGCAATTTCAAACCTGATTCTGTGGGTCGGCTGTAGTTTCTACTTCGGTGCCCACAAACTGCGACATAGAGTACAGTTTGATTTGGTTTTTAACTCGACTTGGTCTACTGTTGGCGCGTACTGCCTTCTTGGGTTTTTTTCAGCGCGCACTTTTTCCTATAAAACGAAAGCATCTTTGACGCTCGCCCACGAATTTGTCTGATCAGAAACTCCAAAGATAACTTTCCGTGCTGTATCGCTCGTCTTTCAAGAGAAATACGCAAGAAATACAGACATCTAAATGCACCTCAATCAAACTTGCGCAATAATCTACAAAATAGTCAATTTTTAGCTCGTTGGGAAAGAACGTGTACGAGAGTAACCTGTCACGGAAGTGTTTGATCAGCGCAGCTGCTTGTGCTTTTGCGACTTAAGCTTTCGCTGTTCACGATGAAATGAAGAGACTACATGAAAAACCGCCCGGAGTGCGCTCGGATGGGTCCTCACGGCTCACGTGACAGTGATGTCATTGTCATGCGATTTCACATGGCACCACGTGACGGGTTATGTGATCTTGACGTCATACTTACGCGTTGTCATGTGATCACTTTTGGGTTACGCCATTGGCTCCGCCGCCCGCAATCATGTCAGCCACTGACAGCTTCAGTGTAAAAAGAGGGTTAAGACTGCGACTCATAAGATACTCGGGTGCCGTGCGATGCCAGCGCATGCTAAAGAACCAAAAGTGATCGATTTAATCCGGAGCCCTCTACTATGACATGACGCCTCTCTCTCTCTGCCTTCCTACCTTCACTCCTCCATCTCTACCTCCATGGCGCGGTTCAGGTGTGCACAGATATACAATTACTACGCTTTTGCTTTCCCGTTAACCATGTATTGTTGCTATTCGCAAGTGCCAACTGAACCAAATTATACGCGATAATGAATCTACATTTGAAGTGAATAGCTATAATGAACAGCTCGTTCGAAAATGTTAAGCCCGACGAGAAGGAGCAGGTCTGCTAACCCGCAATGAGGTCGCTTTTCCGAGTAATGTTCGCAGAAGACTAGAATCTGTTCACAAGAGAGGGCCAGATGTCCTTCGGCAAGTTCTAACACGGTAGCACCGTGAAAGACCCAGCGCGTGAGCTCTCTTTCAAGGTACTTTCTAGAGCTAATATGCGGATTATTTCCTATCGTGCACGGGGCCCGGGCAGACGTCTGCGGGAGAAACGAAGGCCCCTTACTGCGCCCACGATGGAGGATGAAGTGAACGAGGAACAACCGCCACAGTAGATACAACTGAAATTAGGACGGTGTGACCAGGTCACGAAATGAAAGCTGGCTTCTTTGTCATCGCTTATACTCTTTGTCTATTTACCTCTTTGTTCTGTATATTTAAGAACATCCTAATAAAGGGCGAGATTAACCCATGCAAAAAAGTAAAAAAAAATGACTTGCTTGAGCCTTGCCTCATCTCTTCTCCAATGCTATGTGGTATATTTTCGTTTTCATACCAGATGCTCTGAACGCCTTGACAAACTCTAAACTGCTACTAGAGAGTACGCATGTGGTCACACGGGCCTCAGCATTGAGCCCTATCATCATTCATTGACAAAATGAGCCCGTATCTTTCAATTTATGCCAAAGGGCGAATTTGCGCACTAAAAAGAAGTCGCGTGCTTCGTGCTAAAAGTGCGGAATACCAAAAAGGAAAAGTACTAAGCTGGCGAGTACTCTTCCAGCTAATGCCATAGACGTAGATCGAGAAGGAGCTTTATTTATTTATTTATATATTTATTTATTAGTAGTAGTAGTAAAAGACTTTTATTCGACCAAAATTTATAGGCCGAGCATTTCGACCGCCTGGGCGACCAGAAGCCGCTGTTCTTCTTTCCCTTCAGCGCCAAGCCAGTGGAGCCAGGTGGTGATGGATAGAGAGGGTGGGGGGAAGGAACCCGACTGCTAGCAGCCCGGCAATAGAAGAGGCAATGGGCTAGGTCCGCATAGATACAGGGGCAGTTGGGACAGGAAGGGTCCAATCGATAGCGATAGAGGAAGAGGCGGGACGGGGTGATAACTGCATTCATCTGAATGTGCCGAAGAAGGCGAGACTCCGGCACCGTGAGTGATGGATGAGGGGGAGGGTAAAGGCGTTTGTCGAGGCGGAGCTCAAGGTAAGACCTCTTTTATGGTGCGGCGAAGGGTGAGTCTCCCACCGTCCTCCGAGGGCTTGGGCCAGGGGATCAACGGTGCCCGGAAAAGTGTGTCGCGGGCGAGCTGATGGGCCAGCTCATTGCCGTCAATCCCTGAATGCCCAGGGACCCAGCGGAGGAAAACGATGGAAGGCTGCAGTGCGGAGACCGCTCGTTCGACCTCCTGTTGGAGAGAAGGGGTCAGGGTGCGTTTCTGTATGTTGTGTATAGCGGCTTGTGAGTCTGAATAGACTGTGTACTCTTGGAGAGAGGGAAGGAGGGCAAATGACTGGAGGGCATGCGCAATGGCGAGAACCTCGAGGGACAATGCGTCTGGAGGGTGTAGATACGGCCCGCTGGTGTGGGTTTCAGGAGCAGGGAGGTGTAGATGGTACAGGGCGTAGCCGCAGGAACCTGGAGGAGCCACGAAAGAGGCAGCCGTGTAAGCTACACCCTGGGTATCAAAGAGAGGGGAATGGTGATGTGCGGCCGCATGACGACGTCCGGCGTGCAGGACGGGGGACATGTTGGTCGGGAGGGGAAGGATACGAAGATTGGGAGTGGGGGTGGGAATAGGAGAGGTAAACGGGGAGATTGGAATGGGCGAGATACCCGCTTGAGTCAATAACCACTGACCCTGACGGGTAAGGGAAAGCCGGGCAAGCTGCGAGTCACGATGGAGACTGAGAAGAGAACGAAGAGGATGGAAGAGGCCTGTGGCAAAGAGCTTAGTGGTAGAGGTAGTGATAGGGAGGTTGAGAGCTGCCTTGTAGAGGCCCACAAGGGCAGAGTAAAGATTCTTCAAAGGAAGGTTCGCAAACCCTTCCTCTAGTTAATTCGGCGTGAAGGAAGACCAGGAGGCGTTGTTTACTCGTAGATGATGACAAATATAAGAGAAGCATATATTTACAACATATACAAGGAGCAAAACTGGAAAACAGCAGACATGAATTTACAAAGGGAAAAACAAACTGCGCTACTTCACTCTTCGACCCCGTAGGTTAGAGCCTAGTAGCAGAATGTTTCATGCTAAGCATGGAGCCCCAGCTCAGGCTGGTCTCCATCCGTTTACTTCGGTTTTTATAACCGTAACAAACAAAGAAATGGGGCGGTCATTTTAAGTGGCCCGCCCCAAGCATCAATTCTCCAATCATTGACCTACCCCGTGGGTTGAGCTCAGCCTCAAACCCAGGGGCTCGCTAAGAACATAAAGAACAAATACAACACTACTCTCTCGTTGGAGAGAGCATGCACGTCCTCTCCCGTTGGGGGTCTCCTTCTGACCTGTCCCAAGCAGACCGCCGCCCCCCCCCCCCCACCCCTTCTCCACTCGCACTGCTAGTCAAGATCTTGGTACAGATGCGTACCCCCTGTCCTCAGTGCTTAAACAATAGATGAGAGAGAAGCCGGTACGGCACAGACGGTGGGGCGTTCGGACAAGCGTGATCGATGAGCGGGCGGATAAAAGTGAGGAACGCATGTCGTTCCCCACGTCGCCAAAAAATGCTCGAATCGTGCTTTCCTGGGCTCTCTCTGTCAGTTCGGCAGATCAGCTAGGAAATGGTTCCTGTTTTCTCCCACAAATTGGCAGAGACATCGTGAAGATAACAGTGCGTACCAACTCCTTACTGCACTGTGCTTGGAGGGGCTTTTGTTCATAATGGGACAGCCCCTTCCGCGGGGGCAGCGCCCTGCACCGTGGTAGCTGGAAAAGAGCGTTGACCCTTCAAGGCCGCTGTGGGCCATCAGGCGCCTTTCCGACGTTAGCGTATGCATAAGGGGGGATAGGGGTGGGGGGCGCCCTGAAGGTAGCGGCGGTGCTGTCGTTCACAATGGACAGCCACCGCCGCGAGGGCAGCGCCCTATACAGTAGTTGCAGCTGGAATTAGCAGCGGCCTTACACGCCCCCTCTAAGAGTATAATCTAGCTTGCTATCAGCTCGTTTATACTTACTAACAAAAAGGCCGCAGCACGTTTACCGCCCGCACTGTCGGTCCTCCCGGGACACAGTTTCTCCGGGTTACCTCGACGCTTCGAGAACCATTCAAAGCAAAAAAAAAAAAAAAGAGTATAAAACACAACACCGGTGCATGCTGGCGTACAGATCTGGCAAATATACGGCCACATTACACTGCGGAGAGTCCACCTTCTCGCGCACAGACACACACCGCTTCACTGCATTGTTCACAGCGGTTCACAAGTCCGCGCACAACACTCATTAACACAGCTGAGGGTTCTCATATAGTACACTTTCACAAGTCTCGTCATCACCACACAGTTCCGTGCACCAACCACGTCGGCTTAGTGGGAACATTCACGCCTGTCTAGGCCGGCATGGTGGTACCGCTAGTTCCTGACTCCCATGTTAAATTGGGGAGCCTGGATAGCGCATCTGCGTTTCCATTCTTAGCGCCCTTTCTATGTTTCACCGTTATGTTATAACGCTGGAGCGCCAGCGCCCACCCAGCCAATTTTGCCCCATGTGGAGTGCACGTTGTCAAGTATGCCAGTGGGTTGTGATCAGAGACGACATTTACCACTGCGCCAAAGAGCCAATAATCGAACTTTTTCAGAGCCCACATAATAGCAAACGCTTCGCGCTCTATGGTCGACCACCTCGCCTGAGTCGCATCGAAGCGATGACTTGCAAACGCTATAGGCCTTTCATCGCCCTTTTCAGTCATTTGTGCCAAGCATGCCCCGGCCGCCGTCGCTGATGCATCAGTGAAAAGCCAATACGGCTGATGAGGTTGTGGAGTGCTCAACGCCACTGCTCTACAGAGCGAGTCTTTCAGGTTTTCTAATGCGCGCTGCGCATCTTCTGGCCACGGGATCAAGTTGGGTACGCCCCGCTTTGTCAAGGCCGTTAGGGGACCAGCTATTTCAGCGTACTTGGGTACATATTCCCTATAATATCCGCACAGTCCCAGTAAGCTTCGCAGCTCTTTCTTTGTATTCGGCTGCACTAGGCCTTCTATGGCGGATATCTTTTCAGGGTCGGGAGCATGCGTCCCTGAACCCACTATGTGTCCTAGATAGCGGATGTGAGGCTGTCCCACTTGACATTTCTCTGGGCTAGCCTTTAGTCCCGCCCTCCTAAGCAGCCAAAAGATGGTATCGATGTGTTCCACATGTTCCTGCCAAGTATGCGAGAAAATCGCTATATCATCCAGGTAGGCAGTGGCGTAGGCTTGGTGCTTAGATAAAAGCGTATTGACCATTCTTTGGAAGGTCGCTGCAGAGTTTTTTAGCCCAAAGGGCATCACTGTCCACGCATACTGCCCCTCATGGGTCACAAATGCGGTAAGCGCCTGGCTTTGCGGGTCCATCGGTACCTGCCAGTAGCCACGCCTTAAATCCACTAGCGTGATAAACTGCGCCTGACCAACCCTAAAAATTAGCTCCTGGGAGTTAGTCATTGGGAATGCGTCTGAACGAGTCCCTGCATTCAACGTTCGGTAGTCAATACACATTCGCACTGACCCATCTTTCTTACCCACGCACACAACTGGGTGTGCGAATTCACTCTCTACAGGATAGATTAAACCTAAACTAAGTAGCTCATCCACTTGGCGGCTCACTTCTTTCTTGAGCAGTTCGGGCACTCGATAAGGGAACGCTTTCTTTGCTTTGAACCCCTCTTCTAAATCAATTCGATGCCTTCCTACTTTCGCCCGTCCAGGCTTGCCATCGAAAAGTGCATGGTGTTTTCTGAACAACCCCCGAACTTCGTTCTGCTCCTGCTCACTCAGGTGGGCTAACTTTTCTAATGGTACTATGTCCTCGTCTGGTGGAGGGGGTGCAACTCGTGGTGCGCACTCTACTTCCCCAAACTCATGGTCTTCATCAAAAACCACGCCAATATGGCTGACCCTCGCGTAGTACGGTCTCATTCGGTTCGCGTGCACCACTGATCTTTTTCCTTCTTCCGTTTCTACCCAGTACGAATGCTGCCTTTCGCAACCAATGACTGTTGCAGGACCAAGCCACTTAGGAGCCATCTTAGTGGCGCGGTCTGTGTCGAAAATGAGCACTTGATCCCCCACATTAAAAACTTTATTCCGCGTTCTCCTATTGTAAGCTTCTGCGTAACTAGCCTGTCGCGCAGTGCTTGTGAGTCCAGCCACATTGGCCGCTATCTCAAACTTCTCTTGCAGCTGTTTTAAGTACTTAGCAGGTTCCTCCCTGAGCGTTGCTGGTACACTGACTTCTCCTGCCCACGTTTGGCGAAGAACCGTAAGCGGACCTGTCGGATTTCGACCATACAACAGCCGAAAGGGTGCTACGCCCGTGGTATCGTGGGGAACTTCGCGGTACGCCCACAACACAAAAGGGATCAGCTTGTCCCAATTTTTCGGGTCCTTTTCTATCACGTGAAATAGCATGTTCTTTAGTACCCGATTCCACCTTTCCACGGTCCCGTTGCTTTCAGGGTGTTCGGGGGTGGAAAATCTAGGGGAGCAACCTAATTTTTCTACCATCAGCTGGGTGAGTTGAGCCTTGAAATTTGTTCCCTGATCCGAACAGACCGTCTGAGGAACCCCTGTTCGACTGAATATCTCCAACAGAGCGTCACACGCAGCCCTTGCAGTCAGGGAACGAAGGCACACGACTTCAGGCCATCTCGTGCATAAATCAACCACGCACAAAGCATACTTGTGACCCCTGCCAGATGGCGTATCAAGAGGCCCTATGACGTCTACATTGACAACCTGAAAGGGGTGTTCAGGTCTAGTCAATGGGGTAATGGGTATGTTGTCAGTGTGACGCCGGTCTGAGCGGATTTGGCACCCATGGCATGACTGGCAGTACGCCGAAATCTCCTTTTCCATACCAGGCCAATAGAAGTTATACTTTATGCGGGCCTTGGTCTTCCTTGGACCCAGGTGCCCACCCCACAGCGATTCATGCGCCAAGGACAGAACTTCCTTTCGTCTCTCTTGGGGAAGCACCAATTGTCGCACTTTAGTACCTGCTATTGAGTCGCAATGGTGCAGCAATCCCTCGGTAACAAACATACCCGCCTTTCCGTGCTGAGCATTTTCCCATGCTTTCCTCAAGGTCTCGTCAGCGAGCTGCGCCGCTCGAAACGTTTCTCGCTGGCTAGCCAGCGAAACTGGATCGTCCTTATCGCATGGCTCTCCTTCCTCTCGCGGAACCTCGTCATTTGGCGCCCTGCCAACCTCGCATGTCAGTGCCTCGCCATTCTGATTTGCCGCGCTTGCAGGTTCTTGGTTGGACACCAGGCTGACTGCAGTACTCCTACTTGTTGTGTGCACCTCATCACTGTGCTTTTTAAGTAGCTGCCAGTCTTCTAACGATAGTAAACAGTCCACCCCATCAGCCAGCTCATCAGTGAGGGCACACACTATGCCTATCTTTTGATCGTCTGCGACTGTTCCTGGTTGAGAAATTCTTACAGGGATCGTCGCCAATTTCGCCTGAATAGATCTGCCGAAAGCCGACACTAGCCTCACCGTCCCTGATGGTTCCGTCCGCGCCTGCGGTAATATGCTCTCCCTTATTACCGTGATTTCACTACCCGTGTCGAGTAATGCCTTTGTACCGACGTTTTCGCATACAAGGAGGTCTACGAACTCGAATCTCGATGAAGCCGCCCTCGAACCTTGCATTGGCACTTCCACTTTCGCAGTTAAAAGTGTGCTTTGGTTTACCGCCGCGTTCTTTACTTCTGTCTCATCCGCCAGCGTGACCCTCTGCACCCTCTGCTTGTGCACATATGCTTGTTTCTGGCGCTGTTCACTTCCTGTTGCTCGCGGGCAATTCCTAGCAAAATGGCCCAGCCCATGACACAGATGGCACTTTATTGCGGGCTTTTCATTACTGGACTGTTTTTGGCCCGCATGCTGTGCTGGTGTCGTAATCTGCTTTGTAGCGCGCCCTTTGCCTTTTGCCTGCTCAAAGGTTTGTAGAGCCTTCGATACTTCTTTAGGCTTCAGCCAACTTTCTCCTTCGCGGAGGCGCACATATTCAATTCCCTCCGGGCTGAGGCTTGCCTTAATGCGATCGGAAACCATGAGATCCATCAAAGCCTCTTTTGAATCTACCCCTCTAGACTGGATGTAGTACGCTAGGTAAGTTTTCACACGAGACGCAAACTGAGCCCACGTCTCCTCCTTTCTTTTTGCTGCTTTCTCAAATCTCTCAAGATACTCCGTCGGAGTGAGTTTTAATTCGCTTAGAACCGCTGTTTTTACCGCCTCATAGTCCGTGCATTCCGCTCCGTCAAGGTTACGAAGCAAGTACCTGACTCGCTCTGTCAGTGCCGGCATTATTAAGTGCACTCGGCTACTGTCTGGAATATTGAAAGTAGTGAACAGCTTCTCCACCTCCTCAAACCACAGTGGCACATCAGCATCACATGGCATTCTATAGCCCTTCAGGACTTTCGCACATTGCGCTATTGGGTCTGGGCCTATACACCGCTCATCGCTTTGTCCCGACCCAAACGGTGACAGTCGACCATTAGACAGCCCAAGCTCCATCTGCTTGAGTGCCAATCGCTCCCTGGATTCAATTTCGCGCATTCGTAGCTCCATTTCCACTTTTAACTCCATACGGCGAATAGCCATCCTCTCTGTATCGGCTGATGTAGCGTCTAGTGACAATGTCTGTCTCTGGTCGCCGGTCTGTGACCCGCTCTCCCCACTAAAATCGTCCTCCAGAGTTGCTACCTCTTTCTCATCCATCCCCGTTTCTACACCGCCCTCTGGCGATTGCTGCTCCTGGCGAGGATTCGTCCTCATTTCGTCCTCAGGATTGGGTTCGCTATCTTTAGCAGCTAACTGTTTTCTCGTCTCAACCATGAGCCTCACCAACTAACCACCATGCCTGCTTCAACAAAACGCAAGAAATCCCACTCACCCGGCGCAGATCTTCTGTTGTCTGCCGCCCAGAGCCCGGATGATGCGTCCGTTCCACCAGCTGGAGTTGTCCCTTGACAGCTCCTCGCTGCTCCGTGTCAGATGGCGTGTGGCTGTTGCTGCGATGCCAGCTCCTGGAGATGAGACGTGCCGAATCCTGTCGACTGCGCCAGTAAAGATTCTTCGAAGGAAGGTTCGCAAACCCTTCCTCTAGTTAATTCGGCGTGAAGGAAGACCAGGAGGCGTTGTTTACTCGTAGATGATGACAAATATAAGAGAAGCATATATTTACAACATATACAAGGAGCAAAACTGGAAAACAGCAGACATGAATTTACAAAGGGAAAAACAAACTGCGCTACTTTACTCTTCGACCCCGTAGGTTAGAGCCTAGTAGCAGAATGTTTCATGCTAAGCATGGAGCCCCAGCTCAGGCTGGTCTCCATCCGTTTACTTCGGTTTTTATAACCGTAACAAACAAAGAAATGGGGCGGTCATTTTAAGTGGCCCGCCCCAAGCATCAATTCTCCAATCATTGACCTACCCCGTGGGTTGAGCTCAGCCTCAAACCCAGGGGCTCGCTAAGAACATAAAGAACAAATACAACACTACTCTCTCGTTGGAGAGAGCATGCACGTCCTCTCCCGTTGGGGGTCTCCTTCTGACCTGTCCCAAGCAGACCGCCGCCCCCCCCCCCCCCACCCCTTCTCCACTCGCACTGCTAGTCAAGATCTTGGTACAGATGCGTACCCCCTGTCCTCAGTGCTTAAACAATAGATGAGAGAGAAGCCGGTACGGCACAGACGGTGGGGCGTTCGGACAAGCGTGATCGATGAGCGGGCGGATAAAAGTGAGGAACGCATGTCGTTCCCCACGTCGCCAAAAAATGCTCGAATCGTGCTTTCCTGGGCTCTCTCTGTCAGTTCGGCAGATCAGCTAGGAAATGGTTCCTGTTTTCTCCCACAAATTGGCAGAGACATCGTGAAGATAACAGTGCGTACCAACTCCTTACTGCACTGTGCTTGGAGGGGCTTTTGTTCATAATGGGACAGCCCCTTCCGCGGGGGCAGCGCCCTGCACCGTGGTAGCTGGAAAAGAGCGTTGACCCTTCAAGGCCGCTGTGGGCCATCAGGCGCCTTTCCGACGTTAGCGTATTCATAAGGGGGGATAGGGGTGGGGGGCGCCCTGAAGGTAGCGGCGGTGCTGTCGTTCACAATGGACAGCCACCGCCGCGAGGGCAGCGCCCTATACAGTAGTTGCAGCTGGAATTAGCAGCGGCCTTACAGGCAGTCTCGAGAGCGTTAAGTTGAGTCTGAGTGAAGGAAGCGTAGGGTGCAAAGTACAAGACCTTGTTGAGGGCCAGCGCGTGGGCAACTTGGCACGCGTGAGCCTCGTGGAGACCTGAGCGTCGAGTGACCACGCGCCGCAGGAAGTGAGTTACAGAGTGGCAGGTGGTGACAACGCGGTGGAGGGCTTGCACATTCTTAGCCGCATGCAAAGGGAAGCCAAGAACTTTGCACTGTGTGACGACAGGAATGGGAGAGCCAGAAAGGTGGAGAGAGACGAAGTGGTTTATTTACATATTCTTTATTTATTTATTGTAATACCCACAGCGCCACAAGTGGCATTAAAGTGCGTGTGCGCGCGTGCGTGCGTGTGTGTGTGTGCGCGCGTGTGCGCGTGCGCGTGTGCGTGCGCGTGTGTGATATCGCATGAACACGCGATATCTAGCAATAACCTTTGGTTAAAAATGGTCTGGATGTAAGCATGTGCAGCTAAACTCATGGGATTTCATCTTAATTTCTTGTTTTGCTGGTCGCGGCGGATTTGGGATTTACGAAACGCATAGTTCGGTCGTTCTAGACATGTGTTTTGCCCTCTGTACATTTCTTATTTACAGTTAATTTCCCTCCCTTTTAATGGAGCTTTAATCAAATTAATGGGATAAAATGTATGTGTTACGCACTGGTGCTGTTTGCATAATCCATTTTTATTAGGCAAGTGCGCTCTACGCGGGACAAAAGCGGGAACGACAATAAAAAAAGTTTAGGTCGAGAAATAAAGAAATAACAAATTAGAAATACAGTCACGAGTAAAAGGTTATTACAATGATGTCACTGAAGCGGTGAAAATCGCACCGCGTGGCCGGCGCGCCGCCATGCTTTGAGAACACGCTTATCAGCACTAGTGTTATCAGTGTGTTCGTAACCGCAGCTCCGAGCGTTGCTATCTGCCATTCCTGTGGCACGTCACATGTGCTTATCTTTTTTACTCGCGGCTGCGTGTCAACTAATGCTTAAACTCAAGCGGTAAGCGGTGGCGATATGAAAGTATATAGAAACCGTTTAAAGAAGAAAAAACGAAACAAAAAGCAAAAACAATAGGCACGTGACGTGAACGGGGAGACGTAAAATTTGAGTTTTTAAGTGAACTTTATTTAGAATATGAAAAAAAAAACTGAACCGAACCTCCTTTTACCAAAGTAAAATGTCCGGACTTTTTCATGGTGCGCAACAACCTTCGAAACTAGCCTCTGTACGCATCTTCAGCAGTCGGAATCAATTAATAGTGACTAATAAGTCGTGAAATAAAAGTGCCCCAAAATACTCATGCGGCCGGCAACACTGCACTATTTCAGAAAAAAAAATAGAAATGAAACAGTGCTCCCTTGAACTTTCCTTCAAGGTGTACAAAACATCCTGAGTGCATTATTCATAGTGTAGTGTTTGGGATGCCCCCCCCCCCCCCCCCCCAGGCAGCGGACTCCCTTGACCTGGTGACCACGGTGGCAGCGGCAAAGGTCGAAGACCGGCGAAGGCCGAAGATGCGGCGAGGGGTGGCGAAGACGGCTGTGTCCTCGACAGAGATCTCGTGTTTTGAACATCCGGCGGGGAAGCACGAGGACGGTCGTTCAACTCCTGGTAGACTGCGGGAGACTCATTTCCCGCAGTGTTGGATTACTCTGCCTCTACCCCTTGCCATCGACCGAGCTGCGAGAGAGCGGGACAGCCCTGCACCGCCCTGCCGTGGGTGGTATCAACAGTGTCCACAACTGTCCATCTGATTGGACGTCATTCTTCGAACTTTATTCCCTAGTCAGGGATCTGGGGAATACGAAGCCTATTTAACGGGGTGTTGTTTTGAGACTCCCGCAGACTCCCGTTAGCGAAGAAGCTCCCTTCCACTGAGAGTCACTATCAGTTTCTTTTTTGTAAATAATGTAAATATTCCTGTATAAATTTCTCTTTCCTTGCTTTCTTCGTAACCCCGTCTCCCGCCTTCCTCGTCCCTCCTCGGCCCGACCACGCTGACCGCGATCCTAATAATAGCCACATGAAAGGCATTCATCGCCTTCAGCACCCCATCATGTAGCTTCCTAGATTTTCTGTTATAGCCTAATTAATAACCCTGTTAATTGCAAAAGCAATTAACGACCAAATGCAAACAGATGTAATCTTCTCAGATTTCTGAAAGGCTTTTGACCGGGTCTGCCACGCCAAACTGCTACAGAAACTAAATCATATATTAGGTGGTGGGTCAATAGTCCAATGGATCGCCAATTATTTAACCGACCGTCGCCAGTTCGTGCAACTCGGCGACTATACTTCAGATATTGTCCCGGTCTTTTCCGGTGTACCACAGGGCTCTGTTCTAGCCCCAATTCCATTCCTTCTCTTCATAAACGTTATTGCAGACCAGGTAGAAGCGAAACTGAGGTTGTTCGCAGATGATTGGGTACTCTATAGAGAAATAAAAAGCCGAGAAGATCTAATAAGCTCAAATAATGATTTTGGCAAGATAGGAGAATGGTGTTCGAAGTGCCAAATGGCTCTTAACTTAGACAAAACTGTTTCAATGACTATAACGAAAAATAAATTCAAACTTAGCTTCCCTTACGGCAATAGTCGCACTACACTCAAGACAGTCAGCCAGCACAAATACTTAGGCATCATTATATCAGGCAATCTAGGGTGGACACCTCACGTAGATTACGCAACGAACAAAGAGATGCTCATGTTTCTGAAACGAGACCTGCGATATTCTACGAAAGGTGTGAAGCTTTTGGCGTATACTACTATCATACGCCTAATACTAGAATACGCAAACGTCGCCTGGTTCCCGTACACACAAGATAACATAACTACGATTGAGGCTGTCCAGCTAAAAAGTGTGCGCTTTATCTTGCGCTTGATACGCTAGCTAGACGGGCGACGCTCCACCGTCTGAAGTTTCTGTACATGATTTTGCATAAAAAACTTAAAGTTGATTCTGCTACATACACTACTTTGAACACTTCCAGAGAAACCCGTCACAAAAATGAACTCACCATATAAGAATACTTCTGCGCTAATAATACCTTTATGTTCTTTTTTTTCCGCGAGCTGTGCGGGAGTGGAACTCCCTTGATGTTTCAGTGATTGTACAGCCAACTACTAAAAAATTTTTGCCGCTAGCTGGCAAGAGTGTATTGTCAGTGAACAAACTGATTTTTTCTTTCTTTTTTTTACTTTTTCTAACGTTTTGGGGAGCTTTCCATGCATTTGTATTTGCATGTATTCATTTGTATTTCTCGTGACCATTTATGAAGTGAAAAAGTGGTGATTATTCATGCGTTAGCTTTGTATTGCCTTTTTCCAATGCCTCTTCCCATTGTCCTCATAATTTTCACTGTCCTTTTTGTATCCTTGAAATAGTGTTTATGCCTGGTCGACTGCTTGTCTGCGGACAAAACCCACTTCTGTAAAAATCCCTGAATAAGCGATTGGCAGCATTAATAAATAAATAAATAAATAATAAATTTTATTTTTGCACTAATTTTATTTTATACAGAGGTATCTAGTGCCCAAAATTCATTTGATCTTCCAGCCGGATCATCGGACCCTGTGGATTCTAGTCGCGTGAGCAGTGTATGTATATTGTCTGCATTTATCTGCATTATCTGTATGTGTATTATCGACCTTTGAGAAATGGCTTGCTCTGGAAAAGCGGGTGCGATCATCTTCCACGAGGGACCCACTCTGCGATGTTCTCCGCTCCGGCCGCCTTTCGGTACTGTCACCTCTTCTCGGCTTCTTTTCATGCGCAACAAGCGCCCAAGAGCTCACCTCTTATGTACAACGTTTCCTAAAGGTGAGCGCTTTCCAACCGCTACAACCATTACTAGATCCAGTCCTCTCTTCTGACCGCACCGACGTCGTAAAGTTCGCTCCTCGCCAGCCGCCGCGCTGGGCCTCGCCTCGCTGGAGGCTAGGCCTATCACCGGCAGCGCACCTACCCCAACATCCATGGAGGTGCAAGCGCAGGGCGACAACCTCGACCCTGAAACGTCCAGACCCAGTGAGTGGACCGCAGTACTCCGCGCATACCAGGTTCGAGAACCAAGCCCGAATACCATGGTTGGACTTCCACAAACAGCCGTGTCCGCCGTCGGTGCTCAGGCCGAGGCTGCCCCTGCGCCCTTTAAGCCGACGTACCGTGCTCAACAGCAACAGCTGCGCGTGTCGCACGCAGTCTCGCAGCGAAGTAAACGCCTTGCTTCACTCCCGCCCGGCACTATACGGGTAGTTTTTCGACCGAGAGGCGGGCTCGCTTTGAACGGAGCCATGGCGCAGCCCCTTATGCAAGCCCTGCAAGTCACCGCCGATGGCCGGGACCTAGGGGACATTCACCTCCGGATCCATCCTACGAATAACACATTCACCGTCGCTACCCACCAGGAGACAACCGCCCTGCACCTCGTCCAACTCAAGGAAGTGGTGCTCCAAGATACCAGTTACCCTATCGCCGCCTACATCGCACCGCCGCCAGCAGCGGTACGTGGAGTCATCTCGCAGGCCTACTGGGCGGAAACCCCGGAGCAGATGCTACGAGACCTCCAGACCCGCAACCCGGACGCTGATATTATCGCAGCACGCAGAATGGGGAGGACGCTCTCCATATTAATCACTTTTGCGCATGGACCAGTCCCTCATACCATACGCTACATGAGTGTGGTTTATAGATGCACGGCGTACAAGGGCAGTCCAGATGCCTGCACCAACTGTCGCCGACCGGGCCACAGATATGACGTCTGCCCCCACCCCAAGACTGGTCTCTGCACGCGGTGCGGGGACAAGCATGACCCGCAAGCTGTTCCTTCCTGCATCCCGATCTGCATTCTGTGTGGGGGCGAGCACCTCACGGGTACCGGCTCATGCAAGGGAAGACATACAACTCCGAAACAACGCAGCCCGCCGCCACAGAAAACAAAGCCCTTTAGCAAGAAGGACTTTCCCCCGCTGCAAACGACCCTTCCCACTACCTCTACGTGGGCCTCCAAGGCCGCCAGGACTCATTCGCCGACCTCCCAGGACCACGAAGTGACTGCTCTGCGGGAAGAGGTAAGGCAGCTCAAGGCAGCCATCTCTACCTCCACCCGCGCTGTACCCCCAACTCCTCCACCCTCATCCTCTCCACCCACCTCGCCACCTGTCGAACCTCCTTCGAAAAAGAGGAGGCCTGATGAGACGCCAGCACAACCCATAGACTTGGAAGCAAAATTTCAGGACTTCGCCAAAAACTTAGAAGCTAGGCTCGCAGAGCGCATTACTGCACAGGTCACTGCACAGTGCCAAATTCTGATTGAAACTACCATTGCCCGTTTAATGGATACTGTCATAACTAGCATCATGGCCAAGATAGAGGAGCGTTTACCTCTCCTTGTTCATAGCCTCTCACCGGCCTCTCCTCCCACAGTGCCACCCTCCACACCCCTCCTTCGCCCCTCCACCCTACAGCATGGCCCCTCCGACGGACCATAATTCTTTACATATTATTCAATGGAACTGCAGGGGCTTTCGGCGTAAGCGCGATCCTCTGCTGCAGATTATCGCTACCTCCTCATCCCCACCAGACATCATCGTAATTCAGGACGCAAACGTTTGCAAACAACTTCCAGGTTACGCTCTTATCCCCTCGGACTCTACTGATCTTCCTCGGGTGGTCACATACGTCTGCAACTCTTTGCATTACATGGAACACACAATTACCACACCTATCGCTCACACCTTCATCGAAATTTTACCTCCAACCCCTGCTCAATCTCCCTTGTTCGTTCTTAACTGCTATCTTCTACCACGACAGCCAGTTAATCTACTCCCTCCACTCCTCAAATCCGTGACGTAATTGGCTGGATCAAATCCCCTCCTCATTGCCGGTGACTTCAACTGCGCACACGTGGACTGGGGCTATCGGCGCACAAACCACAGAGGCACAGTTCTCTGCAATGAAATGATGGTGCTCCACTTGTCCATCTTTAATGATTTCAGCCTGCCTACGCGGGTTGGTAACAGTGTTACTACAGATACCAGCCCAGATCTCACGCTTGGAAGAAATGTGGCCCACCTGCAGTGGGAAAGAACCCAAACCACACTAGGCAGCGACCACCACCTAATTCGCATAACACTAAGCTATCGCCGCCCTCAGCGCAAATTTACCGTTAGACAAACTAATTGGGACCAGCTACGAAAATTTCGCCAGTAACATGTACAGTCAACACAGGTACCCTTCGACCTAGACACCTGGACTACCCAGTTACAGGAGGACATTCGCCAACATACCCAAACGCTAGACACTACCCCAGACACCCCCGTAATTGACAGTAAGCTCGCGCACCTCCTTCAAGCTCAAGAACGCATAACACACAGATGGAAAACTCAAAAACACAATAGGAAACTAAAACTCAAACTGGCACAGCTTCAGACCCAAATAGAACACCACTGTACCACTCTTTGCAAAGCTAACTGGAATCAGATTTGTGACAATCTCCGCGGCAATCTCTCCACAACCCGTGCCTGGCACCTCTTACGCCACATGCTAGACCCCACGAAATCTAAAACCCAGACACGCCTTAGCATTCGCCGCCTTACTCATAACCACAGGCAGGACACGAACGCCTTCCTCGCGCAGGTGAAATCAACATATACCACCCCAGGTGACCCTTGCAAGCACCCCGAGTACACGGGTCCACCTCAACCCCAGCTTGACGCCCCTATTACAGAGGCGGAATTTCGGACAGCCCTTTTGAAATTACGCAATACTGCACCCGGGGAAGATCAAATTACCAATGCTGCTATCCGAAACCTTGACGATGCCTCCATATCTCATCTAGTCACCCACTTTAACGAGTGCTGGAAGTCAGGTACACTCCCTGCCACCTGGAAGCATGGAAAAATCATATTTATTCCTAAACCCCACAAACCCATCAACATAGAGATTATCCGACCAATTTCTCTGACATCTTGTCTCGGCAAGGCATTCGAACACATAATTCTTGCCCGACTAACCACGTACATGGAAGACAACCACCTTTTTCCGCACAGCATGGTGGGCTTTCGTGCGCATCTATCAGCACAGTTTGCCCTACTACAAATTACACATGACGTGCTTGATGACACGATCCCCCACCTCACTAAAACTATTCTGGCGGTTGACCTCACAAAGGCATTTGACAGGATTCGACACGATGCCATTTTGCGAGAACTACAGGCACTACAGGTAGGCTCAAATACCTACAACTACGTTCGCGCCTTTCTCTCGGGCCGCACTGCCTCCCTGCACATAGCTGAGCTGAGCACACCACCTTATACACTCGGCGAACTTGGAACACCCCAAGGCGCGGTCCTCTCCCCCCTTCTATTTAATATTGCTCTCATCCCCCTAGCTCATAAACTCGCTCTCATCCCACACCTAAGGCATACCTTGTACGCTGATGATATTACGGCATGGACCACTCACGGATCTGATGGAGAAATTGAGGAAACTCTTCAATTAGCAGCTGACACCATCTCCGCTCATGCGTCATCTATTGGGCTCGAATGCTCCCCCTCTAAATCCGCGCTTCTCCTCATAAGACCGAAATCTGCAGCTAATTCGGCCATTCAAATCGCTTTACAAGGAACCCCTATCCCCGTCACCCCCACCCTCCGTATCCTTGGCCTTTACTTGCAGGATTCCGGACGCAACGATCATACCCTTAAAACACTCAAGGCCTCCACGCAATCCGTGTTGCAACTTCTACGCCGCGTATCCTCCCTGCACAAAGGTTTAGACGAAGCGGATAGCATGAAAGTAGTGCATGCTTTTAAACTTAGCCGCATTTTATACGCCACCCCATATCTTAAGCTGAACCGCATAGAAACAGAGCGAGTGAACGCTATGATTCGTCTAGCAACCAAGGCAGCCTTAAACCTACCCCGCAGCACTAGCACAGCCAATCTCCTTGAATTAGGCATGCATAACACCATTCAGGAACTAGTACTTAAGAAAAACCAGCCAAAAAGACGGGGACAAAGGAGAGACGAGGCACACACAACGACTGGACTATCAACTGTGCTTTATTGAAAAAACAGCCAGTCTCCAAGAAAACCCAACAGAGCATGCGCAGCTCAACGGCACCGCAAAACCAGCACAAAAAACAACAACAGCGATCTCGTAAGATAGTCAAACTGCGGTGTCAACGGGACAAGTAACCTAATTCTTTCTGCATCAACGTGATAGAAGCCGTGCTAACACAGTTATCTCCATGATTGCTAATGTGAAATGCTTCGAGGATTTCCCGCTCAACCTTACCCTTGCCTCTACCGAGAAAAGTGACATTGGAAAACAACGTGTAGCACCCGCAATCGCGGCAATGGCGAGGCAAGTTTGCTCCGTCAGCCGGAGTCAGAGAGTTATGGTGCTCTCGTAGCCTTTCATTTATACACCGGCCAGTTTGGCCGATGTAAACTTTTTCGCATGTCAGCGGAATCTTATAAAACACCCGTGTCCCCGTCTTTTTGGCTGGTTTTTCTTAAGTATAATGTACCAACTAACCCAGATTTCAACTCTTCTGCAGGAACTAGTAGACGCGCACCTTCAGACACAGTATCTAAGACTTGCCGCGAGCGCAACTGGCAGGCATATCCTCGCTTCCCTTCGCATCAACATTCCCGCTAATCAGACATCCCTTATAGCCATTCCTCGACACATTCATACCCCCCTCGTTGTGAAACCCCTTCCCCGGAACATTCATCCCCAGTACCACATCCCTCGCCGCATGGCTCGCGCTAAGGCCCTACACAAGTATTACGGACAAGCCGAGGACGCCATTTGGGTAGACGCCGCGTGCACAACTCATGAAGCTGTAGCAGTTGGTTACAATCCATCCCTAGCACAGCCCCTCACACACCGCCTTCCCTCTGGCTGTACGTCTGAGGAGGCAGAGGAAACCGCCATCGCCCTAGCCCTTGTACATTCCAATGCAAACTACATCTTTAGCGACTCCAAAACGGCTCTGTTCAACTTCGCGAGAGGCAGGATTCACGCCCCTGCTTGGAAGTTGTTGAACACCCCCTCCAAAAACTTACCACGTAGGGTAGAGCTCCAGTGGGTGCCGGCTCACTCTGGGAATCCAGGAAACGAGGCTGCCGATAAATTGGCCCGAGGTTTGATTTGCCGGGCTCAGGACGGCCTCGGTCCGGGTTTCTCGAGAGAGCGGGCGCACACCTTTGCAGAGCTCACGCAAATGCCCCGCTTGGACCGTCGGACTTACCCTCCTCCACACCCCTCCCTTACCCATTCCCAACAGATCCTCTGGAGACGCCTCCAGACCCGCTCTCTCTCATCCCCTCAGCTGCTATCTCTCTACTGTGGCACCTCCCCTGCATGCACCCTGTGCGGCGACCCTCACGCCACACTCTCCCACATCCTTTTCGGCTGCCCTGCTGATCCTCCCCCGCAGGGACAGCCCGCGTTATCAAGTTGGGAGGACTGGGAGGTCGTGCTCTCGTCTCCGGACCCGCCATCGCAGCTTGCTGCGGTGCTTCGGGGTGCCGACGTCATGGACAAACACCGCATGAACGTTACGACGTAGAGTGGGACCGTGCGGTGGTCCGGGACCCAAGGGGGGTCTAAACACACTTGCCATGATAAAGTTTTTCTCTCTCTCTCTCTGCGATGTTCTCGAGTTGAGTATTGCCTCTGAACTGTCGGCCGCCGCGGTGGCTCAGCGGTTATGGTGCTCGGCTGCTGACCCGAAAGACGCGGGTTCGATCCCGGCCGCGGCGGCTGGAATTTCTTTGGAGGAGAAATTCTAGAGGCCCGTGTACTGTGCGATGTCAGTGCACGTTAAAGAACCCCAGGTGGTCGAAATTTCCGAAGCCTTTCACTACGGCGTCTCTCATAGCCTCAGTCGCTTTGGGACGTTAAACCCCATAAAACCAAACCAAACCAAACCTCTGAACTGTCCATCAGCAAAGGTGGTGCTCGCGTCGTCGAATTAGTCAGCAAGCAGATGCTGGTGTCAACATTTTATTTTTTTTCCCTACCAGCTGGAGGATCATTGTAATCATCTTCTTCTGAACAACGTGGTAAGTGTTCCCACAAGAATTTTAGTTCAGAGTTCATTGTTTGTGAGTACGTTTGAATCAGAACACTGATGTACTATTTATCGCACAAGTTCCCAAGCTAGTGCACACAGACTTCTCTTTTCCTACGATGACGCTCCTGTCGCTTCTCTGTGGATTGTCATGAGGTAAAAAGTGGAGGGGACTCTTAAGCTCCGTCTTAAGAATATGACGCTATAGCGTAGTGGGTTAATTCCCCTACATGCAGAAGGACATTCTATACTTTACATTCACAGATCCCTGTGAGACCTCATACCGCTCCTGGCGCAGTGGTGTAGCTGTTACGCGAAGCGCCACTGCCCTTCGATGGCAGGTGCTCTTAGCGGTGGGCCTTGTGCGGTTAAAGTGGATCTTCCCGAGCGACCAATCATTAATTTAGCTGCCACCTTCTGTGGCGGGCAGTTCGCTCAAGGTTCGGTGGGCAAGTTGTGATTACACCGCAAGGTCATGTCACCTAGGTGGCCTTCTAGGTTGCTCTTTGGACACCACCTGCCAGAGTCATGTTGCACACACGGCGATACCCGGCTTTACCTAGCAGAATGAAGCTATCGCTTCGAAAGGTCACGAGGAGGAGTTATGCTGTAGCGCTAGGGCTTTCACAACAAAGTTTTGCAGCCATTTATTCTTACGAGATGTAGACACATTTCTTGTACGACACCTGAGTCGTAAGTAGGGTTCATATTTTCACTGCGTTCAACCTTTGAGCTCTGAATTTTTACAAAGAAAGCTGTTATACAAAGCCCAGCCCGGTGGTCTCTCACAGCGTACGCGGTCATCAACACTCGGAGCTACACGAGCAAGAGAGCTCCAGCGCTTGCCGATCATATGACTGCTCAGCACTTCTGATGCGAACTCTGGGCAGCTGGTCGGTGCGTTGCACAAGAGGTGGGACAGCTGGGCAGATGAGTTTGCGGATGAGGATGAGGATGAGCGCAGGCGTGACTCAGCGGAGGAGGGCCATCTGTGAAACAGAACAAGTCTGTGTTAGCACAGCGCAATATTTCAGGTGAGTCTCGTACATAGCCGGTCATGCTGACGTCACAGAGGGCAAGCAACGGAGGGATCGTAATTTACGTCTAATCTCCTATCAGATGAGTCTTTGCAATTAAGCAATGGTGCTGACGCCCGTGTTGGTATGTTGATGTGGTGACGTGAAGCAGCTAGTCTCGTCGCAACGGGACAACGGGACCTCCCAATTTTCCTGAAAAGAAGCATCCCCTAAAATTATAATTCATCACTGAGAGTATGACTTCTGGGATACTGTACCGTAAACCACTTTGATTTTTGTCAGTGTTGTCATTTTGAACTTTTGGTTATTGCTAACCTGATGCTTGTCATGTAATTATGGATCTTATTTTGTGTTTTTTGCTGCAGATCTGATATATATATCTTTGTTTAATTTTTCTGTGTTTCCACCGTGCTAAAGCCCCTTTTTTTTTGGGTGGATCACAACATCAATAAACAAATAAAATAAATTTGAATCTGATGCTTAACCCGCTGTACCTGCTCCGCCCATTTGTTCGACCGAAATACGCTCAACCAGACTGTCTGCCGCCTCGTCTGTATCACAGCTTAGTAGTTAAGTCAGCACTTCTTCGCCACTGTATACGTTTCTCCGGCGTCTCCTGTGTTGAGATCTCGTAATAGTTGATCACTGATGTTAGAAAAACGGAAATTACACACAGTCAATATAGAACTAGACAAGAAACGTCTTAACATGCTCTTCGTAAAACGCGAATGCACGTGAATTAGTTCACTGCGCTTCACTAGACTGAACTAAGCACTGCACAGAACTCAGGATTCGCAGTGATCTGTAACAAACTGGAATTGTTGACAGCCAGCGCCAAACACCGCATGGAACCCGTAAAGGTCAACACGTGCTCCCCATAGACGTTCTCTTTCAAAAACGTGAACGCATGCCTGATAGTTCACTGCACTTAACGGCAGTGAACTTGTCACTGCACACAGTGAACTTGTCACTGCACATAACTAACATTGCACAGAACTGAAACACCGCACGGATCGAACACACAATATTTCGCACGTATTCTTCATAAGGCTGCTCCTTCGCAAGCGACAAGGCACGGGATATAGTTCCCTGCAAATCACTCTGGAGAACTAAGAACTTATTTACTTACTGATTTATTTATATTATTTTATTTTATTTTACCCCACGGACCCTGCAGCCCTTGCGGAGGGGAGTGGGCAGAAAAATTCAGAGCGTAGAATGGAGAAAGAAAAAGCGTACATAAGAGAATAATTCATTAATTCCATTAAAATCAACGCTACCTCATGAAGTGTAACAAATTATGAATTGAGATAGCTCCCATGAAAAACTGAACGAGAATGCTGCGTGCAAATGAGAACAGCACCAACCTCCTTTCACCACCTTTTTCCAAACGCGCGACTAATAAATACTCTCGGCTTTTCGTTTCCATGAGAGGACAAAAGGCACAGCGTCATGCTTCAGGCGTTGTGTGGACTAGTCACTAGTCCAGACAACTATGTCACTAGCTCAGCTAGTGACATAATCTTCGTCGAGAAAGTGCTCCGAACAAATGAAATCGTTTCTCAGAGGCCCCCAGGTTGGGCAGGATGATTGCGCAGCACGAATCGAGTCTTTGGAGCTTCTCACCTCGCCGAAACGTATGCGACGATGTGTCACCATCAACGATGCGGTTGTGACAGCCTTCAGGGCAGCAGGATCTAGCCACATCTTTTCCCCTCGCCGAGCGGACGTCGACCGCAGGAAAGCGAGAGTATTTACACCATCTCAATAGCTCCTTGCAGCACAACCAAAGCTATGATGAGTGCAGAGATAACATTCTGACTCTGCGGAATGTCATCATCATTATTATCAGCCTGACTACGCCCACTGCAGGGCTTCTGAACGTTTTGCAAAGGCGATATTTGTATAGGTCTGATAAAGCTATTAAATGAAACTTTTTCAACAAAGCGTCAGGGTTGTGAGTGGAAGAAGTATTAGAGATAATTTTAATCAGCCTATTTTGCAGTTTTATTAGCTTTGACATATTTGTTGCCGTCGTTGTACCCCATACCAAAAGGCAGTGCTGTATATGGGAAAGAAATAGTGAATGATAGATGACAATCAGATCTTTATTCTCCTGGAATAGCTTCCCGCTATCCTATCGAACCATCCTACCGCCTACTTCGACGGTGCACTCCATAATGATATCTGTGAGACGATTGTTCATTTAGCGCCTGTCCTGCGCCCGTCCTGCGCCCGCCCGACAGCGCCCGTCCTGTCATGTCCTCTGTGTATTCGTCCTAAAAGTTAGCGCTGCTTAAATTTTAACGAAAGATTGTTCATTGTTTCAACATTACGGTCGTCATCTTCAGTTAAAGCGGAAAATCTGTTCTGCAGGAAAACCCTGATTTTCTCTACTTTCCCTCTTAATGCTAACTCGTTAATAGACTTCCGCTTCATTAATATCCTCCGTTCCCTTTTCAAACCTAAGCTAATACGAGACCTTACCATTCTCTGGTCGCTACAACGGACCTTTTCAAGGATCTCCACTCCCTCTACAATGCCAGGGTGAGCGCACAGTATGATGTCTATTTTATTTTTTGTCTCACCATTTCTTCCACGTCCACTTCCTGTTGGTTCGTTTGCGGAAGAAGGTGTTCGTGATCCGTAAATTATTTCCATCTGCGAACTCTTCTAATAACTCTCCCCTGCTATTCCTAGAACATATGCCATAGTCACCTACGGCCTGGTCTCCAGCTTGCTTCTTGCCTACCTTCGCATTGAGGTCGCCCATCAGTACAGTGTACTGTGATTTTACTTTTGTCATCGCCGATTCCACGTCTTCATAGAAGGTTTCAACGATCTGGCCATCATGGCTTGATGTAGGCGCGTAGGCCTGCACCACCTTCAGCTTATACCTCTTATTAAGCCTAATTACGATAACTGCCATCCTCTCTTTAATGCTATAAAACTCCTCTATGTAGCCAGCTATATCCTGATTGATGAGGAATCCAACGCCTCGTTCTAGTCTGTCTGCTAATCCACGATAACACGGTACGTGCCCGCCCATTAGTACTGTATATATACGCCTCATCTGTTCTAACCTCACTAAGCCCTGTGACATCCCAATTAATACCCGCTAATTCCTCTAACAGCACTGTTAAACTAGCCTCACTGGATAAGGTTCTTGCGTTAACCGTGGCTAGGTTCAGTTTCCAACGGCGGCCTGTCCGGAGCCAATGATTCTTAGCACCATCCGCTGCGTCACAGGTCTGACCGCCGCCCCGGTCAGCTGCTCCGCAGCCACTGGGAACTGAGAGCCGAGGGTTAAATGGGTTGTTCATAGAAGGTTGTGGCCAAGTACTACACCAGGGTGGCCAAATCCTGCTTTGGTGAGGAAGTGCGTTGTCGGTTCTATTCACCGAGATCAGGCCGCACCCCAGGCCTTTCTTCTTTGCGCTCGATAACCATGAATACCATTGCTACTCGCGGGTGGCCTATGGCCTGAATTCGTCGTTGTTACTGTCCTTTCGAGTGCATTCACTAGCCATAAATGGTAAATGGGGCTTTTGCTTCCTCTCATCTCGCGTACAAAAAACGTATGAGCGATAAATATGCCTTATTTCTTATTTAGAGTTACGATTCCGCTGCCTCGAGGCCTAAAACGGAGAGTCGGTTTGTTGTCAAAATATGGTTCCCGTTCCAATAACCAGATGGCACCAGTAGAATAAGCTTATTGTTGTATCTTCGTTTGAAGAGGCCCAACTAAATAAACGCACGAATGTTAAAAATAGAGTAATATGCTGAGTTTAGCGTATGTAAGTGTGCATACGCTTATGCTACATAGACAGGGTTAATTTATACTCCTTCCTAACCATATATGTGTCAACCACGAGCAGGCGACACGCAGACGACAAGGCGCCGAAAAACACGTTTATGGCACTCTCCTGATTGGCTGAGGAGGTTTAGAACTCCATTAGTGCTGCAAGGGACTTATAAGATGGAGTACAGACCAGGGGATAAAATTACAGCAACGCACCACCCGCGAGTAGCAATGGTATTCATGGTTAACGAGCGCAAAGTAGACGAAGACGACAGAGAAGAAGAGAGAACCCAAGCGCTCACAAAGCAGGTCTCTAACTTCAATAGTGCTGCAAGGAACTTATGGGATGGAGTACAGACCAGGCGAAAAAAATTCACCAACGCACCACCCGCGAGTAGCAAAGGTATTCATAGTTGACGAACGCAAAGAATACGAAGACGACAGAGAAGAAGACAGAACCCAAGCGCTCACAGAGGCCTCTAACTTCAATAGTGCTGGAAGGAACTTATGGGATGGAGTACAAGCTAAGCGACAAAATTTCACCAACGCACCACCCGCGAGTAGCAAAGGTATTCATAGTTGACGAACGCAAAGAAGACGAAGACAGCAGAGAAGAAGACAACACAAACACAAGGGCTCACTATGCAGGTCTTTAACTTCCATAGGGTGCAAAGAACTTATGAGATGGAGTGCAGACATGGCAATAAAAACTGCACCAACACACCACCCGCGAGCAGCAATGGTACCAATCCATGGTTAACAAGCACAAAAAAGACGAAGACGGGACAGAAGACGACAACACATCACAAGCGCCAGAAAATAGACGAGCTAGCCATAATAGAAAACCCGAGTGCGGAACAGTGGGAGCGGATGCTATCCAGCGACATCCTGAAAGTCCAAGAAGAACTAGTAAGACGAGCACTGGGCAGCTACCCTCAGCGGAGCCCTGGACTAGGGGAACCGACCCTAAAGAGAAGATGGAAGACTCCATCTGTAGCCGGAAAAAAATACTGTAAACTAGAGCAAATAAACGTTTACCACCACCAACACCAGGCGCTCACTGAGGAGGCCTCTTACTTCCATAGTGCTGCAAGGAACTTATGAGATGGAGTACAGACTAGGCGATAACACTTCACCAACGCACCACTCGCGAATAGAAATTGTAATCGTGGTTAATGAGCGCAAAAGAGACGAAGACTGCAGAGAATAAGACGACAACTCAACACAGGCACTCACTGAGGAGGTCGCTAACTCCCATAATGCTGGAAGGAACTTCAGAAGTGGAGTACAGCGCAGGCGATAAAACTTCCCCAATTAAGGCACCACCCGCGAGTAGCAATGGTATTCATGGTTAACGAGCGCAGAAAATACGAAGACGGCAGAGAAGGAGACGATAACACAGCACTCCAGTTTCAACTGCATTGCTCGCTGTGCTATGTCGGAGAAGAATTTCGCTGCGGAAGACTTTTCGATTCATTTGTTGTCGAATAAGACCGTGGACCGGCGCACAGGGCCAGATGTGCCGCTCAGGAGGTGCTGTCGAGAATGCTACTCTCTCACGATGGAGCCGAGGTGGAACACGAAAGAAGACGCGGGAAAGGTAGGAAAGGTGCATGCATGTATTGTCAGTGCTTCATTTCGGGTGAGGCGAAGAAACTGAGGCATCTATGAAACATGCGACACATATGCTAAAACTTGGCCGCCGCGCCGCTCCGATCGCTGCTGCCGAACTGCCGCCACACTGCAAGCAGGGACACATGGAGCAGAAAGTATCGATGCGCCGCTTCACTCAAACTCTGCCCACAGCCGGTGTCGCACTTTGCGACCACGTAGCAGTGCCCGAACGCTGCTTGGCTTGGTGTACTTGAGAATCGCGCGTGAAAACCCGAGATAGCCTTGTTATCAGAAAGACTGCCAGCTATACTCGAGCAGCGACAAAGCATGCCTGCTTATGTTGCTAGCTTTCGGCAACGGCACCGTCCGCGTTCACGCCGGGCGACGAGCTGTGCTGCTGACCGGCTGCCCTGGTCGTTGCTAGGCCTATAGGCTGCTTCACATCGAAGCCGCAGCGTAGGGCGCTTCGGAAGTCGCCCACGCTATAATAAAAGGCCTACTCTTCACATTACTGTACTGTCAACACCATCATCTCAGACCAAAATAAACACTTTGTCAACTTCCGCTACGCATCGGCAGCGGAGTTAGCGGGCGCCAGGCGAGCCGGATACCAACGGCGGGCCAGCGGCAGCTGCGAGGCTAGTAATATGAGGCAAGAAATTAGCTCGTAGCACAGTTGTTACCTCTACCAGCAACGCGGTATTGACCAACGATCCTCAAAAATGATGCATTTTTCACATTTCTCTATCCCAAGGTTTATTATTTTCGTAAAGAACAATCTTTATTATGACGCCAGCGGGTGAGGTCGAGGCCGGCCGGCAGGCTCGGCGTTCTTCACGTTCGCACAAAAAAATACATGGTAGCCATGCTACGTGCAAAGCTGGCTGCGATATTCGAGCATAGATGCCATTTTTGCGCAAGAGTCAAGCTTTCGGAAACGACGCAGCCTGCGGGAGAGCCGGGCGACGAATTGAACTGCTCCCTGGCTGCCTTGGTCGTCGCTAAGCGTAGGTGGTTTCGCATCGGTGCCGCAGCTGTGGGCGCTTCGGAACTGGCCAACGCACAAATAAAGGTGCTATACTCGTCACCCCTTTACACTGAACCCGTCCCATAACAAACATATGTTAGATTTCCGCGACACCTTCAGCATCGGAGCTAGCAGACGCCAGGCGAACCGCCCCAGGCAGAAGCACCAAAGCGCCTTTGGGATGATATTTGTTTGCATCGCAGTATTCACTTCGACCGGCAACTCGGTAATGGCCAGCAATCCTCAGCAATTATGCATTTTTGACATTCATCTATCCTAGGGCTGGTTATGAATGTTAACAAGCAATACTAACGCGTTTTTCTGACCCCGGCGGCCGGCATCAAGGCTGGCAGGCCGGCCCCGAGAAGCACGCCCTTACGTCATTATGATGCTATCGCTCTCCACGCTCCCATTGGCTGCCGCTTACCGTCGTTGCATTCGCCGCGAGCGGCCCGTCGTTGGCATCTAGCAGGTTGGACGCAGGCGACGAGCTGCGATCGGACGTTGTACGCCGCAGCGAATCGCACTTACTTTTCGCACATTCGTCCCCGTCTTATGTTGCAAAGCTACCTGCAGCTGGGCCCATGTGACGGCCTTTTATAGTCGCAAAACATGCGTAATCGAGCGTATACTTCTTGGATTTAGACGGCATTACTTGGGAGAAAGCTCGGATTTGGGATACAGGTTTCCTTTTTATGTTCCAGTACATTGGAAAAGCAAAAATGCCACCGCCGCTATATTAAACGAAGTATTAAAACTAAGTATTATCTGTTAAACACAGAATTTCAATGCAGGCTTTCGCTTTTTCTGCATGGCTGAAAACAACAATGTCTAGAAGTTTTGAAGGACCTTCTTAGACACCCCATTTCAGTTGCGCTGTTTTCTTCTTTCAAATTATGTTTGAGATATTAGGATGCATGGATCACTGCGTGATATTCGCCTGCAGCCACTGAACAGTTTATAATTCATTTCTTTCTCTCACGCTCTTTCGGTTTCTCTAGTGAGGCGCGAGAAAATCTGCGATACAAACGCTGAAACACGGTTTTAATTGACTAACACACTTAAACCAGCCTGCTTCAAGAGCTGGAATGGCAACAAACGCCGAATCAGCAATTATATTCGCGTTTTTTTTTGTGCCGTATGTGACCTAAGCGTTAACTACACGTCCCAGCCTTCGTTCGGTTGAAGAAACCATGCAAACAAAAATGTGCTCAGTGGAATTTTTATCAACCACACACACACTTATATATATATATATATATATATATATATATATATATATATATATATATATATATATATATATATATATATATATATATATATATATATATATATTCGGAGGTCGTGGGTTCAGTTCTCACCGGCGGGATGTGGTTGTTTTTTCTGCTTTTATAATAATTTATTTTTAAGCGATAACATATTTAGTACTATTCTCCATTGATCAACGGCACACAATAAATAAATAAAAAAAATCAGCTGTGTTCATTGGTTTGTGTGGCTGTTCGCTTCTCTCTCTCTCTCTCACACACACACACACACACATACACACACACATATATATATGTAGCGCCACCTCACGTGCCAACGTGTAGATGACGATGAAGTGAGAGGCTTCCAGTGAACGTCCATGGCTGCCCCGCAAAGCTGACGCGTCGTTCAGCGCACCGCCGCTTTCTGCACCAAGCGTCATGGGGCTTCCTCAATAAATGTACACCACTCTTCCATATATATATATATATATCTTTTGCGGTAGTCGAGAACTCCTTGTCCTGGTAAGTGTGTACCAGGCTGTGGGGCAGGGAAACAGGGCAAAACAATATAAAAAGCAATTATTCGGCTCCTGCAAACTGTACACATCTCACATATAGCCTGCTCGCCGCCAAGGCAGTAATGAGCGCAACGTTAACTAAGATGCATACGTTTTCTTAAAACAATATTTTAAAGCATTAGGGTGGTTTTTAAAAGCCATACATAAGATAGCACTAGTGATATTTATGGCATATACCCAGAAATGTTTCTACCAGTAGCAATGGTGGCTACGGACGACACTGACAGCATTGCGGTAATCTGTCCTTCCAAAACGTTTTAAAATGTGATGCGAAAGGAAGGCTTAAACCATGCAAGAAACTTTGATTAGTTGCAAAAGAAAGCAAATAAGGCGTTTTAAATTTCTTCCAGCCAGAACAAGTGTCTGTATTGCGCTCAGTCCCGTTCATAAAATCAAGTGTATCTACACCAGGCGGAGTAACCCGACTGGTGTGAACTAGCCTGAGTGAATTAATGCAGAGCCGCGAAGTTTGAACTGAGCACGGCGCCACCGCAGGCTGTGGCTTGGCTTTCTTTGACAATTTAAAACATAATTTTTTGGCAAAACTACGAGTTCTGCCGTCTCTATCGTCACCACACGGAAATATCTGCAAGAATATGTAAATGCTTAAATACTCGGCTCCGACAGCTGTCTGTCCCTATAAGCCAGCGGGGAGAGGTTCCTGTCTCCATGCCACTCTATATTCTGTCCCTATAAAACTAGACACTTAACAGCTTTTTGTCGTAAATAGATTGGGTGAACTACACTTGTTAGAACGACTGAAAGCATAAAATTCGCTTCTAAATAGCAAGGCGCTAGATTGGATGAGTTACATTGCGAAGGCCTTGTTTGAAGGTGTTTTTATTTTCAACACTTTGTTTAAAAAAAACTTAAGTGTAATAACATCGTGATCCCTATCCTTTGTATTCACGCCAGAAATGAGGATCATATTTAAAATGTGGAAGTTTGTCCTCTTTAAGGGTGAAATAACATGTGTAACTCACTGAACTCTCAAGCTATTTGCGTTGTGGGGTCAGAGATTTGTGAAGAGTAATTGCTAGCCCGGAACTGCTTTCAAATTTCAGCAGTTTTTTTTACAAAATAATTGAGATGCTGACTCAAAAATTTCGCGCTACTGGCTGAAGGCTTGATTACTCTACACTAGTTTTCATCTTAATCGCTTCAGAAGTAGGGGGGACAAGCCATATTACCTTGCATTATAGATAGCCGCAGCCGAGGGAAAGCTTCCCCTGAGGCACATCGGAAGCTGACACTAGCTAGCCATGCAGAGAAATTAGTAAATAAATACGCAAAAGCATAGTCACAAGTCGAAAATGACTTTCGAGTATCCGTCGACGACACCATGGCGCTCAGGGCTGGAGCACCTGCAGAGACGAAACCGGGACTTCTACGAAGCGATCCACGCTTTGTCATCTAAACATTTTACACCTCTTCCTCTCATGATCCAACAGGTGTCGCTCAACTGCCCGGGCTTCACGAATGGCTAGAAGACAAAAACGACAACGAAGAAGTAAAGGTGCTGCAGCGCGTGGAGCGGCGCGAGCAGCCACCGTCGGAGGGTCCGGTCAAGCCTGATTGAGCAATGCCCAGTGAAAATGCAGCGGCTGCCTACGTCTGGCAGGACCAGATGGACTTTTCGAAGGCCTGCACGTCGATGGAACCGGAAGACAGATGCTGGCTCACCACCAAACTACCTGCGTGCAACCGGATCCTGACTGTGCTCGCGTATGAGCTTGTTGAGCATGTTCCTGGAATTATCAGTTTGAGGCACCTAGAGGACGGGGCCGTAGACAGAGGACCCAACGCACCCGTACGTGAGACGGCTTCTTTGATATCAAAGCTTTTACAACTTCACCGCTGCGTCAAAGACATGGAGATTGTGTGCATAACTGATGAGAACGACATTACTATGAAGCAAGCTACTGCACCGATTCGCCTCCGGCCACTGCCTGGAGACGATACCTTCCGCACCGTTCGACAGCTTGAGATTAAGACATACAGTGCCGATACACTGAGCAAAGAGGGCTGCAGCTACATTCCGCTGGAAGACATCACTGGTATTTGCGATCTTAAAGAGCTGAGAATATATTGCGATGGTGGTGAACTTGAACGAGGACTGATCACGCTTTTGCGACAAAACTCGGAGTCTCTGAAGGTCGTAGATATCACCGGCATGAATCTTTCACGACGGATGGTTGACACGCTGCATTGCCTGAAGAAGTGCGAGTCGATGAAGCTCTCCTTTTGCGAAAACCAAGAGGATTGTTACACGGGCACAGACGCCATGACTATGCTAGTGAAGAACTTGGGGGCTCTGAAGAAGTTGGTCTTTGTTCCATTCATTGACACAGTGTGGAGTCCTGCTGCCTTAGCCGAAACACTGAGGAGCAATATAACTCTGACATGTCTGGAGCTATTCATGCAGCACAGCACCACCTCGGCCGTGGAGTTGTTCGCAGCACTCAGGGATAACACCAGCGTCAAAAAACTGACGATTGGCTTCCGCGGTGCTAACGCGATGTGCGGAGACGTGCTGGCATCCTCACTGCGCACGAACACTTGCCTGATCGAGCTGGACTTGAGAGCTGCTGTCCAGGACGACTTCATGATGCGCATCGCGGAGTCTCTCTCGCAAAACGCCACGCTGCACACAATGCTTTTTAAGAAGTCGAGGGTGCACGTACGCGGCGTTATGGCACTGTGCAATGCGCTGCGCACCAACAAGACACTGGAGACGCTGGTGTTCCCTACTTTCGAAGCTTCCATATCGGACAGGTACGGAAACCACATCTTACATCTATTACTTCATTATTATATCAGAGCTATGATCTGATAATTTGCGGATAAAGTTGCACATTGTGCTTATTCTCTGGTCAGTAATCTGTGAAGGGTGCGCTAGGTTAGTCATTAGAGTTCTTCAAGAATTTAAACCATGATGATTTTAAAGAGGTCATGGCATGATCATTTTGTTCCATTTTCAGCCTGTAAAACATGGAGAAAATTTGTTCTTTTGCGCGGATGCTGCCACGTGCCGCATGACGCTGAACATTCAAAATTGTCGCTTCAATCTTGGACGTTTGGTACACCCCCTACTGATTTCCTGTGGCCTGCAGAACTTGATGGTTCGAGCGCGGGAGATATTTTACGAGCCCAATTTTGCAGCGCGTAGGAATAGTACGCCATCACTATCAACTTCTTGGCCCAGCATCTCACTGCACTTTGTAGATTCTTCACGAACGCAGGTGAGCTCCCGCGGTGGCTCAGTGGTTACGGCACTCGGTTGCTGACCCGAAAGACGCGGGTTCGATCCCGTCGGTGGTGGTCGAATTTTGATAGAGGCGAAATTCTAGAGGTCCGTGTACTGTGCGATGTCATTGCACGTTAAAGACCCCAGATGGTCGAAATTTCCGGAGCCCTTAACTACGGCGTCTCTGATAGCCTTCGTCGCTTTGGGACGTTAAAACCCAGTACACCCTAGACCAACAAACGCAGGAGAAAATATCCCCAGTTAATTATATGTGGCGTTCGCTACTGCCATTCGACAGATGACGCTAGTTGGTGTTCAGCGTGCAGGTATCACAGTGCGTTACCATCTACCATAAAGGTAGCGTATAAAAAAAAAAACAAGCACTTGTCAAGAATGCTGAAGGAAAGTAAGGATATATGTACTGACGCTACGGTGGCATTACGTGTGCCGTGTTCAAAATGAGATGAAAAAATTGATGGCCTATTGCTTGCGAGGGAAAAAGATGGCGCACGGAGCGCATGTTATCTCGGGTAGATTACCGCGCGTCCGATTGATCGAAGCGCTTCAGTCGGGACTTGTATATGGAGGGATTCCATGAGCAAGCGCGTGGATAAAGATTTTCTTTTGCAAGAATGCCCTCATAATCCTGGTCAGTGCAAGTGTGTTGTTAGAAAAATAAATGCCATGCTGTGGCGGCGCCGCGAGTTATAGTCTAACAAGTGCTATGGTTTATGGGGGTTTAACGTCCGGAAGCGATTCTGGCTATAAGGGTCGCCGTAATGAAGAGGTCCGGAAATTTCGACCCCCTGAGGTCTTTAACGTACAACGACATCGCACAGTACACGGGCCTGTAGAATTTCGCCTCCATCAAAATTCGACCGCCGCGGACAGGATCGAACCCGCGTCTCTCGGGTCCGCAGCCCAGCGCCATAACCACTGGGCCACCGCGGTCGTTTATATTGGAAGCATATTACCGCGACAAGAGGTTCCAACGTACCAGCAAGCACATGGTCTCCTCTACTCTAAAAAGAATCAGAGCGGCGGAATAGCTCCGTTTGCTCCGTTACTCCAGTAGTTAGCGGACATATTCAGACGTTGTCTGTAAAACGATATCTTGGGATGCTATTATATCGATTTTGGCACGCTGAAGAGAGAGAAGAGAGGCTAAACGTCTCTTCGTGAGTTTTCTGGTGCATGCCAGAAATGCATCGAGAGCACGGGAACAGGACGTTTCCAGTCTATAGTGGAACTTTGCAGGATGATGAAGATCAGGCACTCAGCCTAAAACGATGATTTACGTGTACAGGAAGAGCCTATGCACATAAGTGGCGCTGTTTTTTATGAAGCATCTACCGGGCCCATTTGAAACGCAAAGAGTTTGTGCGTGAGTCTTTGTGAGTGAGTTATTCTGGGGCTCCGTATCATGAGTCTG